>NC_135955.1:61195429-61795429 GCF_053455715.1 Rhinoraja longicauda | reverse complement strand
TATTAAAATGAAGCACCATTTTTCAGATCTTCACCCACCTAATATTCAGATAGAACATTGGAAATGTTCATAGTGGAGATCTAGTTCAAACTCTGTAAGAAGGAACTGCAGATGCTGATTTATACCAAAGATAGACAGAAAATACTGGAGTAACTCAGCAGGTCAATCCACAGCTCTGGAGAAAAGGAATAGTTGATGATTCAGGTCAAGACCCTTCATTAGACCCAGCTTGACCTCTAAACTGGCAATGAATGTCTCCTCTTTCTGCAGCAGTAAGTGCTCTGTGAGCAATGAATTTAGGCAATCTCAGTCCCGTTCCTAATGGAAATGCCCTGAAAGCACAAAACTATCCCTAATTAACACGAATTGACGATAAATCAATTATCTTCCTCAGAGATAGCACAGGGCAGTGATTGCAAAACAAACATTTCCAGAGTTGAGATCTGAGATAAAGCCAGACAAGAGCTAAAGAGTAAGTCCATTTAGTTGAACCATGGCTGACCTGTACAGTGCATTCCGAAAGTATTCAGACCCTTTCACTTTTTCCACATTTTGGTACATTATAGCCTTATTTTAAAACCTTTTTTTTATCATCAATCTACACAGAATACCCCAGAATGAAGAAGCGAAAACAGGTGTTTAAAAATGTTTGCAAAGTAATTGAAAAGAAATAACTGAAATATCACATTTACATATGTATTCAGACCCTTTGCTATGACACTCAAAATTGAGTTTAGGTTCATCCTGTTACCATTGATTATCCTTGAGATGTTTCTACAACTTGATTGGAGTCCACCAGTGGTAAATTAAACTCCCCCTCCCATTCCCAATCTGACCTTTCTGTCCTGGGCCTCCTCCATTGTAAGAGTGAGGCCCAGCGCAAATTGGAGGAACAGCACCTCAAATTTCGCTTGGGCAGTTTACATCCCAGCGGTATGAACATTGACTTCTCTAACTTCAGGTAGTCCCTGCTTCCCCTCTCTATCCCCTCCCCCTTCCCAGTTCTCCCACTAGTCTTCCTGTCTCTGACTATATCCTTTCTTTGTCCCACCGCCTGCCCTGACATCAGTCTGAAGAAGGGTCTTGACCCGAAATGTCACCCATTCCTTCTCTCCCGAGATGCTGCCTGATCCGCTGGAGTCCAGATGCTGCTGGAGTTACTCCAGCATTTTGTGTCGACCCAGAAATTGATGTTAGTTATTTTCTCCATGTCCTCTGTTTTGCAGTCTTCTCAAAATCAGCATGTTGTTAAAAACATTTGTGTGTACAACTTATTCTTGGTGGCTTTTTAATGCTTTATCAACCTATAATTACTGTTTTGCTCCCCCCCCCCAAAAATGCATTTGGACTGTAATTCTATCAGAAACATTTCTAAAGATAGGTTTCAATACAACATTTAGGTTTAATAAATTTCAGCTTGTATTTTAATGTTATGTTTTAATTTTAATTTAGCACTTTATAATACTTTAAATTTTAATCAAAAATTAAGATCATAAGACATAGGAGCATAATTAGGCCATTTGACCCATTGAGTCTGATCCACCATTCAATTACAGCTGATCTATTTTTCCCTCTCAACTCTATTTTCCTGTTTCCCCCCCCATAACTTTTAACATCCCTTTTAAAATATCCAATGTCTTGGCCTCCACAGCCGTCTGTGGCAATGAATTCCACAGATTCACCATCCTCTGGCTAAAGAAATTTCTCCTTATCTCCGTTTAAAATGTATGTCCTTTTATACTGAGGCTGTGCCCTTTGGTCCTAGACTCTCCCAGTACTGAAAACATTCTCTCCACATCGACGTTATACAGGCCTTTCATTATTTGGTAGGTTTCAATGAGATCCCAATGTGCTTCTCATTTCTTAGTTGGGACTTCTTCAAAGTGATTATCTGCTTATTTATTGACGACACCAAGGTCACTGAATGCCACGGATCCTTTTGATCAGAATCCCGAGAGCAACCAACATTTGCCAAGACCAGAGATAGCTCGATTCTTTGTGTATGGTTTCAAGGTCAGCCAACAACGCTATATTTGAGAATTCATCGCGTCAACTCTCTTTATCTCTTTGCAAATTGTGCTTGGCAATATGCTTCTCAGAAATTTCTCTTTTCAATTATCCAAAACCCTGTCGGTCCTTGCTTCTGGAATTACCACTTATAAACAATAGACAATAGGTGCAGGAGTAGGCCATTCGGCCCTTCGAGCCAGCACCACCATTCAATGTGATCATGGCTGATCATTCTCAATCAGTACCCCGTTCCTGCCTTCTCCCCATACCCATTTAACTTTTTCAGTCAGAGAGTTGTGAATCTGTGGAATTCTCTGCCTCAGAAGGCAGTGGAGGCCAATTCTCTGAATGCATTCAAGAGAGAGCTGGATAGAGCTCTTAAGGATAGCGGAGTCAGGGGGTATGGGGAGAAGGCAGGAACGGGGTACTAGTTGAGAATGATCAGCCATGATCACATTGAATGGCGGTGCTGGCTCGAAGGGCCGAATGGCCTCCTCCTGCACCTGTTGTCTATTGTCTATTAAACGGGTACATGAGTAGGAAAGGTTTAGAGCGATATGGGCCAGATGTAGGCAAATGGGATTAGCTCAGCAGGAACAATGTACTTGCATTTCTAGGTCTTTCACCTAGTGGTATGGGGCAAAGGGTCTGTTCTGGGCTCTATGACTCTGTGGGTCTAATGACCAGACATGAGAATCTGCCAAATAAATATTTTGTCCACCAGTTTCCACAGTAACTACTCGCCAAATGCTTAAAATAAAATTTAAAGCTATCCTTAAGAGCTCCATCCAGCTCTCTCTTGAATGCAAATGAACATAAACCAGAAAACTATACAGTTTCTTTTGCCCTTCAGGCTTTTGCAATTCTTGAAGCCAGGCTAATCAAAAGAGAACTGATCCATAGCTGGCCAGATTTTAACAGAATTGAGATAAGATAATGAAGGGGCGCAGTCATGCACTTGATATGCACTGTAGTCCATCAAATCAAATACAAAAATTAAAACTTATTCTCAAGATAGATTTAGGTTGCTGAGAAAACAATCAGAAACCTCCCCCATATTTTTTTGCATAGTTACCTCTCACAACTTTTTAAGTAAATTGCTTTGATGTCTAAATTTTAAGCAACTTAGAAATGTTCCAAATAAGCAATTTTAAAGCTGACTGGCGAAGATGATTTCTTTTTAAAATAAAAACCACAAGTGGTTAGCATCCAGCTTCTGAAAGGGGGTGAAGTAGGACAAAGTTTCTAAAAGGGAATTGGATAAATATTTGATGAGGAAAAAAAATTAACAGGCTGTGGAGAAAGATCAAGGGAGTAGGATTATTCAGATATCTCCATTAAGAGCCAATGGTGGTTCAATGTTCAATGGGCTGAATTGCTCTCCTTCTGTGTCATTCTTTAACACCAAATAAACAATCTTTATGATGGGTATCAATTGAAAAAATAGGAGGTAAGTTTAATAATTCTGTTGTGAAATAAAAAATATTTCAATTAAGAATAGCTTTAAATTTTAGATAGACATGAAATACTGGAGTAACTCAACGGGTCAGGCAGCACCTCTAGAGAAAAAAGGATGGGTGACTTTTTGGGTCGGGCCTCTTCTGCAGACCGAAAGAAGGGTCTCAACCCAAAACATCCCCCAACCATTTTCTCCAGAGATGCTGTCTGACCCGCCGAGTTACACCAGTACTATGTCTATCTTCGGTATTAACCAGCATCTGCAGTTCCTTTCTACACAGCTTTAAATTTTATTTTAAGCATTTGGCGAGTAGTTACTGTGGAAACTGGTGGACAAAATATTTATTTGGCAGATTCTCATGTCTGGTCATTAGACCCACAGAGTCATAGAGCCCAGAACAGACCCTTTGCCCCATACCACTAGGTGAAAGACCTAGAAATGCAAGTACATTGTTCCTGCTGAGCTAATCCCATTTGCCTACATCTGGCCCATATCGCTCTAAACCTTTCCTACTCATGTACCCGTTTAATAGACAATAGACAATAGGTGCAGGAGGAGGCCATTCGGCCCTTCGAGCCAGCACCGCCATTCAATGTGATCATGGCTGATCATTCTTAATCAGTACCCCGTTCCTGCCTTCTCCCCATACCCCCTGACTCCGCTATCCTTAAGAGCTCTATCCAGCTCTCTCTTGAATGCAAATGAACATAAACCAGAAAACTTCTCTGAGGCAGAGAATTCCACAGATTCACAACTCTCTGACTGAAAAAGTTAAATGTCTATGAAAGATTGTAATTGTGTCCTCCTCTATCACTTCCCCTGGCAGCTCACTCCATATAGGCACAGCCATCTGTGTCAATAAGCTGCCCCTCAGGTGTCCTTACCCTACCTTAAAGCACTTTTGTTTTCAACTTCTCGATCCTAGGGAAAAGTCTGTGATCATTAACCTCATCTATGTCCCCTCATCATTTTATCTTCCTCTATAAATTCATCCTTCAGCATCCTACGTTTCAGTGAAAAAGCCCCAGTCTATCCAGACTTTCCTTATAAGTTAACTTTTCCCAGTCTTATCATATCATCATATCATATATATACAGCCGGAAACAGGCCTTTTCGGCCCTCCAAGTCCGTGCCGCCCATGCTTATTGGCAACATGCTTATGGATCTTTTTTACACCCATTATAGCTTAATGACATCCTCCCTATATTTGGACACAATGAAATGTAGATGCTGCCTTCCAATATCTAGGAGACCAGAACAGCACACAAAACTCCAAATGCAGTCTCACCAATGTCCTATCCAGCTAGGTCTCTCTGTTCAACACCACTCTCCGGTCTTCCTATTTATTGAGTAAATCTGCCAATGGTTTAATTTCCTAAAATGTAATAGCTCATACTTTTCCAAATTAAATTCCACCTTCTATTTTTTGGCCCACTTTCCAGCTGATCTCGATCATGTAGTAATCTTGGATAATTTTCTTCACCATCCACTTTATCACCAATTTTTCATCATCGGCGATTGTAATCACCATGACAACTATAATTTAATCCAAATGATTAATATATATGGCAAACATATTTCACTTGCATTTTCGGCTGTCCTGTGTACTAGTTTTTTTTATCTGGCTGTGTTCATAAGCCATGTTACCTTGCTCTGATTTGAATGTTTCCATCTCTTCAGTACCTGTTTATCAGCAAGTGAATCTAAACTTTGTGAAACAGGAAGGCTTATGTGTACAGGCAATTCATGTGAAATGCAAGACTGAATGAACTTGTATGAGTCCTAATTTGCCAGATTTGTACGATGTCAGACATTCGATATGAAAGGGTTGATAAAATGTCCGAGAAAAAAAGGATATTTTACTGATGAAGTGACACTAGTAACAGTATGAGATAAAAACAAACTCCTGGAGGAATTCAACAGACCAGGACAACATCTGTGCAGGGAAATGGACAGACGACATTTTGAGTCAGAATCCTTCTTCAGACTGAACAAATGCCCCAACCCGAAATATCATCTATCCATTTACCTCCACAGTTCTGCCTGACCTGCTGACTTCCTTCAGCAGTTTGCTTTTGTCTTGAGATTCTAGCAGCTGTAGCTTCATATCTCTAACAGTATTAAATATATTGCATTGCAGAATGTGTTCATGGCATCATTCCATTATAATTGGAAGGCCTCTTCCAATATGGATACAAGCCATTCTACTGAGAACATAACAAATCATTCACTGGGAGAAGGATAAACATCCTGAAAAGAACTTTTTATTGGCAGTTTTAAAGAAGAATATGCCGATCCCAATCTATGCCATTATCTTCTAATTGGAGGTCTTCCAATTATTGTTTCACCAGAAACAATCTTAATGCAGCAGATGGTATCATCTTTCATTAATTGTGTAGAATGAACCGGGAGTGAAAAGGGGAGTTCACATTTTTGACAATCCATGGTCAGTTCTGGATAGAAGGTTAATGTATCTTGGCATAATCGTGAGGCAGTGGACTGAGAGTTAATTGAAAGAACCTCACAACATATGATAGAAAGGTCAGTCAAAGCATTATCAATTTTATGTTTAAGAGACAGATTTAACAGATGGAAGCTATATGACTGGGTGGCCTAATGAGCACTAGCATTAATAAATCACAGACCGCAGATCTACAGCCAAATCAGCAATACGGTCATATTTTTTAATTATCCAGTAAGTCATTTTAGGGAATTATACTGGACAAGGGGAATGGATCATTTTGGGTGAGAGTTAATGAAAAAAATATGACTCGTTCTCACGCTAATGAATGTACAGCCAAATAGAAAACCAAATATTACTCTTGGTTTTTCTCTTTATCATCATGGTAAGTGTGTCATTACATTTTCTCAAATATGTAAGGAATCACAAATTACATCAACCAGAAAAAATAGCTCTTTGGTTCTACCCTTGTCTAATCGATGAACTCCCAAGCCAACTGTACACTGGCTGCTTCCTGGTCTAATTCCAAAATGATGAAAATGGTTCAGATTTTGCTGGTGTCATTGGCAGTGGTTTAGTTGCTCTGCAGTTATGCACTCAAAGTGCACCATACACAAAAATCATCCTCTCTGCTTCTATCACATGCAGATGTTGATAAGAGGTAATGAACAAATCCATGTGTCTTCAACAACACCAATTTATGGATCAAGGAAAGCATTAACATTACTTCAGGTTTTCAACCAGGTTGGGGCTCAGAAGTCTAACTTAAAGACTCAAAGATAATGTAGGCTCAATGCCACTTCAGTACTTCAACATTGTATTTACGCTCCTATAATAGAAGCTAATACATTCTTTTCAGAGGCTCCATGTTTCAAATGAGATATGAAATAATGACTATTAGCCTCTTTGGGTTTCTTTGAGGGAACACTGGAAAATTCTTATAGTCTGCACTTATCTTCACAGAAAAGCCAAAGGCTATATCTGATCATTAATCAGGAATTCACAGCTCAGCGGGTCAGGCAGCATCTCAGCAGAGCATGGAATCAAGAATTTCAATAGTTTGACCTTGTTTTGCAGGCGAATGATGTGATAAATAACTAAAAATGAGGTATAACTGTTAAGAAATTCAAACAAAGTACAAAACATGTTGGAAATAGAAAATAGTTTGAAACAAAACTGTTGGAACCACTCTGCGAGCCAGGCAGCATCTGTGCAAAGAGAGACAGAGGTAACGTTTCAGTTCCAAGGTCGTTCATCAGGACATGGGAGTGTTGATACCAACGGCATTCTCTGGATAATTAAATAGCAACAGCCATTCCAGCGAGGGATGTATTGGTTATGTATCATATTGCAAAGCCTGATTTTATGCAGTTACATTCAATATCACTCGTTAATAAAGTACTTCACTGCTTTATTGCAATACTGAATTTAAATTAGCTCCGTGCCTGCCAATAAGTAATTTTGTCCGTAAATGATCATAAGAAACTAATCCAGAGTATTTTGTGAATCTTTCAAAAGCCACATAATTTCCCCCCGATACTGAATCATTCTGCCTGGCTCATGATCACTAAAATCAATCATAAATGCTACTTGAGAATGGTGTACATCTTGTTTGGTGGATTATTAGTTTATTGGCCTCTAACAGCACTGAATGTATCACCTTCCTGCAATGTGCCGTTCTTCAGCATTGCTCAACCATAATGCCTGACCTATTATCTGTGACTCAAGATGATATTATTAATCTGTAGCAGAGTGGCGAATCTTTCTTGAAATCTTTTGCTGACAAAAATATTTCTTTACCATTGAAATAATTTTTTGTTAATATTTGAATTGGACATGAATTGATTTGGCTTTCTCCATCCTCATTTCACATTGCCAAATCCATGCAAATGTCAAATAGAATGAGACCAGCATTCATCTATATTCCGTTTTGTCCCCAAGAGCTAGTTCCCAATCACCAATTCCTGGATATTCTTCAGCTGCATTTCTGAGATGTTTCAATGTGAAATCGAAATAAAAATATTTAAATAATTTCTAAAACTCGTATTAATTTTTTCTCATCTTGTCATTTCATAATATCACCATTCAATTGTTCTACAATTTGAAACATTGGATACTGATTTCATTGACCCTCACAGCACATGTCTATATACATCACCATCAAATCAACTCTTTTCATTCTCTGGGTTTGCTGATAGCCACCTAATTCATAACCACACAAAGACCCTTTGGAAATATAGGGACTATTACTCAATGAATGCTTTTGTCCTGACTGCTGCTGGTCGAATGGATAAGTGCATTCTTCATGTGCACAGCATTACAGGGTACAAGGTAAGAATATAAAATATGAGCTTGTGAATGGGAACGACCATAAAAGGATTGACATAAATTGAATTTGAAGGGTAAATATGATGCATGGTAGTGCAAACTAATATACATTTTGACAATCAAAACAGAACTAAATCAAAATGCACAATCTCACAAAATTCAAGGTTTAGTACTGCAATTAAAGACAGTGGTGCCAGTGATGTAAAGCAACAGTATTATCTGCATACAGTGAAAGTAGCTACAGTGAAAATCACTCGATTTTAATTACATTGTTTTAATTAATAATGAACAAAATATGATGTCATGTCTAGACATAATGCAAATTAACATGAAAACAATCCAGTCATTCCTAAATCAACAAGATTAATGTAAATTATAATCCACTGCAGCGGTAGATTAAATGCTTCTGTAGCAAACTGACTGGATTTACAGTTGCAGCCTTCCTCATTACCAATGGCTTGGTCACTGTTAAATCACTTGCATCAACTGATTTTGTACATATTTTCATTAGTCAATATACTTTCTTATTTTGAACATTGAAGAAAAAGAATAAAAGTCCCTTGAATGAAATTAATTCTGAAGAGTGGACTCTTGCATGTAAATATTATAGAGACTAACTCTTTAATCTAAGCATGCTTAAGATGTACAAATTATGTTAATTTTACATTTTTAGTCTTTTAATCAAATTTGTTATCCACAGATTAAAAGTAGCAATTAACGGCTACAATGAACATTACACAATTATCATCTGATAGTTTTCATAAGTTCCAGTTCCATAAATCATTGCTATTTTTAATACTTTGTAAAAAATGTCTGCCCCATTTTGCAAATGCTTCATTTTGTATGCAAAATCTCTTACATTGCGAACTTACTTCAGATTGGAGGAGCATGAGAAGGTTTTAATGGTTTGATTTACTGGCATTACAAGCAGCATAAAATAGCTCCTTATGATCTGCAGAAACACCTTAAACCAAACCTTGCAGGCTTTTTTCTCAAAAATACCCCACCCCACTCTACCCTTCCCCATGACTTGCTCCTTTTTTCCCTTCTCCCACAAACTCTACCCTTTCCTTACCTCCCCTGTTGACTTTTACCTTCATCCCCACCCAATTTTCCATTCACCCTCTCTCCCCATTCGTTGTCCCTTCCCATTCACTCTTCCCTTCAAACCTCTTTCCCCTTTCCATTCTCTTATCTCTCTGCCCAGATTTACCTCCCTTTCCTTCCCTTCCCCTACCAACTCTTTGCCCCACTCCCTGCAAACTTTACTATTCCCCGTCGCTTAATCGTCCTTTTGTCTCTCCTCATCCATTTACTTCTTCCAACCACCACACAACACCCCCTCTTCACTTTCTCCACACCCTCACCAACTTCGAACTGAAAGGCTATATTAAGAAAATATTGAGACCTTGTTGTAAGGCTGCAAATGTAACTGAGGTGCGGTGTGGGGGGATCTCAAGTGAGTGGAACAATTAAACTTCCTTCATCTCAAATCAGAGGAGTCAATGTCTTTAGTAAACATAGCACAAAAAGTAAGGAAATTTGTGTTTGGTAGATTATTTCTTTGTTGTAACAATGCTTCTTGGCAATAAATCTTATACCGTTGGAAAGCCTGTTTATTTCCCTTTTAAATGGTGCCACATTTGTAAGGAACATGCATTTGTGGGATGAGCAGCAGAGCTGAGTATATGGGTTGCGCCCATGAAAAATTTGCCAAATCTTCTCTGCCAATGCCAAACAGCTTATTCTGCTGTTGTTATTGACTCTTGTTTTGAGCATCTGGTACCCCCAGGTGCTGACAATCAGGTGCCTGATAGGCACCTGATTGGCAGCATCTGTGAGCGTGGGCCCTGCTACAGTGGTCAGTAGGTGTCTGCTCCAAGAATCGGCATGCCACGTTTGACTGATCTGGATAGGGCCCGTGCGGTAGGGCAACTTCAAGCTGGTGTTCCGCAAAACCAAGTTGCGGCATTATTTGGAGTGAGCCCTAGTACCATCTCCAAAGTGAAGGCCAAGTTCCATATAATGGGGGATGTCAGAGACAGGCCGCGAAGTGGGCGTCCCAAGAAGACGACACCCGAAGAAGACCGTTTCCTCACCCTGTCAGCACTTAGGAACCGTAGGCTGTCTTCTACAGATTTGCAGTCAAGGTTTGCAGGACGATATGGCCGACGGCTCTCTGCCCAGCCAATTCGGAACAGACTGCACGCAGCCGATCTCCGGTCTCATAGGGCTGCCAGGAGGCCTGCCATGACTGCCCTTCACCGTCAGGCCCGTTTGCGCTGGTGTCGGCAACACGTGCACTGGAACCTGAACATGTGGAGGAACGTTATGTTCAGCGATGAGTCCAGATTCTGCCTACAGCAGTTGGATCATAGGGTCAAAGTGTGGAGAAGACACGGAGAACGCTATGCTGATTGCTGCACCGATAGAGTAACATCTTTTGGTGGAGGCAGTGTGATGGTGTGGGGCGGCATCTCCCTCACTGGAAAAACGAGGCTTGTCATCATTGGAGGCAATCTCAATGCAGAGAGATATCGAGATGAGATTCTGCAACCAGTGGCGATCCCATATCTCCACAGTCTGGGACCGAACTCTATCCTCCAAGATGACAATGCTCGCCCCCACAGAGCAGGGTTTCTCAGAGAATACCTCCAGAATTTGGGAGTGGAGAGGATGGAATGGCCTGCCAGCAGTCCAGACCTCAACCCCATTGAACACTTGTGGGATCAGCTTGGGCTTGCTGTTCGTGCCAGAGTGACCAACACAACCACGTTGGCTGACTTGCGACAAATGCTGGTTGAAGAATGGGATGCCATCCCACAACAGTGTGTGGCCAGGCTGGTGACCAGCATGAGGAGGAGGTGCCAGGCTGTTGTGGCTGTGTATGGTTCTTCCACACACTACTGAGGCTCCTGTTTATTAAATAAATAAATTGTTAAATTGCCAATATGTCTTGTTTCTTCAGACTTCAATCATCCAATCCACCAAACAACACCGAACAAGAGTCAATGGCAGAATAAGCTGTTTGGCATTGGCAGAGAAGATTTGGCAGATTTTTCATGGGCGCAACCCACATACTCAGCTCTGCTGCTCATCCCACAAATGCATGTTCCTTACAAATGTGGCACCATTTAAAAGGGAAATAATCAGGCTTTCCAACGGTATAAGGTTTATTGCCAAGAAGCATTGTTACAACAAAGAAATAATCTACCAAACACAAATTTCCTTACTTTTTGTGCTATGTTTTTTAGATGTCTATGAAAATAATTTTGCCAGGAGGATATCTTCACGGAAACTGGAATGTTTTTCACCTCCCAATCCAGTTAATTGATTCCAGACAATCAGAACTCAATGGAATGAGAATTTGCACAAGATTAATTAGGGTTACACAACTGAGCCAGTTTTACCACTAAAGTCACCTGCTTCTCTGCAAATCAAATCTGAGTCATTCCTAGTCTGTATATTTTGAGTCTATGCAGGTGTGCTAAACCTATCAATTGAGGAACTGGGCCATAGCCAGCATTGGAATTGTTGGCGTGATGATTGTTCTAGTTGCCATTTTTAAGTGGACAATAAAAATTTAAGCTGTATATTGACCAAAATTAAATAAATCTTATTTACACCACTTATAAATAATGAAAGCCAACAACAAAATACAAGGTACAAGTAGTCCTGTCAAATGATAATGACATCTCGGCTGGTTACATCTACACATTACCAGTGCCAGGGAGACATAGCCTGGTGCAGTGTGCAAGGACAATTATGTTCTCTACAGATGCACACCCTCAAGCACCATTTTCTTAAAACATTCAATTTCACAAGCATTATATAATCAGACTAATCCACTCCACTCCTGAATGTACTGATGTGTCCAGAAAAATAAATCAACATATGGAAAATTTGAAGGAAATTTAAATGGAGTTATACCACAATTATACATGGGTTATACCACAGTTGTACAGGTGAGAGGTATGGACTCTCACTCGAGCACTGTCCAAGTCTCTCGATGGTATCTACAGTCAAATGCTCAGAAAAGTTCAAAATGTCAGTTGGAGGGACCACACCACCAAGGCCCAGCTCTATGGGAAGATTCCACCTCTGACCGAGACGATCAGGTCGAGAAGGATGAGGCTCGCTGGTCATTGCCACCACCATCCATAAATACCAGCAAACAAGGTTGTGCTGTGGGAACCCACCCATGGAAGACGGAACCCGGGACGACCAAACAAGACAATGCTGAGGACGTTGATGGAAGACGCATATGTAGAGACAAAAGAGGAGCTTGCCAGCTGTATGGAGGACAGAGATTTGTGGTGTGTCCGTCACCGTGCCCGTCGGAAACCAGCACCACTGCGTCGCTAATGTTTTCAATGATTTTAATAAATAAATAAATTAATTAATTAAATTAATTATTCCACAAAGGATAAAAAGTATGTTTGAATACTACAGACATATTACTTAGTTTGTTCTGAATTATAAGAATTGTTTGCAGGTGACATTATTCCATATCTAAATTGTACATTACAGATCCTCCCCAACTTACAACGCATGACTTATGTATGGCCTGCACATACGAACAAGCATTTGGGAGAGCGATGGAATGTATTTGTTGGCAGCTGAGGGGCACCTTATGCCATGTGGGAACTCAGTTTGCAGCTGCATTTCTGATTTGCGAACTGTTCAGATTACGAACAGTGCTCAGGAATGAAACTCTGCTTTAAAGTGGGGAGGACTTGTACAGTAAGACTACAAATTTATTTACGTGAATATAACCAATTGGACAATAAGAATACAGATATCAGGAGGAGATGATTTGGATGTCGGGTTGTCCATTTTTTGGAGCGATGTTTTCATTGTGGGACGATGGAAAGGTGTTTGGTTATGGGGAAGAGCTCTGAATGTTGGGATCACAGAGGAGGAACAGGTTGGCTTGTTGAATCAACAGCAGTGAGGAGCAGTGAAGAAAATGCATTTACTTTTTCCACCCTGTTGTTCTATTCTTCCTTCATTGGTCAGGACTCCTAAGGCTTGGTCAGCCAGCATAATGTCTGAAACAGAGAAGGTATGCGAGGCAGAATGCCTCATTAAAATATTTAAACTATGGACCCATCACTGAAAAGCAGATTTGTCACTTGATCCCAAAATATCTCCTGTTAAAAATGGAAACTGATGCACAGAGGTTTGGAGCAACAATTTAAACAATATCTCCCGACCGCCCTCTTCCCCACTACCATAGTTAAAATGCAGAATTTTAGCATAGCAAATAAATACCAATGCTCAAGGGATTCTTCACAGCAGTCAGTGTATCATCCAAATGGTTTTATTTTAGCAGGACAAAAGTTGACACAAAACAGTACACTCCCAAAGGATGTATCATGAGAAACCATTTATGGATTTGTACCTTTGCTTGCATTCTTATTTTCTTACATAAGTAAATATGAGCTGTGCTGAAAGTTCAGTAGCTCAGGTCCAAAAACATTATACAATACAGTCTATTCACTATTCTATGACAAACAAAAGATAAAGGCTGATGGACAAAAATGTAACTTTAAAAAAACATAAGCTCAAAATATATTGCTGGGTGTAATTTTCCCAAGTATTTTTATGCTCTTGGGCATGAAAGCATTAAATATATACTGTCAGGAAATGATTATTATCTAAGGAGCAGTAGACTGTACCCTTCAGTTGGGTTCATCAAACCACTGAAGGTTATCTTCATAGAAGAGTCTGAAGAAGGGGCTTGACCCAAAAGGTCACCCATTCCTTCTCTCCAGAGATGCTGCCTGTCCTGCCAGCATTTTGTGTCTACCACTGAAAGTTATTGTCAAGATACAGTTATTCCAAAACAGCAAATCGTGAACCAAGTAAACAAGCTTGCGACTTTGTGCACAGAATTAAAACCAGAATACAAAGTTGAAATCAGTGAAATTTGATGGAAACAATGTTTATATTTTTCCTTCCGTCACAAAATCATTTTCTCTGTTTGACAATTTCTAGTCTTTACAACTCGTCCGATCTATTCATATTTATAAAATTAAATTATTGTTAAAATTGTACAACAGCAATATTAAATGTAGAATACATTTCTATAAACATTGTGCTAATAACTGAAGCATTACATGGACATTCGCTCAGCAGGAAAGCATAAACATGACTGACAGGCAGCATTTTTTTAACGGACAGTAATTTAATTTAGCGTCTGTCAGTTCTCAGGGATGCATGGAGATGAATAGACTCTAAACAATGACTACATTTGTTACACCGCCAGCTTCCCTTATACTCAATGGGACAATCAGGCCAAACAATGTTGAATACAAAAGCATAATTAATCAAATGGACAAATGGCGCAAATTGTTCCAGTGTGCACTATGGAGGTCTGGAATTTCCATGGAAACACTGGCTTCAACATCCACGTTAATGACCATCGTTTCTAATCAAGTGTAAAGCGTAGAGAGTGGAGCTGTCAGGTAGAATCATCCTGTAACAATTTTTGAATAGTATTTTACTATTAAAGCTTTCCTCTTGATAAATAGTACTTGGCATAATCTTTTCAACTCTGCATTTTTAAATAAATTATAAATTCAAACATAGGCAAGCAAAAATATATAATTGATAATAGATATTTTGGCTAAATATTGCATCATTTATTTATTTTAAATAACCGTATCACTTGGAACAAAATTCAATATAATAACGAGAATGCAATTTGAATCTCGTTACAAACTGCAAAGTAGAAATATAATTAAAAATACTGACAAGTATTACATAATATAGTATTCACTAGTATCGTATCAAGGTCCTGTCACTCATGTGCGACTATGGATTTTAATTCAGCTAGTAAATAAACTTTGTTTTGCAAAGCAACTTCAAATGGCTTAATTTCAGTGGAACAATTAGATTTTTTTTACTCCAAAAACAGTATCATGTGAACATGACAAACTGTGCCTCGTCAGAGTCTGGCTGTGGTACTGCCAAAAGCAGCTGAAAGATGAACAAGTAAAGCTGAAAATCAATTAGAACTGTATTCTTTTTTTGGTAGATGGATTAGGAGCCGATGAACCTTTCATACTTACAACAACAATCTCCGAATAACCTCAGCCTCTGTTTTGGAGAGCATTTAAGATTAATTCTGATTAAAGCAAATCCCATTTAAGCATTTCGCATGATCGGGTCTCTCCGTCAGCAATCCTAATTTATAAATGCATTTTTTGTCTGTTTGTATTGGGAGGACTCTAGAAGTTCCAGTTGATTACTTTGACATGGCTAAAGCAAATGGCGTTAATTTGTGTGGAAAATCTCTAGACTTTGTAATCTACTGAAAATGTTTCCATTCAACCACAGTGTTTTGTAATGCAGGGTTTATGCGTGCTTTAAAATCATGCACTGTTGAGTCAGAGCATTCAGGATCTCAATGACATTGCAAAACCCCTCCAGATATTATCACCTAGGAATTGCATGCTTAACATTAAATGATTGTAAGCCTAAATCACCTCCAAACGGATTACTCCTCTCTAAAAGTCTCACGTTTACAATTATCTTTCATAATAATGATGCTATAATTTAGTTGCAATTGTGTTGTCTGCAGTGAAAGAGAATCAGAAACATCTAATAGCTCCTCATTATTAAGCTCCAGATTCCTGGCATCCAGTGGAAGTGCCCTAACTACAGAAAAGCCCCAGCATTATCCTGTATAATCCATGTCAACGAACCCACCTACTTCATCTCAATCTGGTAGTAGAACTGGAATATTAATGGAGTCCCTGGAGACTAGGACATATAAATAAACTGACACATAAACTAGGGGCAGGAGTAGGTGACCCAGTCTATTGAGCCTACTCTCTATTTGAAATGATATCAATTGCTTGAATTGTTATTTAATTCTGCATTTCTAGCATCCCAGGGTAACTTTTCACCTACGTGCCCATCAAGAATCTATTTCAGCCTTAAGAATATCCAGCAATGCTGTTTCTACTGTTCTTCAGGGATTAGAGTTCCAAAGATTCATCATCTTCTGAGAGAAAATTAATGACCTCATCTAAGTCTTAAATGGACAAACCTTTATTTTGTAATGGTAACCCCTTTTCTATATTTGCCCATAATTTGAAACATCCTCTCCACATCTACCCTATCACGTTCTCAGGATCTTATACACTGGTGAGCCAAAACATTATGACCTGATGAGCCAAAACATTATGACCACCTGCCAAATATGCTGTTGGTCCTCCATGTGCAGCCCCATATGCAGCAGGGTGCGATGCACTGTGTATTGCGACACATTCCTCCTGTGACCACCAATAAAATTTTCTGTGACTTATGCCACAGTAGACCTTCTGTCGGTTCGGACCAGACGGGATAGCCTTCATTGCCCTCGCGCATCTCCCATTGGGCGCAATGGGATGAACCTTGGGCGCCCAACACCCTGTCACCGGTTTGTGGTTTGTCCCTCCTCAGACCACTGTCGGTAGGTCCTCACCACTGCTGACCGGGAGCACCCCATAAGCCTTGCCGTTTCAGAGATGCTCTGACCCAGTCATCTGGCCATAACAATTTGGCCCTTGTCAAAGTTGCTCAGGTCTTTACTCCTGCCCATTTTTCCTACATCCAACACATCAATTTCAAGGACTGACTGTTCACTTGCTGCCCAATATATCCCACCCCTTGACAGGCGCCCTTGTAACAAGATAATCAATGTTATTGACTTCACCTGTCAGTGGTCATAATGTTTTGGCTCATCGGTATATGTTTCAATCAAGTCTCCTCTCACACTTCTGAACTCCAGAAAAAAAGTGGTAAGAGTGTTTACTTTTAATTTGTCTTTATATTATTTGAATTTTAAGTGTTTATACATATTTTTAATCAAATTTAGTTTGTTCATTTTCAGGATAGTAGAGTGATCTAAAAATTGTGCAAAAGGGTCTCGTAGGATACAAGTATCTTCTCTTCTGTCCAAGGCAAACAAGGCAATCCAGGGACGGTATTCCAAGTGTGACCTGCTTGCTAGTGAGGTCTCACTTCACCTCACTAGACCAACAATCATAGTTAAATAATGCGAACAATGTTCTTACAATATATATGGTGTGCATAGCATGGGAAAATGTACCAAAGCATGTGCTAGGAATCCATAAATTACAGCAGGATTCCATTCCTTTGAACAGTTCATAATCCGAACAGCTTGCAAGACAGAAATTCAGCTGCAAACTGAGTTCCCACAAAACAGAAGATGCCTACAGCCCTGCAGATCCATGCAGCCCATCTCCCAGATAAGTGATTGTATGTGTGACCTGTACTTCAGTTGCTGTTCTTAAGTTGGGGAGGACCTGTATAATCTGATCAAAACTATCACCAAACCAAAGACAAATGTTCCCCTTATGCATCTATTTCATCATTCAATATTCTGAATGAGACAAGAAACAACCAAATGATTCACAAGCACAGAGGAGGCCATTGACCCATTATGCCTACAGTGGAACTTTGAAATTGCTTGTCAAGTAGTTGTCACACACAGACATACCTATTCAGTAGGTGTCCAGGCACAAAGTGAGTACTTTTCCTCAATTGATCCTGAGTTACCCATTGAGATTGGTCTCTTGTAATATCTGGCTACTAAATTAGGTAGCGTTGCATGTTGACCTCTGTAACCAAGCATTCCCATTGTCCTAATGATTGAAGAATTTCTCTAGCATATGACTTCAGTGGGTCTGTGCTTTTAATTAAAGGCAAACTATTGAAATTCTGTGGGTCAGAATAGAGCAGTGTCAATTTTCATCTTGTTGTGCTTGCTAATTGATTGAAACATGATTTGATGTCTTTGATAACCTGGTTTTCATGTTACCCACAAACAGCTTCACATTTGAAGAGGTAACAAAAAGATTGAAGAGGGCCAAACATTCCAGGCTCTATAAAGAAACACACCAAAGATGCAATGTCATGACTGGGTCTTCAATGTCACAATGTAATCACTGGTGGACTTCGTATTTTTGATTTCTTGTTCTGAACTTGTGATTTTACCGAGAAGTGTAGAGTTGAAGTGCTTCTTGAACCCCTTTACTAACTCTGTAATCCATTATTTATTGAGGTGCGAATAACTTGATCAGGCTGCTGAATAACGTGGCGGCGCCTAACGGCAGCGGCTGACTAGCAGTCTGTCCGTCATTTTTTTGTTGAGTGTCGGTGTTGGGATGATTTTTATATATATTTTTTTGGTTGTGTATGTGTGGGAGGGGGTGGTGGTGTGTGGGGGGTGGGTGTGGGGAACTTTTCTCTTCCTCACGGCGCGGGGTGCGGCTCGGCTGCGGGGCCTAACATCCCCCGGTGCGGCTCGGCCGCTGGACTTTACATCCCGGTGCGGCTTGGCCGCTGGACTTACATCGCCCGGTGCAGCTCGGCTGCGGGGCTTAACACCGCCCGGTGCAGCTCGGCTGCGGGGCTTAACACCGCCCGGTGCAACTCGGCTGCGGGACTTAACACCGCCCGGTGCAGCTCGGCTGCGGGGCTTAACACCGCCCGGTGCAACTCGGCTGCGGGACTTAACACCGCCCGGTGCAGCTCGGCTGCGGGGCTTAACACCGCCCGGTGCAACTCGGCTGCGGGACTTAACACCGCCCGGTGCAGCTCGGCTGCGGTGCTTAACACCGCCCGGTGCAACTCGGCTGCGGGACTTAACACCGCCCGGTGCAGCTCGGCTGCGGGGCTTAACACCGCCCGGTGCAACTCGGCTGCGGGACTTAACACCGCCCGGTGCAGCTCGGCTGCGGGGCTTAACACCGCCCGGTGCAACTCGGCTGCGGGACTTAACACCGCCCGGTGCGGCTCGGCTGCGGGACTTTTCACCGCTGGTGCGGCTCGGCTGCGGGACTTAGCTGCGCAAGGCTTGGTCGCAGGCCTTTCATCGCCCGGTTCGGCCGCGAGACGTTTCAGCGCCCGGTGCGGGGACTGTGCGGGTCGGTCGGGGACGAGCTGTCTGTCCGTGGGCGTGGGGAAGAGAGGGGAAGTTTTGTTGCCTCCATCACAGTGAGGGGGTGTTTGGAGTCACTGTGATGGACGTTTGTGTTGGGGTTATGTGTCTTGTGTTCTTTTTTTTTTCTCTGACTGCTATGTAGTTTCGTTGGGTACTTCGGTACCGAACGACAAATAAAGCTCTGTTATACCTGTTATACCTGAATGTTCCTGGTGCTGAAGGAACTGAGCAGGCCAGGCGGCATCTGTGGAGGCAAATAGACAGATGACGTTTGGGGTTGGAGCCCATCTTCAGACTGATGGAGTAGAGAGGAGAAAGGTGGTAAAGAGAGTTGAAGAGCTGGGGTGGGATTCAGGTGAAAAGCAGTGATTGGCAAATGGTTGGAGATAGGGACAAAGGCTAGTGGTGAAATGTAGACAAAAGTATAGAGATGTGGAATTAGATAAGGCAGGAGGAGGACGAGTGAATGCAATACCGGAGATAGGGATAGTGGGTGGAAGGGAAATGGGTTGAGGAAAGGGGGGGTAAAAGGAGAAAGGGCAAACTCAGGTTGGGAAGCGGTGGTAGATGAGTGGAGGAAGGGAAAGGAACTTGGAGATGCAGGCAGTGAGAAAATGTGTGCACAAAGGGAGGGGTGGATAAAAAAATCCAGGATAGATGGGAAAGGGGGAGGGTGTGATGTGGTTTACCTGCAATTGGAGAATTCAATATTCAACCTGTTAGGTTACAGGCTACCTAAGCTGAATATAGTATCCTGTTCTTCCAGTTTGCTTGTAGCCTTACTCTGGTGGACGAGGTGAAGGATAGAACGCTAGGTATGGGAATGGAAAGGGAAGTTAAAATAGTGAAACGGTCACCTAGTCTATACTTGGTTTCACTGATGTAGAGGTGGCCACCTCGGGAGCATCCAATGCAAGAGAAAGGGTTGGAAGAGACACAAGTAAATCTCCGTCTCACTTTGACTAGATCAAAGTAGTTCCAACAATATTCAGGAAGTTCAATGCAATCCGGACAAGGCAACTTGAGAGACATTGCATCACCGAGTCTAGACGTGGGATATTAACCTTCATATCAAAAGATCTGTAAGACAAAGCAGATGAAGCTATATTTCAGTAGCACAGAGCTTGATCAGATCCCGTCTAGATTCATACTTTCAATGAATGGTTTACTGGCTTCGGAGGAGATTGATCACAAGGTCAGTTAGGATTTATGGAATTCACTTACGAGAATGATTAAAACTGGATGGTCTTCCCTAAAGTTTGAAGGGTGACTGAATACTGGTAATTCAAATGACAGCAGGATCTGTTAAAATGCACCCATTTCCCTGGGTGTGAGAATCCAAAACAATAAGTCACAATTTTAAAACTAGAACCAACCCATCTAGTCAAGAAATTCGGGAGCACTTTTTCCACACAGAGGCCACTGGGATATGGAGCATTCTTCCTCAAGAGGGCTGTAGACTGTTGGTCAACTGAAAGCTTTAAAACTGAGGTCAATAGATTTTTGTTTGGTAAAAGGTTCAGTGGACGTGAATCCTGGGTATATAAATTAAATTAAAGTGTCAATCATAACATAACATAACATAACAAAACTTTATTGTCACTCGGCACAACACCGAACGAAATTTCAGCAGTCACAGCAAAAAAAGAAAAGAACACAGGACACACGACCCCAACACAAACATCCATCACAGTGACTCCAAACACCCCCTCACTGTGATGGAGGCAACCGTGATGGGATTGTATAATGGAGTTGCTCTGAGAGGCTAAATGGCCTATTCCTATTATGTTGTTTCCATCCCAGAGTTAACACACTAGAAAGGCCAAGGAATTTTGGCATCATGGTGTTTCACAGTTTCTACATTCATGCCACATCTCCCTTTTTCCACTTGGAACTAAATCAGCATTAAAAAAATTGGACACAATTTAAACATGACACATTTTGAAGCTGGTTTTAGTTGCAAGATATGTGTGCAGTTATGGTGGGAAAAGATTAAAGGAGGTGAAAATATTTATCTGTGGAAGCTCAGAATGTTTAAAAAAAAGTATTTTTCCTCTGTTCGCTTCTTTAACAAGTAGCAATTTTATGGAGATATGTTCTGCCGTTCAATTGATTTCTGTCAGCTGCTTTCAGCACATGTATACAGTGCATTCAGAAAGTATTCAGACCCCTTCACTTTTTCCACATTTTGTTACGTTACAGCCTTATTTTTAAATGGATAAAATTCATTTTTTTATCATCAATCTACACACAACACCCCAGAATGAAGAAGCGAAAACAGGTGTTTACAATTTTTGCAAAGTAATTAAAAAGAAATAACTGATATATCACATTTACATAAGTATTCAGACCCTTTGCTATGACACTCAAAATTAAGCTTAGGTTTATCTGTTTCCATTGATTATCCTTGAGATGTTTCTACAACTTGATTGGAGTCCACCAGTGGTAAATTAAATTGATTGGACATGATTTGGAAAGGCACACACCTGTCTATATAAGGTCCCACAGTTGACAGTGCATGTCAGAGCAAAAACCAAGCCATGAAGAAATTGGCCGTAGACCTCTGAGGCAGGATTGTGTCGAGACACAGATCTGGGGAAGGGTATAAAACAATTTCTGCAGCATTGCAGGTCCCGAACAGTAGCCTCTGTCATTCTTAAATGGAAGAACTTTGTAACCACCAGGACTCTTCATAGAGCTGGCCGCCCGGCTAAACTGAGCAATCGGGGGAGAAGGGCCTTGGTCAGGGAGGTGACTAAGAACCCGATGGTCACTCTGACAGAGTTCCAGAATTCCTCTGTGAAAATGGGAGAACCTTCCAGAATGACAACTATATCGACAGCACTCCACCAATCAGGCCTTTATGGTAGGATGGCCAGACGGAAACCACTCCTCAGTGAAAGACACATGACAGCCTGCTTGGAGTTTGCCAAAAGGCACCTGAAGGACTCTCAGACCATGAGAAACAAGATGATCTGGTCAGATGAAACCAAGATTGAACTCTTTGGCCTGAATGCCAAGCGTCACGTCTGGAGGAAACAAGGCACCGCTCATCACCTGGCCAATACCATACCTACGGTGAAACATGGTGGTGGCAGCATCATGCTGTGGGGATGTTTATCAGTGGCAGGAACTGGGAGACTAGTCAGGATCGAGGGAAAGTTGAACAGAGCAAAGTACAGAGAGATCCATGACGAAAACCTGCTCCAAAGCATTCTGGACCACAGACTGGGGCGGAGGTTCACCTTCCAACAGGACAACGACCCTAAGCACACAGCCAAGACAATGCAGGAGTGGCTTCGTGACAAGTCTGTAAATGTCCTTGAGTGGCCCAGCCAAAGCCCAGACTTGAACCCAATTGAACATCTCTGGAGGGACCTGAAAATAGCTGTGCATCGATGCTCCCCATCCAACCTGACAGAGCTTGAGAGGATCTGCAGAGAAGAATGGGAGAAATTACCCAAATATAGGTGTGCCAAGCTTGTAGCGTCATACTCAAGAAGACTTGAGGCTGTAATCGCTGCCAAAGGTGCCTCAACAAAGTACTGAGTAAAGGGTCTGAATACTTATGTAAATGTGATATTTCAGTGTTTTTTTTTGAATTACTTTGCAAAAATTTCTAAACACCTGTTTTCACTTTTTTATTATGGGGTATTGTGTGTAGATTGATGATTAAAAAAAAAAGAATTTAATCAATTTTAAAATAAGGCTGTAATGTAACAAAATGTGGAAAAAGTGAAGGGGTCTGAATACTTTCTGAATGCACTGTACAAAGAAATCTCACATTCATATTTTAATATGTTCCACATTAGTACTCCTATGCCTCATTTAATTTGATAAGCAATGTAAAATTAAGAACGTTTCTGTCGTTAACAAGTTCATTATTTTACTTTGGAAGATTTTACTTTTATGGTAATGGACATTATTGTTATCCATGTCTCCAAGATGGAGGAGTCCTAACATCATTGTTCAAGTCTGAAGTTCAAGTTCAGATCTAGTGAAATCTAAGAAATCATAGTACACAGGTCTCAACAACAAGCACATCTGTCATTGTTAAAACCTTGTTCACCTGGTTGAAAGAGCAGTGCTGTCTAGCCTTTGAATTGTCCTTTAAAAAGTAATAATAATAGTCTTTGTGTTAGTCTTTTCCGTTTGACGTCAGTTGCATAAAACCTCCTGAGCCTTGATGTTTTCAGATCAGTCTTGCAATTTCATGTGATTTCATGTGGTGAACATTTCATGTGATCTCAGGGAAGATACAGCTTTTTCATTAAAAAAATAACGACAACATGAAGATGTTCCACCAAATGATACTAGCACTTTTGTTTCACATTGCTTTTCCACAGTAAAATTGGATAATATAATTTGCAATGGTTTGAAATCTCGGCACTTGTTGACGTAATTTCATCAAACCACAAAATCATCCTTGAACCATTCAATCTGAATATTAATGTTTTGTTGACTTCAATACGTCACTGATTACCAACCTCCTTGATTCACTTCATCAAAGTAACAGTTTTTATAGCATTGAAGTGCTATTTATTTCATTTTACGATAATAAACCAAAATGATCTTATGATTGTCTGCTCCTGTTTGATGTCATACTGTGAAGCTTGGTGAGGCACGCAGAGTAGGCAGCTAATATAGATATTTATATGTTCCAAATGAGTTTCTTGTTCAGGTCAATGTCCTTTGATCACAGTTGTAATATTTTTTTTACCAGCAAGGTAATGGTTGAACTTAACTCTAATTTTTAACTGTAGAAAGACACAAAAAGCTGAAGTAACTCAGCGAGACAGGCAGAGAAGGAATTTTAACTAATGTCTTTAGAAAGAAACTTCATAAAGGCCAACCAAAAAGTGATATATACGGTGTAGAAAGGAACTGCAGATGTTGGTGTATACAGAAGATAGACACAAAGCATTGGAGTAACTCAGCGGGTCATGCAATATCTCTAGAGAAAAAGGATGGGTGACATTTTAGGTCGGGACCCTTCTTCAGACTCCTGAAGATGGGTCCCTACCCGAAACGTCACCCATCCTTTTTCTCCAGAGATGCTGCATGACCCACTGAGTTACCCCAGCACTTTGCGTCTATCTATGTTTTATATATATATATATATATATATTGTTTTGTGATGGGATGAAGGCCTCGCAGGTGGAGCCAACATTTCATTGTCCATCCCTAGTTGCCCTGTTGCCTTCTTGAACTGTTGCAGCTTTGAGGAAAGTGTATACACACTGTGCTCTTCGGGAGAGAGTTCCAGAATTATGACAGTGAAGGAACGGTAATCTATTCCCAAATCAAGATGGTGTGTGGCTTGGATAGAAACATTGAGGTGGTGGTGTCCCCATGCTTTTGTTGTCCTTGAAGGTCTAGCTGGTAGAGGTTGTGGGTTTGGAACTGTTGTTTAAGCATTCTTTGTGAGTTGCTGCAGTACATCCAGTAGATGGTACACGCTGCTGCTACTGTGATGGGTTGTGGATGGGTTACTCTCAAACCAGCTGCTACATCTTGCAAGATGTTGCGCATCTTGATTTGTTGAACTCATCCAGGCTTGTTGATCCCAGCGGACTGCGGCCTGCAGGGGAAGCCTCTGAAGTCCAGAGACCAGGAGGATGGCAAGGCGGGTAGGAGTGGAATGTGGGTCAGGCCTACTACGAACTTGAGGTTATCTGGGGGAGGTTCCCACAGGGCACTGAGGTGGACCGGTGAGGAGAGGGACGTCGGTTCGCAGGTAGAGCCACATGTCCAATGGAAGGAGATGGCTGGAGGCCTGCAACAGCCTGGGGCTTGCCTAGAACAGGCACCATTCAAAATACCTAGGGCATGGACTGGACTTGGAAAATGGTGCCAAAACATGGCACCTCTTGCATGTGGGATCAGTAGACTATTTCTGAACAATTTGCTAATCGGGGATGTGCATAGGCACTCTACTGGACTGTTTATAGGAAAGGAATTTCATTGTGTATTTGCACCTTTACAATAAAAGCACCATTGAAGGAGTGATAAGTTCATAAGTCATGAGAGCAGAATTAGGCCATTTGGCCCATCGAATCTACTCCACCATTCAATCATGGCTGATCTATCTTTCCCTCTCAACCCCATTCTCCTGCCTTCTCCCCATAACCTTTAACACCCTTGTTAAACAAAAACCTGCCAATCTTCAATTTAAAAATACCCAATGACTTGGCCTCCACAGCTACCCCGTGGCAAAGAAATTGCAAGTCAAAGGTGTGGTATTATGGGAATAAGAGTGTAAGGAATGCGGTGGCCGGAGGTGACGTGGGGACCCGGGGTGTGGCAGTAAGGGAGTTGCCCGGGCATGCAGACAGCAGGCGGCTGCTGTACAGAGTTGCTAATTAAAGGTATACTCCGTTTACGTCGTGGTACGAGCTTTATTATACAAATAAACGCGACATGGTGTCAGAAGTGGGATCCTTGTAAGCAAAAATATATTTTAAAAAAAAAAGAGGAAGGGGTATCGTTTGGCGCGAGATGGGAGACGAGCCTGCAGATATGGCGCAACCCACACCAACTGCTACGTTCACAATACAACCTCCAGAGCCATTCGATTTCACCAAGCCTCAAGAATGGGAGCGTTGGATCAGGAGATTCGACCGCTTCCGGCTTGCAAGCAATTTAAACGCGACGTCAGCAGAAAACCAGGTGAACACATTAGTGTATTGCATGGGCGATGAAGCTGAAGATGTGCTAAAGGGGCTAACGCTAACTGCAGATGAGAGGAGGGAGTACACAGATGTCAAGGCGGGCTTTGATGCATTTTTTGTACCTAAAAAGAATGTAATCTATGAAAGAGCCAAGTTCAATCAGCGTGTGCAACTGCCAGGTGAAACGGTGGATTCCTTCATCACTGCTCTGTACGGATTAGCTGAACACTGCAACTATGGACAGTTACAGAACGAGCTGATCCGCGACAGGTTAGTGGTCGGGCTGAGAAACGTCTCATTGTCAGAAAAGCTACAGCTAGACAGAGACCTAACCCTTGCAACTGCAATAACAAAAACAAGGCAGTCTGAACAAGTTAGACGACAGTGGTCTGACTTAAGAGGAGAAAATAGCGGTGCTAGCAAGTGCTCTAATGTTGATGCAGTATATGCTAAAAGCTACAGAAAACCCAAATTTCCCTCAAAGCCTCAGCCACAAGCACAAACACCAAGCAAAAATAGACTTAATACACGGCCTCAGCCAGGTTCAAAGGCCTGTTATAGATGTGGAAAAATGCCCTCGCATGGGAAATGGGAATGCCCTGCTAAAGATGCTGTGTGTCACAACTGTGGCAAAAAGGGACATTATGGTAGAGTGTGCAGAAACAGTGCAAAATCTCTCAATGCTGTCACTACAGAGGAAGAAGAGAGCTTTTTCCTGGGAGCCGTGGATGCTGGAAAAGACCCGTGGACGGTGCAGCTAGAAGTGAGACAAAAAAAAGTGTGCTTTAAAATAGACACTGGTGCTGATGTCACCGCCATGCCAGCCGAGGTGTACTATGACATTACAGGGGGGCATGATGTGAAACGCCTGGCAGTGTCGACACGCCCATTGTTTGGGCCAGGGGGCGATGCACTCTCTGTCCTGGGTGTAGCCAGAGAAACACTGCGCAGAGGCAGAAAGAAAGCCATAGAGAACATTTATATAGTAAAAGACCTGCACACTGCACTGTTGGGAAGGCCTGCCATAGAACGACTTCAGCTTGTGTGCAGGGTTAACGGCATCACCGTGGAATCAGTGAAACAACAATATCCGAAGCTGTGTAGCGGCTTGGGTCTTGTCCGGAGGCCATACTCAATTAAATTGAAGCCAGAGGCTGTGCCCTTCTCTCTCCACACGCCACGCAGAGTCCCTCTGCCGCTTATGGGAAAAGTGAGGAAGGAGATAGACCGTATGGAGAAGATGGGCGTAATCACCAAGATTGAGGAGCCGACTGATTGGTGTGCCGGGATGGTGGTGGTGCCGAAGAAAACAGGTGATGTTCGCATTTGTGTGGACTTCACAATGATGAATGGATCAGTATGCAGAGAAAAGTTTATCCTGCCTTCTGTCGAGCACACTCTGGGCATGCTAGCTGGCGCAACAGTATTCAGCAAATTAGATGCCAACATGGGCTTTTGGCAAGTACCATTGACAAAAGAGTCTGCCAAATACACCACCTTCATCACGCCTTTTGGGCGTTACTATTTTAACCGTCTACCCTTTGGCATAGCATCAGCACCCAAGCACTTTCAAAGGATGATGATGACAGAAGTGACCGGTGGCCTGGAGGGGGTACTGTGTCACATGGATGACATCCTGGTCTGGGGACAGACGCAGGAGGAGCATGATGTGCGGCTGCATGCGGTGCTAGAGAAGGCATATAAGGCCGGCATTACGCTCAACATGGACAAATGTGAGCTCACACGCCACACAGTCAGATTCCTGGGTCATGTGATTTCAGCAGATGGAGTGAAGCCAGATCCAGAGAAGACGAGAGCAGTACAAGAAATGGATGCACCCAAAAATGTCAGCGAACTCAGGAGTTTTCTGGGCATGGTCAATCAGCTGGGCCGCTTCTTGCCTAACCTGGCCGAAAAAGACAAAGTGCTACGAGACCTGCTGTCCAAGAAGAACCACTGGTACTGGGGGACAGAGCAGCAGGCCGCCTTTGATCGGTTAAAAACAGAGCTGTCATCCACACCAGTGCTCACATTATACAACCCAAACAGTGCTCTAAAGATCTCTGCTGATGCTTCTTCCTTTGGCCTGGGGGCAGTCCTGCTGCAGAAAAGCGATGCCATGTGGTCACCTGTGGCATATGCGTCCAGGTCAATGACACCGACAGAGCAGCGTTATGCTCAAGTAGAGAAGGAGGCATTGGCTGCGACATGGGCATGTGAAAGGTTCAGCTGTTTCATCCTGGGAAGACCATTCGAGCTGGAAACTGACCACAAGCCGTTGGTGAGTCTGCTGGGAGGGAAAGCTTTGGATGACCTCCCACCAAGAGTCCAAAGATTTAGGATGAGACTCATGAGGTACAACTATACAGTCAATCATGTCCCTGGCAAAAGCCTGGGGACAGCCGACACCCTATCGCGTGCTCCTCTGAGAGCCGCAAAAACACACGCAGACACAAGCCTATTAGAGGACACCAACATCTATGTAGACTCTGTCATCAGCAACATTCCTGTCAGAGGAGATTATCTGAGCAGCCTACGTGAGCACCTGCGGGCAGACAGCACATGCTCTGCACTGATGGAGTACTGCACAAACGGCTGGCCCGGCAAAAGCCAACTGCAGGGAGTGCTGAGACATTACTGGGCTGAAAGAGCAGTGCTGATTGTGCACGATGGGCTGCTGCTGCGGGGCACGAGGCTCGTCATCCCATCAGCCTTACAAGGTGATGTGCTGCAGAGACTACATGAGGGACACCTGGGGGTGACAAAGTGCAGGGGCCGGGCCAAACAGACGGTATGGTGGCCAGGACTCAGCAGCCAGCTGAATGACATGGTGCTGAAATGTAGAACCTGCATCCAAGAGAGAAGGAATGTCAAAGAGCCGCTGATGCCAACGGAGATGCCAGACAGGCCTTGGCAAACCTTGGGAGCTGACCTATTCACGCTGAAAGACAAGACTTATCTACTAGTAGTTGATTATTTCTCAAGGTATGTGGAAGTTGCGCTGCTGACACACACAAGGTCCACAGATGTGGTGGTACACCTGAAATCCATGTTTTCTCGTCATGGAATTGGGGAAGTTCTTAAAAGTGACAATGGGCCCCAGTTCTCAGGTAGCCACTTTAAAGCCTTTGCAGCAGAGTATGGCTTTGTGCACATCACGAGCAGCCCCAGGTGGCCTCAGAGCAATGGTGAGGCGGAACGCGCTGTACAAACCGTGAAAAACCTGCTAACAAAGGCGTCAGACCCATATCTTGCATTGCTGGCCTACAGAGCAACCCCTCTACAGAACGGCTATAGCCCGGCCGAGCTGTTGATGGGGCGCCGCCTCCGCACTACTGTTCCTGCCCTTCCAACCCTGCTGAATCCAGTTTTGCCTGACTACAACGCGCTGGGGGCCAAGGAAAGGGAGAAGAGGTGGAACGACGCAAGATCCTTCAACAAGAGGCACGGAGCGAGAAATCTGGAGCCACTAGTACCTGAGGAGGAGGTGTGGGTCACCGATGCACGAGTCGAGGGCAAAGTGCTATCTACACACAATACCCCTCGCTCTTATATCGTCCAGGTGCCTCAGGGCACACTGAGAAGGAACCGGCAGCACTTGGTGCCGCTGCAGACCAACAGTGGGGTAGTCGACGCTGATGAGCCACCGGTGGGAGAAGATTCAGCTCCACCAGAGCCAGCTCCACCAGTAACAACATCACCCAGCAGAGAGGGCCCCACCACAGAGACTGTGCGGACCAGGTGTGGGAGAGAGGTTAGAAAGCCGAAGAGACTTGATTTGTGATTTATTGATCTGTTTTCTATAATAAAGGAAAAGAGAGGGTGAAAATGTTCGGTAAACCTGGTACATTTACCTGAAACCTGAGAGTTTAAGTTTTGAAGAACACAGCCTGCTAAAGTAATAGTTCACAGTATGGTAACGCGAAAGTTATTTTATTTCTATTTTGCATGCTTGAATCAGGGACAGGTCTTCCAGCAAAAGGGCAGAATAAACCCCTTAAGACCTGCAGAGACAAAGGTAGTCCACCCTTTGTTCTCAAAGAAAGGGAGATGTGGTATTATGGGAATAAGAGTGTAAGGAATGCGGTGGCCGGAGGTGACGTGGGGACCCGGGGTGTGGCAGTGAGGGAGTTGCCCGGGCATGCAGACAGCAGGCGGCTGCTGTACAGAGTTGCTAATTAAAGGTATACTCCGTTTACGTCGTGGTACGAGCTTTATTATACAAATAAACGCGACAAAAGGTAGTTGTCATGGGATATTTTTCTGATTCAATGCATACGTAGTGTGTGCCGTAGAGGTCAGTGCTGGGTCTGCTGTTGTTAGTTATCTACTTTGACGATTCAGATGATAATGTAGTTAACATTGTTAGTAAATTTATTGATGACGCCAAAATTGGTGGTATGGTGGACAGAGGAAGGATAGCTAAGTTTACAACAGGATCTATATCAATTGGTGAAGCATCGGAAGGTCTAAGAGGGTAATGAGCAAAAAGCAAGCAAATGGGATATGCTCAGTAAGCCAAATTGGTCAGCATGCAGATGGTGGACCGAAGGGCCTGTTTCAATCCTGTATAGCTCTGTGGCTAGCCTCTGACCTGCTCTTGTAGCCACATTATGTATTGTATTGAATTGAATTGAATACTTGGATTGAATACATGTGACAAGTCAACAGTGAAATTCCTTGTTTGCAAACCCAAGGTATATGAATACTCCAGTTTAGTTTCTGGCCGATGGTAAGTCCAGGATGTTGATGGTGGAGAATTCAATGATAGTAATGCCATTAAATGTCAAGGGTTGATATGTGGAGTTTTATAATTGAATATTGACATTGCCTGACCCTTGAGTCGTGGAAGTTACTCATAATATACTGTAAATAAACAGAAGATGCTGGAAATACTCAGCACGTCAGGTCAAGAAAAGAAATGGGGATACTGTTTCGGGTTGAACTCGTATCTTTGCTCTCACAAAGGATCTTCAACCTGAAACATTAGATTTTTCTGTTTCTCTTTCCACAGATGTGACCTGACCTGAGTATTTCTGGCATTTCCTGTCTTTATTTTAGATTTCCAGCACCTGCAGGTTTTTGAGATTCAATTGAATTTCAAAACTGAACAACATTCATGGAGTATTCTAACGATGATTACAGATGCAATTAAAAGAAACAGCTCTCATTTGTGGTAAAATAGAGAAATATGACCAAATAAACAAATGCTGTATGTGCCAACCCAGAAAAGTAGCAAAACCTGAACAGCTAAACACTGATACTTGGCATAAATGAGAGAAAGCTGGCATTCAAGAAGATATTTTACAGTGATTGTAATGGCAGTTTCTGTACCTTCTCAAAGTCCAACTTCGATAGCCATTACTGCACGGGGATGTGGTGGAGATGTAGCCTACGCACACACCACACTCTGAGATAACAAAAACAAATCTTCCAAACACTGTTTGTTGATTAATTGGTCTTTATTAAAATAGCACAAATCAAAAGAGTAATTCATAACTTTTCGTTCTTATCAACTGTTTCAGTCGTTACCGTGTGATCGTGGTAAAAAACTGTATTCTCTCCATTCTCCGAGACTAAACTGACCCCCAATCTCTCTGGCTACGCTAGCCTCCTCAGATGTAGACACTCCCCATTACGTAACAAATCACACCCACAAGCATGCAAAACAGACAAACACTAGAAATATTAAACATGGCCATAATATAATGATAGTAACTAATTTAAGCATAAATGGCTCCTACACACTGACCCCTAATTGTTCTACGTATATAATGAAGCAATTACCAATAGTTATTAAAAGGAGCTATAAAAGCTTAACATATATCAAAAACAAAAGTAATATGCACAATATGTTGGCATTCAAACTTCTTCAATCTTCTCCTTCACCTTCTAGAAGCAGACATATCTTGGTTATCGGTCTTACCAAGATGTTGTCCTTAATCTGAATTCGTACAGTACGCACAAAACCTTTAACGTCTGGCATGATCAGTATTTTTTACAAAGTTTCGACAGCATATAATTTCTTCCTCCATGTCCAATCTGTTCATGAATATGTCATAACAGCAATGGTTGAAATATGAAAGTCCTTTGAGAGAATAATAGGATGCTTAGCTTCTTCAGGCATCGCTAGTTTATTCAGGCGACCACCTACTCTCAGAAGTCCTTTATCCAATATCGGATCAAGCCTGTATAAATAACTACTTTTTTTTAACACCATGCTCACCAGTTTCTAATGTTGATAGCTCTTCCTTGTATCCTTGTCTTTGACAGAAAGAGATAACTGCATTTTCTGCCTTAAAAAGATCATCAGGACATAAACACTCAGTATGTCCTCGGTATGATGCTATAAAGACTTGCATCTCTTTGTCAGCCTTTTCTTTCAGCTTGCCAGGATCTGTTTCAAAACTACTCATAGCAGGCTGAGTTTCCTTTCTCTTACGAGCCCACTGCAAAAGCATTGCCTTTACTTTAAGGAACCAAGCTATTGCTGGCTTCAACTTATTCCATGATGAAAAATAAATGTGAAATAGTTTGTTGAATCCAATGGATCCTTGACAATGGCATTCACTGAGTTATCTTGCTTGATCTCTGGATCAGGTCAAGGTCCATTAGCAGAGATTTCAGATTCCAGGTTAAGCTTTGGCCATTCTTAGTCTGGTTTACAGAGAAACTCTGGCCCATTGATCCATCTCTTACTGCTTAAAAAGCAGTCTGCTGTTAATCCTCTAGAGGCTTCATCCGCAGGATTTTCCATGGTATTAACATGCTTCCACTGTGATACATTAGTAGCATCCCTTACACAAGAGATCCTGTTTGCTACAAATGTTAGGAAACATTTGTTTTCATTGTTGATGTACTTAAGCACTGTTATGCTGTCAGTCCAGAAGGTAGATTCCTCCAGCTTAAGCTGCAATTCTTTTTGCAGCAATATGTCAATTCTGACAGCTAAGACTGCGGCTGTAAGCTCCATTCTGGGAATCGTCATTTGCTTTAATGGTGCCACTCTGGCCTTCCCATTAAGAATGCAACATGTACTTCATTGTTATTATTTTTGCAATCTTAGATATAAAACAGTACCGTAACCACTTTCACTTGCATCAGAAAAGTGATGCAGCTGTGCATATTTGATTCGACCAAAGTTTGTAGGCTTCATACACCGGTCCACTCTGAGCTCCGAGATCTTGTCGAGATCTACTAACCACTCTGTCCATCACTGAAAGACGATTTGTATTATACTCTCATCCCATCGAAGTTTCGTCTTACAGAGATCCTGCAAAATTAACCTGGCTGGTAGTGTAAATGGTGCAAGAAATCCCAAAGGGTCGTAAACAGAACCAATCACAGATAGGATGCCCCGTCTTGTACATGGTCACTCCTGAATCGAAATTCTGAAGTTGAACACATCTGTTTCAATGCACCAGTGCAATCCCAGTGCTCTCTCCATAGGCAGATTGTCTTTGTCCAATCCATCTCCCAGGTCTCCTTGGCTCTGTTATCTAGTGGAATGGTTTCCAATACAGCACGGCTGTTGCTGATCCATTTCAAGAGCATGAATCCTCCCTTGTTGCAAAGGGAAGTCAGATGTTTTACCATTTGGATTGCTTCCTGGTTCGTAGACATGGATTTTAAACAATCGTCCACATAGAAATTGTTCTTTACCATGTTTGTCACTTCTACTGGAAAGGGAGCTTTATTGTCCTCGGCAGTCTTCCTCAATGCAAAGTTTGAACAACGGTGATGATGCTGCACCAAAGAGATGTACCTTTATCTGATATTCAACGAGATCTAGTTGTGCATCACCATCCACATAGGCCACCATAGGAATTGCAAGTAGTTGACATGCTTTTCCGATACCTTGACCTGATGAAACATTGCCTTCATATCCGCTATCAAAGCCACTGGCTCTTGTCTGAATCGGATGAGAACTCCGATGAGCGAGTTCGTTAGGTCTGGACCCTGCAGCAGTTGACAGTTAAGTGATTTACCCTTAAAAACCACAGCACAGTCGAAGACCACTCTTAAAGTTCCTTTCTTTGAATGATACACCCCATGGTGTGGGATATACCAAAGCTCTCCATCACTTCGATTCAGCTGGTCTTCTGGTACCCTTTCAGCATAACCATTGTTAATCATCTCTGTGAGGAAAGATGTATATTCATCATGAAATTTTGTATTCTTGCCAAACTTGTGTTTCAGATTCTAAATGCGTTGCTCTGCAATGCAATGGTTATTCAGCAGACTAACACTTTCTTGTTTGAAAGGTAAGTCTAGGCAATAGTGTCCTTCTATCATCTTTACTGAGTGATTCATAACTTCCAAAAACTTTACCTCTTCTCTGGACATTTCTTCTGATTCCTTGCTAGTTCTTTCATTGGTTGTGATTGTATTGCTTGATCAACAACTCCTCTAGATTTACAATAGATATTCGATTGACGGCAGCAGCAGTATGGTTATTCTTTTTCCTGCTTTTGTTGTTCCTTCTCAAGGAGCCATAGATAACCCATCCAAGTAGGGTTCTCACAGCAAACAGTCCATCCCCTTGACTGCCAACAACCTCTCTAGGTTCCAATGCCTTCAAAGCATTCATTCCGATAAGTCAAATTTATTTTAGGTCTCTTGACATCCTTCAAGTAAGGCCATTTTTTTCAAGTCTTCTTGCTTAGGTATATTTGGATGAGAAACGGGCATAGTCTCATGTGTAAACACATCAGATATTGGTATAAAATTGTCTTCCTCCAGACTAGATATTTCCATACTTGTGATACGATGACTATCGCACCATTTCTTATCATTCATGGTATTCAAGAGAAGCTTAATGTTTTCTCCTGCGATGTCCAGCCTTCTCATCAGCCTTCTGTGCAAAAGGTAGCCGAACTTCCAAAGGTATCCAAAAATGCATATGTTTGCAACACTGTATCCCCCTTGTTCCTCCTTACCTGTACTGGTAAGATGGAGAAAATACAGGTTTCTACCCCGGCCCCAATATGTGCATTTATCTGAGGTGAGGTAACAACATCACTCGTAGCTGGCTTCTCCTTTTGTTCTATTTGCTCCGGCTTCTCATCAGTATTCTTCTGTTCAGTGTGAAGTAATTCAGGATGATCTTGTTTGCACATATTACAAGTTATCCAACTCCTGCAGTCTTTAACCATGTGTCCTTTCTTCAAACATCCATAACAGATTCCATTCTCCTTCAAGGTCCATTTTTAATTTATATTCCTTCTTCTTGAATTTTCGACACCACCTTATGGTGTGACCAACTTCATTACATGACAAACAAACCCTTGTGGCTTAATGGTAGATGCATCTCTTTTCATTCCGCCTTTCGTTTCTACAGGCATCACAGCGGTACCAAAACTGCTCTCCTTAGGTCCTGATCTTCCTTTTGTTTTAGTAAAGGTAGAGCCTTTGACAGTTGCAATTGGTTTAGGATCTTGAATATTCCCATGGCGTAGATTTGACATTAACCTTACTTCCCTTTCCATGAAATTCACCAGGTCAGGAAGCATGGCCTCTCTTTTGTCAACTTCCTGTATCAGACCTGCTTTATCTCTCCATTTTTCTCTAAACCTATAGGGCAGTTTTAGAATGATAACCTTCATATTACTAACGACATTCATTTCTTCCATGTGGTTGCTATTTCTCATCGAGTTTGAAAAGTCCGGGAGCAGAGCAAGGACGCCCGTTGGCTGAGAAGAAAAGTAAGTGTTAATTTAAGTGAGAAGTCAGGTAAATTGGACAATCAGGCAATTTAATTGGTGATATAAGCAAGACTTGCAAAAGGGTGCAGCCCTGTGAGGGAAGTGCCCAGTGAGAAAAGTGCGAGTCGTTGGCGGCGAGTCGTTGGCGGCGAGTCGTTGGCGGCGAGTCGTTGGCGGCGAGTCGTTGGCGGCGAGTCGTTGGCGGCGAGTCGTTGGCGGCGAGTCTTTGGCGGCGAGTCATTGGCGGCGAGTCTTTGGCGGCGAGTCGTTGGCGGCGAGTCTTTGGCGGCGAGTCGTTGGCGGCGAGTCTTTGGCTAGGAGGCTGAGGTGAGGAGGTTACAATTGTTTTAAGCCTGAACTGTTTATAGACACAAGGTAATGGCGGAAAAGTTGGTGCAGTGTGTTTCCTGCAGGATGTGGGAAGACAGGGACGTCGCTGGAGCTTCTGGGAGCTACACCTGCAAGAACTGTGTCCAGGTGCAGCTCCTGAATGGACGTGTGGTGGAGTTGGAGAGGCAGTTGGATGACCTCAGGGCCATCCGGGAATGCGAGAGTTTCCTCGACAGGACCTATTGTGAGGCAGTCACGCCAAGGGTCCAGGTCGAGTGAAGGTGGGAGACTGTTTCACGGGGGAGTGGACGTGGACTACTGGAGACCCCAGTGGCTGTGCCTATTGCAAATAGGTATACCCTCTTGGGAACCTTCGGGGCAGAAGACGTTTCCAGTCCGAGTGGCGGACCTGTTGGCAAGGATACTCGACAGGGGAGACCGAAGTCAGGAAGAGCCGTAGTGGTCGGTGACTCCATCGTCCGAGGGATGGACAGAAGATTCTGTGGCAGCAGGAGGGACTTGAGGATGGTCTGTTGTCTCCCTGGTGCCAGGGTTCAACACATCACGGACCGGCTTCAAAAAATCCTAGTGAGGGAAGGCGATCAACCTGAAGTCGTTGTGCATGTGGGCACGAATGACGTCGGGCGGAAGAGGAAGGAGGTGCTACAGCGGGAGTTTAGAGAGTTGGGAAAAACACTGAGAAGTAGGACGTCGAAGGTGGTTATCTCAGTACTGCTACCGGTACCTCGTGCTGGTGAGGCCAGGAACAGAGAGATAGAGGGTATGAATTTATGGCTGAGGGGCTGGTGCAAAGAGCAGGGATTTAGATTTCTGGACCACTGGGATCTCTTCTGGGCTAGGGGTGACTTGTACAAAAGGGACGGGTTACATCTTAACAGCAGGGGGACAAACATTCTGGCAGGCAGGTTTGCTAGTGTGACACCTGTGGCTTTAAACTTAGTGGGGGGGAGGGGTTAACAAATTGTGAATATGAAGATGAGGTAAAAAAAGGGAATACAGGAGATATTGCAAAAGACTCTCGGAAGAATGGGAACAGAAGTTCTAGAGGGGAAAAGAAATTAAGGGCAGGGCCAATTGTGACCGATGTGAGAGGGGAGGTAAATACAGAAGTTAAAGTGTTGTACTTAAATGCGCGTAGTATAAAAAATAAAGTGGATGAGCTTGAGGCTCAGTTAGTCATGGGCAAGTATGATGTTGTAGGGATCACTGAGACATGGCTACAAGAGGACCAGGGCTGGGAACTGAATATTCAGGGGTACACAACGTATAGAAAAGACAGACAGGTGGGCAGAGGGGGTGGGGTTGCTCTGATGGTAAGGAATGATATTCATTCCCTTGCAAGGGGTGACATAGAATCAGGAGATGTTGAATCAGTATGGATAGAAATGAGAAATTGTAAGGGTAAAAAGACCCTAATGGGAGTTATCTATAGGCCCCCAAACAGTAGCCTCGACATAGGGTGCAAGTTGAATCAGGAGATAAAATTGGCGTGTCAAAAATGTAATGCTACGGTGGTTATGGGAGATTTTAACATGCAGGTAGACTGGGAAAATCAGGTTGGAAATGGACCCCAGGAAAGAGAGTTTGTAGAGTGCCTTCGAGATGGATTCTTAGAACAGCTTGTACTGGAGCCTACCAGGGAAAAGGCAATTCTGGATTTAGTGTTGTGTAATGATCCTGATCTGATAAGAGGATTAGAGGTAAAAGAGCCATTAGGAGGCAGTGATCACAACATGATAAGTTTTACTCTGCAAATGGAAAGGCAGAAGGGAAAATCGGAAGTGTCAGTATTGCAGTATAGCAAAGAGGATTACAGAGGCATGAGGCAGGAGCTGGCCAAAATTGACTGGAAGGAGGCCCTAGCAGGGAAGACGGTAGAACAGCAATGGCAGGTATTCCTGGGAATAATGCAGAGGTTGCAGGATCAATTTATTCCAAAGAAGTGGAAAGACTCTAAGGGGAGTAAGAGACAAGGGAAATCAGGGACAGCATAAAAATTAAGGAGAGGAAGTATAACATAGCAAAGAAGAGTGGGAAGACAGAGGATTGGGACTCTTTTAAAGAGCAACAAAAATTAACTAAAAAGGCAATACGGGACGAAAAGATGAGGTACGAGGGTAAACTAGCCAATAATATAAAGGAGGATAGCAAAAGTTTTTTTAGGTACGTGAAGAGGAAAAAAATAGTCAAGGCAAATGTGGGTCCCTTGAAGACAGAAGCAGGGGAATTTATTATGGGGAACAAAGAAATGGCAGACGAGTTAAACCGTTACTTTGGATCTGTCTTCACTGAGGAAGATACACACAATCTCCCAAATGTTCTAGGGGCCGGAGAACCTAGGGTGATGGAGGAACTGAAGGAAATCCACATTAGGCAGGAAATGGTTTTGGGTAGACTGATGGGACTGAAGGCTGATAAATCCCCAGGGCCTGATCGTCTGCATCCCAGGGTACTTAAGGAGGTGGCTCTAGAAATAGTGGAAGCATTGGAGATCATTTTTCAATGTTCTATAGATTCAGGATCAGTTCCTGTGGATTGGAGGATAGCAAATGTTATCCCACTTTTTAAGAAAGGAGGGAGAGAGAAAACAGGTAATTATAGACCAGTTAGTCTGACATCAGTGGTGGGGAAGATGCTGGAGTCAATTATAAAAGACGAAATTGCTGAGCATTTGGATAGCAGTAACAGGATCATTCCGAGTCAGCATGGATTTACGAAGGGGAAATCATGCTTGACAAATTTTTGACTGGAATTTTTTGAGGATGTAACTAGGAAAATTGACAGGGGAGAGTCAGTGGATGTGGTGTACCTCGACTTTCAGAAAGCCTTCGACAAGGTCCCACATAGGAGATTAGTGGGCAAAATTAGGGCACATGGTATTGGGGGTAGGGTACTGACATGGATAGAAAATTGGTTGACATACAGAAAGCAAAGAGTGGGGATAAATGGGTCCCTTTCGGAATGGCAGGCAGTGACCAGTGGGGTACCGCAAGGTTCGGTGCTGGGACCCCAGCTATTTACGATATACATTAATGACTTAGACGAAGGGATTAAAAGTACCATTAGCAAATTTGCAGATGATACTAAGCTGGGGGGTAGTGTGAATTGTGAGGAAGATGCAATAAGGCTGCAGGGTGACTTGGACAGGTTGTGTGAGTGGGCGGATACATGGCAGATGCAGTTTAATGTAGATAAGTGTGAGGTTATTCACTTTGGAAGTAAGAATAGAAAGGCAGATTATTATCTGAATGGTGTCAAGTTAGGAGGAGGGGGAGTTCAACGAGATCTGGGTGTCCTAGTGCATCAGTCAATGAAAGGAAGCATGCAGGTACAGCAGGCAATGAAGAAAGCCAATGGAATGTTGGCCTTCATAACAAGAGGAGTTGAGTATAGGAGCAAAGAGGTCCTTCTACAGTTGTACCGGGCCCTGGTGAGACCGCACCTGGAGTACTGTGTGCAGTTTTGGTCTCCAAATTTGAGGAAGGATATTCTTGCTATGGAGGGCGTGCAGCGTAGGTTCACTAGGTTAATTCCCGGAATGGCGGGACTGTCGTATGTTGAAAGGCTGGAGCAATTTGGCTTGTATACACTGGAATTTAGAAGGATGAGGGGGGATCTTATTGAAACATATAAGATAATTAGGGGATTGGACACATTAGAGGCAGGAAACATGTTCCCAATGTTGGGGGAGTCCAGAACAAGGGGCCACAGTTTAAGAATAAGGGGTAGGCCATTTAGAACGGAGATGAGGAAGAACTTTTTCAGTCAGAGAGTGGTGAAGGTGTGGAATTCTCTGCCTCAGAAGGCAGTGGAGGCCAGTTCGTTGGATGCTTTCAAGAGAGAGCTGGATAGAGCTCTTAAGGATAGCGGAGTGAGGGGGTATGGGGAGAAGGCATGAACGGGGTACTGATTGAGAGTGATCAGCCATGATCGCATTGAATGGCGGTGCTGGCTCGAAGGGCTGAATGGCCTACTCCTGCACCTATTGTCTATTGTCTATTGTCTATTGTCTATTGAGTTACAACAACCCCTAAGAAATATCGCAAACTCATGCAATGCCTTTACATTTTCCACCTTGATAACTGACCAAGCATCGGCCTTCCTCATGTATACATTAGCAATCTTCTGTTTGTTACCAAAATGCTCTTTAAGCAACTCTCTTGCCGTTCGATAGCTCTCATCCGCAGGCAAATGTCGACAACTTTTGACATGGTGGTTCGAATAGGTGCTTGTGTATTGCTCCAGAAATCGTAAGCGATCTCTTTGACTAGTAGTTTTCATTTCTACTCCTTCTTCAAACACTATTATGAAAGTTTCATATTGCAAAAGATCATCATCATATTTAGGAATTTCCATTGGGGGTTAGGTGGAAGAGAGATTTTGTTGAGCTAGGTGCTGGCTGATTCTCGTTTGATTCCCCACCAATTCATAGAATTCACTTTGAGATCCCTGGCCTGGTGCAGATCAATCTGGGTAAATTTTGTCACGAGTCCCATGACCAGTTGTTTATCTCTGGCTGGGCGCAGGTTGCTGATGAACAGGCCTCTGAGAAGAGTACTGGGTTGGCTTATTTCGAGCCTCAACAGACATCCCAAACGTTGGTTACTTCGGTCTAGCATCCGGTTGCTTTAGTCCAGCACCTGGTTGCTTTGGTGAGGTTTTGTCGCCCATCCACTTACTCAGTGCCTGTTCTGCATCACGAGACCAGACTGGCTCTGGCTGTGAGGCGACTTTAGCTGCTGTATCCAGCTTAGTAGCTCCTTCTTGGACTAAGGAACTCTTCTTCTGAGATACTCTCGAGCCGCATTTTGATCTTTGGCCTTCCAGTACGTCCCTCCTTGCTCCAGCAACTGTCAGCTTCATGGCTATTTCCAACCATTCCTTCTCCTTCCTCAACTGCCTATTTTGTTCCTCAGCCTCCCTCTTCAGCTGTTCTGCTTGTTTCTCAGCCTCTTTCTTCAGCTGTTCATCTCGTTCCTGAACCTCCCTCTTCAGCTGTTCTTGTACCTCAATCTCATATTTTTTCTCCAAGGCGGCACTTCTAGCGAGAGAGCAGCCATCTCAGCTTCGGCTTCCATTTGAGCAGAGACCCTTGTAGTTGAACTGGCTACAAAACCAGATGTATGTCTTGATTTTCGTGTTGAAACGTTCGAGACACAATCCTGAGGTGTAATGTCTTCTCCCACTTCAACACCTTGTTGCATTGCTTCTCCCATTTCAGAGCGCATTGTTCGGGTTACGATTTCAGACAACCGCTTCTCCACGTCTGCCATGAAACCATCGATAAATTCCACCCTTTCTTCAAACCACTTGATGTGCCTTTAACGTTGCTCCTCTGGTCGTTGTAAACTCAGTATTGTTTTTCTCCAACCTCATGGCAGAGGTTGAGTAATTGATCCAGATTAGATTGTACTTTCCTCTCATTCTCATCTGATTCCATTAGTCCCTTCTGGTATTCAATCGACTTGACGACCTGCTTCCACAACTTGGCTCTATCCTTCTGACATCTTTCCAGGTAGGCTGCTGCTCCCTTCTGTCTGAGCTTGACGCTTCTCTTCTGATATCTTCTTGATTCATGCTCCGCATCTCCCTCCTGTGATGGTTCTTCTTTATATTCACCTGCCGAAAGATCCATGATGAATTGGTGCTTATCGCTATGTTCCATAAATACCAGATGAATTCAAAACAGAATGGGTATTTCTTCAAAACACTCATTATTTTCAAGGTTGTGAAGGTCTTCTTGTCAGTATCTATGGTAAACAATCGCTGTTTGTAAAGGTAAACAAACACCTTATCTTGTAGAAGTTCATAACATCGTTATTTTCAAAGTTGTACTCTCCGAGTTTGGTTTGCTTATCTTCATGCAGTATAAACAAGCTTCGAATTGTATCAGATAGTACTTCTGCAGAATTTTCCCACAGGCTTTTAAGTTTTTAAACTTCTTAGCTCAAAATTATGACTAAACAATCGTGACTACTCACGGTACCAGGTCAATGAAGACTTCAATCTTCCAATGATCCCGGTGTAGACTGTCAATTTGCCTTCGACCGGCAGATTCTTTGTTTCATGATTTAAGCTCTAACCTATGGCAGAAATTCAGCTTCTTCTTCAGTTCCACTGTTGAATCGGATTTCACTTGTCCACTCGTAGATCAATTTTTTGGTTTCCACTCGTAGAACAGTTTTTTTAAACTTAGATTCCACTCATAGAACAGTTTTACTTAGATGTAATGGCAGTTTCTATACCTTCTCAAAGTCCAACTTCGATAGCCATTACTGTTCGGGGATATGGTGGAGGTATAGCTTATGCACACACCTGAGATAACAAAAGCAAATCTTACAAATGCTGTTTCTTGATTAATTGGTCTTTATTAAAGGAGCACAAATCAAAAGAGTAATTCATAACTTTTTGTTCTTATCAACTGTTTCTTCTTCAAACAACACAATCGTTACCATATGGTCGTGGTAAAAAACTGTTTTCTATCCATCCTCCGAGACTAAACTGACCCCCAATCTCTGTGGCTACGCTAGCCTCCTCAGATGTAGACACTCCCCATTACATATCAAATCACACCCACAAGCATGCAAAAAAGACAAAGACTAGATATTAAACATGGCCATAATTTAATGACAGTAACTAATTTAAGCGTAAATGGCTCCTACAGTGATCTTATAAAAGCAATGTTATACAGTGGGAAAGGAAGTGGGGATTTTAATCTTTAAGATGTCAATGATGTCTTTTCATAGCTAAATGGGATAAGAATCAAAAGGAGATCAACAGGAGAGGACAGAACAGCAGATTAATTTTGACAACTTCAGCTGAATCATTATGTTTTGTTCCAGACATCAAATTACAGGGCAGATGTGAAACCACTGGAGAAGGTGCTAGAAAGATTGAGGAGAGATTGACTCATCTGGATTTCATTTCTATGTAACAAAAGAAATGAAAAGAAGACTTAATGTGCTGATTATGTTAGGACTAGACAGGGTGAACAGGAACGACTTAGTTCCCTTAAGAGAGAGCATCGTAACCAAGGACTGTAGTTTTCAGGTTTATTTATATTCGTGTCATCACACAAATGTTCGCCAATAGCGAGCAAATCTTAGTGCCACGTCGTTGGCCTTTGCAAGATCCTTTATAGTGCACGTGTCACGCAGCATGTCACAGCTCCGAAGATGTTCCATAGTCTGGAGGCCCCGTCTGCACTCGCAGTCTGCCACATCTTCAGTATATCCCCACTTCAGCGTGTCGATTTGCTCCTCCCCATGCCTGTCTGCAGTCTGTTGAGACTGCGCCAGGTTATCTACGGTTGGTCAGAACCTGGTGGGAGTTTCTCAGAGGGATCGATTGCCCTGTGAATGTCTTCCGGAGATTTCTCTAGTCTCTTTTCCAGGAGTTTGAGCCTTCTGGATGATGCACTGCAGTCCAGGGGATGGACAGAAGAGAGAAAACTTCTGCGTGATTTCAAACGCTGAGGTAGCAAAGGGTGGTCATGTAGGGGGTGTCTTTCATCCTCTGATTGTCTGTGGCATTCTTTTTGACTGGCTACAGCTCTTCTGATTTCAGTGTTGAAGGAAATTCAGCAGCTAACCAGGAGCTACTAGGTGACATCTGCGTCAGAAATTAGTGTCAAGCTCCGTGTTTGCAAGAGACATATCACGGTTCAGATGACATCCGGCCCCATATTCCTGGCATAAGATTGGTGGTTGAAAGGCCACATAAACAGTATGGAAGTGCAATTTTTGTCAAATTGGGCATCCCAGTCTGTAGCAGGATTCGCAGATACTTGTAGAATCTGACAGGGGCCGGAATCACTGTTTTCAGGTACATCATTTTTAGATGCTTTAACTATGAGGAGAGTTTGGCCAAACCTGGATTGTTTTCACCAGAACATCAGAGCCTGAGGTGCGCCCTGATAGAAGTAAATACAATTATGAGAGGAATAGATAACGTACATAACCAGAGTCTTAATGCCATGGTAAAATGCCAAATACTAGAGAGCACAGACGTAAGGGGAGAAGGAGAAAAAAAATAGTGAGGGAAATTTTTTACATAACACTCCAGGGGATGCGGTGAAAGCAGATGTGGCAGCAAAATTTAGCAGGCATTTAGATAATGCACATGAACATGGGGGAGATAGGAGTACATAGACCATGTGCAGGCTGATGGAATTAGTTTAAATTGGTATCATGGTCTACATACTCATAGTGTGCTGAAATAGTGGGCACACGTTCCTGTGTGTTACTGTTCTGTTGTGTGTTCTATGTAAATCAAAAACAGAGTCGAGCAGATTAAAAAAATGAAATAAAACCAGGAAATATTTGAAGCATTTAGCAGATCGACATCCACAGAGAGAAAAACAGAATTAAGATGACCTTTCATGGGTCAAAAACAATTGGTGAAAGGATTAGAGGGAATTTAAGAAAATTGCTTTTCAGCCAAACAGCAGTAATGGTTCAATGATACTTCATTGCCACATGTGCCTAAGTACAGTGAAATTTATTTTTTGCATACAATTCAGTAAAAGCCTTACTATACATAGGCACAATTATACTTAAGCACAGGAGTGTAAGAATAGTGGATTACACTGAAACAGTACACAGGAGTCGCCACGTTTCTGGTGCCGTTTTGTGTGATTCAAGTCTAAAGTTGTTAAAAATGTAGTCTTAACTTGGACATAATGGCCAGTTGTGCTGATGGTGGCACTGGGTTGAAGTTGCATGGGTCGGCCTGACCAGTCGATGTTATTGATGGAGTCTACTGACCCTTGTCAGAGTTATAAAGCAGTTGAAAAATTGTGATCCACAAAGCTGGGAATAGAAAGCTTGAAAGGAAAAATAATATGAAATTTGCACGTTCCTATAATTTTATCAAGAGAGAATGTAGTACGTACAATAATTTAACAAAGAACGGTGAATTCCCCACAGTGCTGCCATGGTAGAATTCCCTTTATTCTCATAATGATAGTGGAGATAAGTACTGGTCTTATAAATCATTTTTGATGCCAGACTGCTTGATGCCGCAGACCAATTCAAATTATGGCAGTTAAAAAGGGGATTTGATCTTATTTGTTTTTGGATGTACTTGCCTCCTTATGATAATGATGTTTTATTAAATGATTAAGCCACGGGTGGTGCAGCGGCAGAGTTGCTGCTGTACAATGCCAGAGACCCGGGTTCGATCCTGAGTACGGATGCTGTCTGTACGGAGTTTGCACGTTCTCCCCGTGACCGCGTGGGTTTTCACTGGGTGCTCCGGTTTCCTCCCACACTCCAAAGACGTACAGGTTTGTAGGTTAATTGGCTTTTGTAAAATGATACATTGTCCCTGATGTCTAGGATAGTGCTAATGTACGGGGATCACTGGTAGGCACACTTGGTGGGTCGAAGGACCTGTTACCGCGTTGTATTTCAAAACTAAGCTAAACTAAACTAAACATGCTGGCATTGTGTATAGAATAGCATTTTGTCTGTTTTGAAATAGTTGTTGCTTCATTCAGAAAGAGCACTCCTTTTTGAATTGGATTTCATGAATTTCTGCCAAAGCTCCTCTGATTTCCTCCATTAACATCCTGGGATAAATGTTATCAGTGCAAAGTGCTTTATCAGCTTTCAGAAATTACTCGTCTGATAATGGACACCTCCTTCCTAATCTCTCCTTTTCATTAGGTATTCTGTTGATGTCTGTACAAATTTGGTTGCTGGAAAAAAGCCATTTGTTTCCCAAGTGAATGTAAATAGGAGGAAAGCTATTTTATCTCCTAATCTACTGGGTAGACTTCCATCTCATTCATTAGTAACCTTATTTGTTCTTTAAAATCCTGCCCACTGCTAATACAAGAGCTCTCTCTGCCTTGGTTGTCAGATTCATCTTTGTTTTCAGATTTCTCTTTTGGTTTTTAACTCTTACTTCATTAATCGTTAGTTTCCATGTGCATTCAAGCCAATTTTCCTTTCTCCTGGATTCCCTTTTTCACACGGAGCTCATGTTCCTTTTATAAACAGCAAGAGAGTTCTGGGGTAAAAATCCTTCACTACGTGAAACAGCGCTGAAAAGCCACTGGAGAGGAGACTTACAGTCATTTGGTTCAGGGCTGCTCAGGAATGATATTCTAAAATGCATCCAAAATTGCCAGCTTTCCTCCAGCACTTGAATTCATGCTCAAACGGCTCAATTTCCTACCACATCAGAGAGGGGGAAATGATCGGATAAAGGGGGAAAAGCTGTGGAGATTAGGTAGAGGAGTCAGCACAGTTAGTAGATCCACTTTATTGGCACATGCACCTAGGTACAGTGAAATGCTTTTTTTTCCAGATGACCCGGTAGAATCATATAGTAGACCTCACCTAGGCAGTACACAAGAGTCGCCACATTCTGGCACCTACAAAGTTACAAACTTTCATCAAAGTTTTATCTTCTGCTCGCAGTGGCAAACCAGGCCTGCTGCCTTTGTTCTCGGAGGATCCCGCCAAGTCCTCCCTATGTTCTCGGCTGCCTCCCGCCGGGTCCCCACATCTGGAGTATTGCATTTGCAATTCTGGTTGCACCATTGTGGGAAAGATGTATAGGGTTTGGAGAGGGTGCAGATTATGTTCACCACAATGCTGCCTGGATTAGAGGGGTTCAGCTACACGGGGAGGTGGTGTAAGAAAGAACTGCAGATACTGGTTTAAACCGAAGATAGACACAAAAAGCTGGAGTCAGAAGGGATGGGTGACGTTTCGGGTCGAGACCCTTCTTCAGGGGATAGACTTAGATTGTTTTCTTTGGAATGTCAGAGGTTGCGAGGAGACGATAATTATGAGAGGCATAGTTAAGGTAGACAGTCAGAACCATTTTTCTCAAGGTGGAAATGTCCAACACACGAGGCAGAGCTATCAGGTGAGAACTGGGAAGTGTACTAGAGAGGTACAGGGCAAGATGTTTACACAGAAGGTGGTGGGGACCTGGAACACATTGCCTGGGGTGGTGGTGGTGGCGGCAGATATGATGGATGTGTTTAAGAGGCTTTTGGTTTGGCATATAGAAGTGCCAAAAGGTGATAGAGGGATATGGATAATGTACAGACAGGTGAGATCAGTTTAACTTAGCATCATGTTTGGCACAAACATTGTGGGCTGATGGGCCAGTTCCTGTGCTGTACAGTTGTATGTTTAATAAATGATCCCCAGCGTCCTCTATTCTCAAACATTCCCAGGGAGAAGTGATAGAGTTCCACGGAGTCACTATGCCAGGGGCTCAACCAACGTTTGGTTGCATTTCATTCAAATGCTTGCCGTGACAGAATTTCCTGGCATTAGTTTTGGATTTTTCCTCCTGTTCAGTGAAAGGGTATGTATATTTTGATTTAGTATTTTGTTGGTTTCTTTTTCCAGTAGATCAAATAAGTGATGACAGTGCTTCTTGGAGACATTAATAGGCGGAGGGTGTGGTGGTGGTGAGGGAGTGTTTCCTTCTGGCTCTGGAGGGGACATCTGGCATTCAGCCATTCCAACCAAAGTCAGTCTTGGACTCATCTGAACCCACTGAATGTTATGCTGCGCAGCTGGCTCTCCACTCCTCCTTTGTAGGAAGGAACTGCAGATGCTGGTTTAAACTGAAGATAGACACAAAAAGCTGGAGTAACTCAGTGGGACAGGCAGCATCTCTTGAGACTTGAGGATATTCTTGCTATTGAGGGCGTGCAGCGTAGGTTCACTAGGTTAATTCCCGGAATGGCGGGACTGTCGTATGTTGAAAGGCTGGAGCAATTAGGCTTGTATACACTGGAATTTAGAAGGATGAGGGGGGATCTTATTGAAACATATAAGATAATTAGGGGATTGGACACATTAGAGGCAGGAAACATGTTTCCAATGTTGGGGGAGTCCAGAACAAGGGGCCACAGTTTAAGAATAAGGGGTAGGCCATTTAGAACGGAGATGAGGAAGAACTTTTTCAGTCAGAGAGTGGTGAAGGTGTGGAATTCTCTGCCTCAGAAGGCAGTGGAGGCCAGTTCGTTGGATGCTTTCAAGAGAGAGCTGGATAGAGCTCTTAAGGATAGCGGAGTGAGGGGGTATGGGGAGAAGGCAGGAACGGGGTACTGATTGAGAGTGATCAGCCATGATCGCATTGAATGGCGGTGCTGGCTCGAAGGGCTGAATGGCCTACTCCTGCACATATTGTCTATTGTCTATTGTCTATTGACCCGAAACGTCACCCATTCCTTCTCTCCAGAGATGCTGCCTATCCCACTGAGTTACTCCACCTTTTTGTGCCTATCTCCAATCCTCCTGATGTGGGAATGGAGACACCATTCTGTTCAATGGCCATTCTCAGCGTGTAGATTGGAAGCAAAGATAAGATCGGTCATTGTTTTAAAGTCTTGTTTATTTTAATGCTTTTAATTATTTCTAACTTGTTAGAGTAATTGAATTGCAGAGCTAGAACAGCAAGGAAACAGGTCCTTCAGCTCAATCTGTCCACGCTGGCCAAGTTGACATGCTGGATAAATCCCATTTGTCTGCGTTTGGCCCAGAGCCCCCAGAACCATTGCTAGCCATATGTCTGCACACATGTCTTTTAAGTGTCCTAATTGTATCTGCTTATATAGCTTCATCAGGAGCTTGTTACAAGTACTGACTACCCTATGACTTAAAAAGTTTCCCTGAGTTCCTTCTTTTATCTCTCCTCTTTCACCTTATGCTCACTCTCTAGTTTTAGAATCCTCTGGGGAAAAGATTGTGATGTTTCACTTTATCTTTGCTCCTCATGATTTTATATACTTTTACAAGGCCACCTTTCACTGTGTTCCAATCCCAATCTATCCAGCCTCTCCCTATAAATGAAGCCTGCAAGTACAGGTAACACCCAGCAAGCTTTCCAGCTAAATAATATCCTTCCTAAGGCTGGGTGGCCAGAAATGCACACACTACTCCAAGTGTGGTCTGACCAAAAACTTGGTCATCATGACCGGATTTTTGTATTCAATATTCTTCCCAATGAAGGGAAGTGTGGCAAAGACCTTCTTCCCTACCATGTTGACCTGACTCACCACATTTGGGGAACCATGCACTCCCAGATCTCGCTATTCTGCAACACTCTTCGGGGCTCTACAATTTACTGTGCAAGTTCTGCCCTGGTTTGTCATACCCAACAGCAAAGTTAAATTCCACTTTCCATTCAATGGCCCACCTTCCCAACTGATCTAGATCCTATTATAAACTTAGACATCCTTCCTCACTGTCGACTATACCACCAATGTTGGTGTCGTCTGCAAATTTACTAACAATGTTAACTACATTGACATCCAAATCGTTAATGTAGATTACAAATAGCACCGGCCCCTATGGTCATGATGACCACCAGGGATGAGCCTCCAATTGGAAAAAAACAATTTTCTATAACTATTCTTCAACTCCTTCCTCCAAGCCAATTTTGAATCCAATGAACTATTTCAGTATGGAATGCAGACCAGCCTGCCATACCAAATTAATTATATTATTAAAAGGTAATAATCCAGACTTAAAAGAATATTTATGTTCATTTTAATAGCTGATAAATGTCTGAAATCCAAGATATTTAAATGATGACCATAGTGACACAATGTCACAGTGGCAGAGTTGCTGCCTTCAAGTGCCAGCGACCTGGGTTCGATCCTGATTACAGGTGCTGATGGTACAAAGTTTTTGTACGTTCTCCGTGTGACCACATGCGTTTTTTTCCTGGTGCTCCGGTTTCCTCCTACACTCCAAAGACGAACAGGCTTGTAGGTTAATTGGCTTTTGTAAATTATAAATTGTCCCGAGTGTGTAGGATAGTGCTAGAGCACGTTGTGGTCGCTGGTTGGCGCGGATTCAGTGGGCCGTAGGGCCTGTTTCCATGCTGTATCTCTAAACTTTAAAGTCTAAAATATATCAGTTATAGGCATTGACAGGAGACAAAGCTCCTCCACTGCATCTCCCACCTCTGTTAAAGCCTGTCAGGGCAGAGTTTTTGCAGTAGGTTTCCTAAGGCCAAGTCACCACTAAAACCTCATTACACAAATTCTGGACGAAGATGTGTGTAAACAATCAGCCCTTTGCCATTCGGGCCACAGTAGCATTTGAGTAATTCAGTTCTTCCAAAAAAGGTCAAGAGTCAGTGTTTAATTGTCAAATGTAGCAAAACAACACTCAATAGATAACATAATATTACAAACAAACAAAAAAGTAAAATACTGTAGATTAAGAAAAACACAATATTAGTGCAAAGCAAAACAAAAGCCCAAAATCCCTAGTGCAACCAGGACAGTTTGAGTTAACATTTTATTGAGTTCCAAGGTCAAAATTATGGTTAGTTTGTATGCAATTGATTAGCTTTACTTCAAAGAAGGAAGCTCGACACAAGCCTAATTATTTAGTTCAAATGTTTAAAACCCTGGAAACTGAAGTGGAAAGAGTCAAAGACATTCTGGCTACAATCTGGTACATACTTTGGTCTTGGCACAATGAGGGTAGGAAATAATGGAAGACAAATGACACATAGAATTGAAAGAAGATTTCATGACAAGATTATCAAAAACAAGTGTGTGGCAAAAACCACCATCAAGAAACACTGGTACTGTATTCCATCCTTGTCATAAATATGCACAATTCTTGATTCTAGCTTAATTTTAACAGATTTGAATGAGCATCAATGCTTTAGACGAAATGTTGAATTTATTAATTGATCTCTGTACTTTAACTTGCACTAATTATTTAATGTCATATAAAATGTCAAATATGAAAATAATTTTGTGACAAGTATTCAGATTCAAAGTCAAATTTGATAACACCCTTTAGACTCCATAAGATTTGTGTTTCTGACATGAACCTAAAGTAATTTTAGTTATATTATACTTCCTTAACTGGTATATATACTTATTACAACAGAGTGAATGAATATTCAGCCCATTAAGTCTATGTTGGCTCCCACAGAGCAACTCCATCATTCTCATTCACCCTCTTCTTTCATGTAGACTTGCATATGCCCATCTACTCACCTTTGATTGTTTTGCCACTTACCTACACTAGAGTCATTTATATAATTATCCAGCACATTTTATAAACTAGAGTACTGGGGCAAGAGTCAAGGGTTCTTTAGCATCATATGTCCTGAAATGGAATAATGAAATTCTTACTTGCAGCAGCACAATGGGTATGTAAACATGGCACTCAATAGATGCCATAATAAATCCCCACAAAACCTTCAATAAATTAAAAAAGTATATAGTGCAGAAATTAAAATAAAGCCCAAAGTCCCCACTGCAATCAAACTAGTTTGTAGTTTGTAGTTTCGTTGGAGTTGTTTAATAGCCTGATGGTTGTTGGGGAAAAAGCCATTCCTAAACCTGGACATTACAGTTTTTAAGCTCCTATACCTTCTTCCTGATGGCAGGAGTGAAATGAGGGTGAGGTCACGGTGGTGTGGGTCCTTGATGATGCTGGCTGCCTTTTTGAGGCAGTGTCTCCTGTGGATCCCTTCGATGGTGGTGGTGGGGGGGGGGGTCAGTACCCATGATGGACTGCTGGATAACGCCCAGTTACAGTCCCATCCCGTCCCCACGTACCTCGAAGTGAAGCTCGACAGAACGCTGTCATTTAAACAACAACTGGAAGGTGCCAAGGTAAAGATAAGCTCTCGTGCCGCACTGATACGCTGCCTAGCCGGCACCACATGGGGAGCCACGACGAAGACACTGTGCGTGTCCACAGTGGCCCTGGTGTTCTCAGCTGCCGAGTATGGCGCCCCGGTCTGGTGCCGTAGCCCTCACGCTAAGAAGCTGCCTATGAGCCACCCCAGTAAACCTACTGCCCGTCCTTGCCGGCATCGCCCCGGCCAACATCAGATGAGAAGCAGCCACGTTGGCCCTTTCTCAAAAGGCACAGACCAGTAATTTCCACCTTCTCCATCAGATCGTCACAGAGACACCACGACATGTGCGCCTCAAGTCACGGCGCCCCTTTGCCATGCAAGCCCACGAGCTGCTCTGTACAACACCGGTTGACACTTCCAAGGCCACCTGGGTCAAGACGAGATGGAGAGACCAGTGGAAGTCAGCGGAACCATCTAGGCTACACCGCTACATCGGTGAACCCATGGACGTCCCTGGCCAGGACCTGCCTCGAAAGCAGTGGATAACCCTCAATCGCTTGAGGACAGGCATCGGACGCTATGGAGTAGCGATGAAGAGGTGGGGTCTCGTGGACAGTGCCTTCTGCGAGTGTGGGGACCCAACACAGACAGTGGAGCACATAGTCACCAGTTGCCCCAAATACCGGCCACCGAATGGTGAACGAGGTCTGATTGACCTGGACGATGACACGTTGGCCTGGCTCGCCTCAACGGAGCTGCAGGTCTAAAAGACATACGACAGAAGAAGATGGACTGCTCTCACTGTCGCAGGGAGAGGATACAAATTCTACACAGACAGCATTGGAGACCAGGATTGAAATCCAAATTGCTGGAACTGTGAGATAACAATGCTAATAATTGTACTGCCTAAATAAAGTTAGGATGACTAGTAAAGAAGTTAACCAGCACAGTCACTCCAAGTACAATTAATTAATGCAAACATTATTAAATTTTGGTTGGTTTGCGTGATGGTCTGGGCTGTGTTAACAGTTCTCTCCAATTTCTTGCGGTCCTTGATGGAGCTGTTCCCAAAACTTGCTGTGATACATCTCGATGAAATGCTTTCTACAGCGCATCTGTGGAGGTTGGTGAGACTTGTTGGTGACAGTTAAGGGAGTATCTATATGCTTTGGAAGCAATTCAATAAAGGTTTGCTATACCGATACTTGGAATGAAAGGGATGCGGAAAATGAGGAAAGGTTGGACTACAGACTACATTTCCATCCACTGAAATTTAGAAGACTGAAAGGTAACTTGATTGAAACATATAAGGTCTTGAGGAGTGGATGTGGGGAGAATGTTTCCTCTTGTGGGAAAATCTAGAATTATGCGTGACTGATTCAACATAAAGGATTACCCAGAAGAGATACAGATGAGGTGAAATTATTGCTCTCAGGAGATTTTAAGCCTTCGGAATGCACTGACTAGAAGGGCAGTGGAAGCTGTGTCTGAATATTCTTAAGTAGATTTAGAGTATTGTATGCAAGGAGTGAAAGGTTGTAGGGAGCAGATGGAAATTCAGAGTAGAGGTCACAATCAGTTCACAATGTTTTTTACTGAATAGCAAAGTAGGTTTGAGGGGTATTAATGTTGATTGATAGAGATTTTCTTTCTCCGGGGAGTGTTGAGAGTGCAGGTGAGTGCAGGTGAGTGGCGGAACCTGGGCAAAGTTGGTGAGAATTTGCGGAGAATTTAGGGCAGGTTGGTGGTGCCGCAGTAGAGCTGCTGCCTTACAATGCCAGAGAGCTGGGTTCGATCCTGACTACTTGTGCTGTCTGTACGTAGTTTTGTACCTTCTCCCTGTGACTGCATGGGTTTTCCCCGGGTGCTCCAGTTTCCTCCCACACTCCAAAGATGTACAGGTTTGTAGGCTAAAGGGCTTTGGTAAAAAATTGTAAATTATAAATTGTCCCTACTGTATAGGATAATGCTAGTGCATGGCAGTTGGTGAAGACTCGGTGGGCCAAAGGGCTTGTTTCGACCCAAAACGTCACCCATTCCTTCTCTCCCGAGATGCTGCCTGACCTGCTGAGTTACTCCAGCATTTTGTGAATAAAGGGCTTGTTTCCTTGCTGTATCTAAATAAACAAAAGGATTAATGTAGGATAGTGTAAATGGGCGGTCGATGGTTGGTGCAGACAATGTCTCGAGGGACCTGTTTCCATGCTGTAGCTCACTCTATGACTCTATTTTATGAATTCAATGAGCTTCAGTTAAATTCCGTTGGTGAAAGGAACTCCCGTAGGCAAATATAAAAGATAACTCAATTATCACTCTTTAAATGCTCAAATCGCTGCACTGTATTTGCACACATTTTGCAAATACAGATCTCTTATCAGGGCATAAAATGTTATTTTAATAATTTTTAATTATTTTCCAGTTGCTCATTAAAAGTTCAGTCTATATCCATCACTCTTTTGGAGAGGTGAAATGTTAATTGGAAGTTACTTACTGCCAATTATTTTAGGTTTCCTTTGTGCTAAAATTATACAGAATTAAAGGAAATGTTATTTTCATCATTATAATTTTATTAGACATCCATTGTAGGTAAGGTGAGTTGAAAATGATTGCTCTTGGCATCAAAGCAACAATTGCACCAAGGAGCTCTGGTAAAATGGGTCCATGGGCATCAAGGGATATATATGTCAAGGGTTGGGATCAGATCTTGCATACAGGAAGATTGTTGCTGTTGGGTATCATTCATCCCAGTTCCAGAACATCACTACAGAAGCCTCTCGCAACAGTATTCCAGGACCACAAAACTGGAGCTGTTTCATCGCTTACCATCTTTCCATCAAAGTCGAAAATGGATAGTCTACTATTATTTGCACAATGATCAATTCCAATTACAACTGTTCAGAAAATAACGTTTTCCACTTGGAATGCTGCAAAACCAAGAGAACATAAAGGCACAGATTTATAAATAGTAAGAATCATTCAAAAATCCCAGGCAGTGACCACCCCCCAACAAGACAAAGTCTATTGACAGTATTCCTGGCATTACCATTGCTGAGGCCCTCCTCATCCACATCTTTAGGTTACTGGTGATCAAAACCCCTATTGGAACACTGGGACTCACAAACCTATTGTCCTCAATCACCACTTCACGTTGTGCTGCCAATTTGGCACAGCCGTCCCTTTAAGTTGCAGGTGGGACATGACCAATTCTTCTGTGGGGTCAATTAGACATTGCGCTCTCATTGATAAACAACCCAACTCTCAAATGGAAGATGCCTGTACGGAGTTTGTACGTTCTCCGTGTGACCGCGCGGTTTTTCTCCGGGTGCTTCTGTTTCCTCCCACACCCCAGACATACAGGTTTGTAGGCTAATTGGCTTCACTAATATTGTAAATTGTCCCTAGTGTGTAGGATAGTGCTGGTGTAAAGAGGGTGATCACAGGTCAGAATGGGCTTGTTGGGCCGAAGGGCCTGAATCCGTGCTGTATCTCTGAAGTCTAAAGGTATCTGACCATTAGTGGGTATTACATGACCATTAGTGGGTATTACATCAGCAGTGGGTTCCTGATAGTGACATCGGTAAGGATGGGGTACACTGAAATAATCCTTCTTTCTCTCATTGAAAATACCTCATGCATTTGATGCTCCCACTGCTTCGGCAGAAATATATGATACATTATTGCAGCAGCTCTGTCAAATGTACATTGCATACAGATCACTTTCACTACAGCACATACAGCAGGACTGTAGATAAGCATTGTGTTTGCGTAGAGGATACTGACAAAATTCCCAATACATGAAGTACATTTAAGGATTGGTGGTATATTGATTTAAACATTTATTCATTCATTCATCTTCTATCTTCTGTCTGAATGGAGATTTCTGCGATGACAATATTTCAAGTAGCAATGATTATTATTTACAAGTGGCACTGTGGCGCAGCTGGTAGAGCTGCTGCCTCACAGTGCCAGAGACCCTGGTTCAACCTTGACCTCAGGTGCTGTCTGTGTGGAGTTTGCACGTTTTCCCTGTGACTGTGGAGGTTTACTCTGGGTGCTCCAGTTTCCTCCTGCATCCCCAAAGCGTGCAGGTTTGTAGGTTAAGTGGCCCTGTGTAAACTGCTCTTGTGAAGGGAGTTGATGCAAAAGTGGGTTGATGATATAAAACTAGTGTAAACAGGTTACCGGTGGTCAGAGTGGACTTGGTGGGCCGAAAGGCCTGTTTCCACGCTGTAGTTTTAGTTTTAGTTTTAGAGATACAGTGTGGAAGCAGACCCTTTTGGCCCACCGGGTCCGTGCCGCCCAGCGATGCCCGTACATTAACACTATCCTACACCCACTAGTGATCATTTTTACATTTACCAAGCCAATTAACCTACGTACCTGTACTTATTTTGATTGTGGGAGGAAACCGAAGATCTCGGAGAAAACCCACGCAGGACACGGGGAGAACGTACAAACTCCGTACAGACAGCACCCGTAGCCGGGATCGAACCCGGGTCTCCGGTGCTACATTCGCTGAATTGCAGCAACTCTACCGCTGCACCACCGTGCCGGCCTATTTCTAAAGTAAAGTTGTTGCTTGTATATTGACTCATCCCAACAACTACGTAAAATATTTATTTTGATTTTGAAGCATAACTATCAACATGTGATGTGTTTTTACCCCAAAATACTAATCCTTTTGAAGTATCTTCAATTTTATAATATGATCCATTCTAAATAACAATGAGTAATCATTTTTTTTTCACATTTTCCCCTGTGTATGCTATGCATGAGCTTGGATATGTGCACCTACAATCCATATACGATTCCTGCTTAACCTGGACAGATATTAGAATCCTCATCCCCCCCACCTTTCCCCCCCCACCTTTCCCCCCCCAACTTCCCCCCCAACTTTCCCCCCCCCAACTTTCCCCCCCAACTTTCCCCCCCCCAACTTTCCCCCCCAACTTTCCCCCCCAACTTTCCCCCCAACTTTCCCCCCACCTTTCCCCCCCACCTTTCCCCCCCACCTTTCCCCCCCACCTTTCCCCCCCACCTTTCCCACCCACCTTTCCCCCCCCACCTTTCCCCCCCCACCTTTCCCCCCCCACCTTTCCCCCCCCACCTTTCCCCCCCACCTTTCCCCCCCCACCTTTCCCCCCCCACCTTTCCCCCCCCACCTTTCCCCCCCCACCTTTCCCCCCCACCTTTCCCCCCCCACCTTTCCCCCCCCACCTTTCCCCCCCACCTTTCCCCCCCCCACCTTTCCCCCCCCACCTTTCCCCCCCCACCTTTCCCCCCCCACCTTTCCCCCCCCACCTTTCCCCCCCCACCTTTCCCCCCCCACCTTTCCCCCCCCACCTTTCCCCCCCCACCTTTCCCCCCCCACCTTTCCCCCCCCACCTTTCCCCCCCCACCTTTCCCCCCCCACCTTTCCCCCCCCACCTTTCCCCCCCCACCTTCCCCCCCCCACCTTTCCCCCCCCACCTCCCCCCCCCCACCTTCCCCCCCCCCACCTTCCCCCCCCCACCTTTCCCCCCCACCTCCCTCTCCCCACCTTCCCCCCCTTCCCCCCCCACCTCCCCCTCCCCACCTTATATATTTCTACAAGATATTACAGGACAGAATGTCACCATCCACAGCTTTCCCTTCAAATTGTACATCAAGTTGACTCGGAAATATAGTACAAGTCCTGCAGTTGTGGAACACTCAACTGTGCTATGGTAATCCTTCACCACAAGCAGTTCAAGAAGGTCATTTAACACCATCACTTAAAGTGGAGAAAGTGCACTCAAAGAAAGATAAAATGTGCAGATTTGCCAGCGATATTCAAATCTGTGACTGACAGGGAAAAATACTTGAAGGTGCAATCACCTCTCATTAACACATTTCTGGTGGTCCCAAGTGACTGGCAAGCGGTAATACCTGCTGAAGCTGAAACTGCAATTACTTTATCCACTGTAGCTCAGGTGAATCTGATTAGAGCTAAAACTGACTGTTATTCAGCTACAAAAAGCTTCAGCTTGCTTGTATTCAGGGGTTCCAGAAATACTGTGGAAAGGATGCTTTACTTCACTGCCCGATGCAGCATTCACAAATTTCTCCTAGATTTAGAATTCATCAGTTCAAATAAAAAACACCAGCCATTGCAAATGGCAGGCAAATCACAGTCGTACAAGTGTCTCTGCTGCAAATGGCAGGGAATGCATCACATTTGTATCATATGGAAATGTTTTTGCAATATAACAACTAAAGTGAAAATCGCTTTTAAAAAAATCTTGAGCTCAGTTTAGGGTTTTTATACTCCATTGTTGACAAAATTTAATGTTTTTAATTAATTAAAATTAAGCAAAAGCATCAACATATGATTTCAATAATAAATTGCAATTGAATTAGTAACAACAATAAATAATAGCTGCACACTGAAAGCCATCTTTTGCTCACTTACAATTTCACTAACCTGGGATTTTCTCCTGGAGGTAATTAGTCACAGCATTGATATATTTTATGGTGTCCTCGAACTGATGTGATTGATCGTTAGACTATAAACAATGCGATGATGAATCTGGATTTGAAGCTTTTTCTTTTCATGGCCTACTGACTGTTTCCAGCAATTTGTGTTTTTCTTTCAGATTTTCATAATATGCAGTTTTTTGGTTTTCCAATTGTACACAATGTCCATATTTTAAAAATGTATTTCTGAAACAAAATGCATGGTTGACATAATAACCTAATAAACACTGAGATATATTTGTGTAAAAAGGATTAAAATATATATATTTTTTACATGTGTCTGGAAATGTATTTTTAACTATTACTGGTAAATTCCAAAACATTCAAGTACTGACTCTACGTAACCAAATAATGTTGGTGTTATACCAACATTTATGGCAGGAATCACAATGGAGAGTTATCAATTCATGTTAAGATGACAAGCCTTGCATGATTGAAATATTGTTCTTTTCAAGACACTATATTCGCCAAACCTATGTAGACATTTGTGCATTGATATGGTTACGTTTTTTAATGTAGAGGATTTATAACTTAAATATTAGCGGTCCTATAATTCAAAAAGTTTTCCATCTTGGGTAATGTGAATGAGCTACTTACTGCAAATTGTACTATCTCAAGCATAAAACCAGCAGATTTTGTGGAGGATTACCTTTTCCCAAATTCTGCAATTTAAACTATATCATTTTATGCATGAAAATAAGATTCCCTTCGCTCATGACATTCCTAATTATGCTCCATGATTCCTTTGTCTGATGCTGAATAACATCTTTAATGTTCTGAAGATTCTATTCAGCTTTTGATGGATAATTCTTGTTCATATGCTTTCTTCTATATGTGTATCAAATTACTTCAACATTAAGTGTTCCTTTCAAGTTATCTTTGCATATCATTTGATTTCTAATGATCAATCAATAATCAATTTCCTTCAAATAATCAATATAATCTACGGTACAGCATGGTGGTGCAGCGGTGGAGTTGCTGCCTTACAGCGCCAGAGACCTGGGTTCAATCTTGATGACGTTCTCCCCATGGCGGAATTCCCGGAATGGCGGGACTGTCGTATGTTGAAAGGCTGGAGCGATTGGGCTTGTATACACTGGAATTTAGAAGGATGAGGGGGGATCTTATTGAAACATATAAGATAATTAGGTGATTGGACACATTAGAGGCAGGAAACATGTTCCCAATGTTGGGGGAGTCCAGAACAAGGGGCCACAGTTTAAGAATAAGGGGTAGGCCATTTAGAACGGAGATGAGGAAGAACTTTTTCAGTCAGAGAGTGGTGAAGGTGTGGAATTCTCTGCCTCAGAAGGCAGTGGAGGCCAGTTCGTTGGATGCTTTCAAGAGAGAGCTGGATAGAGCTCTTAAGGATAGCAGAGTGAGGGGGTATGGGGAGAAGGCAGGGACGGGGTACTGATTGAGAGTGATCAGCCATGATCGCATTGAATGGCGGTGCTGGCTCGAAGGGCTGAATGGCCTACTCCTGCACCTATTGTCTATTGTCTATTGACCTTGGGGGGTTTTCTCCAGGATCTCTGGTTTCCTCCCACACTCCAAAGACGTACAGGTGTATACGTTAATTGGCTTGATATAATTGTAAATTGTCCCATGTGTGTGTAAGATAGTATTAGAGTATGGAGTGATCGCTGGTTGGCTCGCACTCGGTCGATCGAAGGGCCTGTTTTCCGCAATATATCTTTAAACTATCTCTAAACTAAATTAAACTAAACTAAAATTCACCCAGCCCAATCTGTCTACAGGTTTACCATCCCTAGGCTATTAATGTCAGAATAGGAAGTGGGTGGATGAGAACACCAACAACTCCAACTTCCCCACCAAGTCACACACCAGACAGAGATGGAAATATAATTTGACTCCTTCATTGTTGCTGAATAACTATCTGGGGACTACTGTCCAATAATGAAATGGGTGATACTTCACACAGGAAAGGTCAGTATTTCAAGTGGATCACTAGTGCCTTTTCAAGAACAGACATGTACCATGATTGAAAATTATCCTTCCCCGACCTCACTTGACAACTTGTCATCCTGCAACAGCAACGTGCAGCTGTGGGCTCCCTGGATGTTGTGGAAGGAATGATGACCAGTATGTTGTCAGCGGCTTGCGAAGAAAAGAAAGGGAAATGTTCAAAGTGAAGTCTGTGCGGGGTAATGTTATTGTAGCCAATCTACAAGTTGCTCTTCCAAGTCAGTCTCAGAAGCCCCTTCACTAATTAAAGATGGAAACGTGACAATGTCTCAAGTTCATTACAGTCCTGAAAATCCCTTGCAGAATATATTTCATAAACCATGCAACTGCATTGCAGTCCAATTGAACATTTGGTCTGACCTATTGTTTCTTTTAGGTTTTGCAAATAATGGCTATTTTAGGCTCAATCCTTCAATATCAGACAATTGAACCATCCTATCAACACCTTGATCGTAGTGCTGAGCTACTATCTACCTCACAGGAGACCCTCGGACTATCCTTAATTGGACTTTAAAAGAGAAAAAAAGGTTTCACCCAGAGTTGTGAATTTGTGGAATTCTCTGCCACAGAAGGCAGTAGAGGCCAATTCACTGGATGAATTTAAAAGAGAGTTAGATAGAGCTCTTGGGGCTGGAAGAATCAAGGGGTATGTGGAGAAGGCAGGCATGGGTTACTGATTGTGGATGATCAGCCATGATCGCAATGAATGGCGGTGCTGGCTCGAAGAGCCGAATTACTTCCTCCGGCACCTATTTTCTATGTTTCCATGTTTCTATGTTTATCTTGCACTAAATGTTGTTCTCTTTATCATGTATTTGTACAATATGGATGGCTCGATTGTAATCAGGTATAGTCTTTCTGCTGATTAGTTAGCATGAAACAAAAGCTTTTCTTGGGACAATAAACTAAACTAAACTAATCATCTTATTCACAAAATGCTGGAGTAACTCAGCAGGTCAGGCAGCATCTCGGGAGAGAAGGAATGGGTGACGTTTCGGGTCAAGACCCTTCATCTGTTTCCTGATTTTTTTTCTCAGAACTTTAATAGGGTATCTCATTGTTTGTGAGTACCAAACTTAAAACTATGAAAAATACTAGTCAGAACTAAATCTCAGAGTGCCACATTGGATTTTGAAATACCCGGTAAAATGTTACCTGCAACTTCATTTGAAACCACACAGATATGTCTTAATTTGTAATAATTCTGCCCGCTGAGTGGGATAGGAAGTGCCAAGTAGTTAAAATATTGTAAACAATTATCTGCAACATGTTGGTACAAAGCCATAGGAGTTTCATAAACAGATTTAAACGATTATCCACTCAGGAAGTTGAGACCCCATATTTAATTTAACTACTGCAGCATGTTTCCTGCTGACTGATCAAGTTGCCCTGAACGTAATGGCTATAATAGTAACACAGCAACAGAGGGAAGTCAATCAACCCTTTGAGTTTTTTCTAATAGGAGCAAATTAACATATGAATTAGAAGCAGAATTGGCCACTTGGTTCTTGAAGTTAATAACTTGATTGCAACTTCCAGAACCAGGGGTCACAGCTTAAGGATGAGGGGGAAGTCTTTTAGGACCGAGATGAGAAAACATTTCTTCACACAGAGAGTGGTGAGTCTGTGGAATTCTCTGCCACAGAAGGTAGTTGCGGCCAGTTCATTGGCTATATTTAAGAGGGAGTTAGATGTGGCCCTTTTTGCTAAAGGGATCAGGGGGTATGGAGAGAAGGCAGGTACAGGCTACTGAGCTGGATGATCAGCCATGATCATATTGAATGGCGGTGCAGGCTCGAAGGGCCGAATGGCCTACTCCTGCACCTATTTTCTATGTTTCTATGGGTTTTTTTCTAACTCCACATTCCATCTACTCTTGGTAACTTTTCAATCCCTTGCTAATCAAGCATCATCTACCTCTGTCAAAACTATTCATGATTCTGCTTTCACCACTCTTTAACGAAGAGCCTTTGATAGAAAATACTTCATTCTCATCTTAAATATAGTTTAGAGATACAGCACAGAAACAGGCTCTTCGGCCTACTGAGTCCGCGCTGACCAGCGATCCCTGCACAGTAACACTATCCTACACACACGAGGGCCAATATTTTTCAATATCACACTCCTTTGTTGGAGCTGTGCCTTCTCACATAACCCTTATGTCCTTTCATAGCATCCTTTCAACCTTTTCTACTTTCCCACCTATCTCCACAGATTTCAGTCAATCCATCCAAGTCACTTGTATAAATCACAAATAATTGCCCCAGCACTATGGCACATCATCCATTACATCTTGCCAACACCCAAAATACTCATTTATGCCTGCTCTCAGACTCCTGTGTGCCAGCTAATTTTCTACGTCATGAGCTTTTTTTGCATGAGTTTCTCCTTGCCATATAATTGAATCTTGAGTTATCTGCATCCATTTACCTCCAATATTTTCATAATCCCTGGCATTCTTGCCTCAAGAAACTCCATTGATACTTAATTTGGAAATTTTGACCCCGATCTTAATAACTAATTGGAGGAAGGAGATCCCATATTTCTACTCTCCTTTGTGTGAGGAATTGTGTCCTGATATCTTAACTCAGCCCTGTCCTATTTTTAGGGATTGCAAGCACTCTAGTGGAAGAAGTGGTTTCTCTGTCCACTGTATCAAAATCTTTAATTACTTTAAATACTTCAGTGAAATTAGTTTTCATTTAACCTTGGAGGAATGCTAAACTGGTCCGGTGCTTACACTTCGGGAGGTGTAATTTAAAGAAATCCTCATCAGTCACTGTTGATTTCTCAGGTCATTAAGGGGCACAGTTTTGAATGAAGTTTTGGAGAAATATAACTGATTATCTTCACTTAGAAAGGGAGAGAGGGATGGTAGGTGTTACGTTATCAGCACTGATTTGGATTACAAGTGGACTTGGAACATTTGCAGCAAAATGCATGCTGAAGACAAGATGCAGTTGGGACTTCTAGTTTAGTTTAGTTTAGAGATACAGCGTGGAAACAGGTCCTTCAACCCACCGAGTCCACATCGACCAGTGATCTCTGCACATTAACACTATCCTACACACACTTGGGACAATTTACATATACACCAAGCCAATTAACCTACATACCTGTATGTCTTTGGAATGTGGGAGGAAACCGAAGATCTCAGAGAAAACCCACGCAGTTACGGGGAGAACATACAAACTCCGTACAGACAGGACCTGTAGTCAGGATCGAACCTGGGTCTCCGGCGCTGCAAGCGCTGTAAGACGGCAACTCTACTGCTGCGCCACCATGGCTGCCCACTTGTTGGGAGTGAGCCACATGAGAAGATTTGTACTTATGAACAGGTGGGAGGTTCAGCTCTCTCCGCAACTCTGAGGAGCCCTAATTTCAGAGGATTTGTAAATTCATAAGTTCACAAGTCACAGGGGCAGAATTAGCCATTCGGCCCATTGAGTCTACTCTGCCATTTAATCATGGCTGATCCTCTCAACCCCATTCTCCTACCTTTTCCCCATAGCTTTTGATTACCTACTACCCTAATACCCATTGACTTGGCCTCCACTGCCATCTGTGGCAATGAATTCCACAGATCAACCACCCTCTGACGAAAGTAATTCTCCTTATCTAGAAACATAGAAAATAGGTGCAGGAGTAGGCCATTCGGCCCTTCGAGCCTGCACCGCCATTCAATATGATCATGGCTGATCATCCAGCTCAGTAACCTGTACCTGCCTTCTCTCCATACCCCCTGATCCCTTGAGCCACAAGGGCCACATCTAACTCCCTCTTAAATATAGCCAATGAACTGGCCTCAACTACCTTCTGTGGCAGAGAATTTCACAGACTCACCACTCTTTGTGTGAAGAAATGTTTTCTCATCTCGGTCCTAAAAGACTTCCCCCTTATCCTTAAGCTGTGACCCCTGGTTCTGGACTTTCCCAACATCGGGAACAATCTTCCCGCATCTAGCCTCTCCAACCCCTTAAGAATTTTATATGTTTCAATAAGATCCCCCCATCAGTCTTCTAAATTCCAGCGAGTATAAGCCTAGTCTATCCAGTCTTTCTTCATATGAAAGTCCTGCCATCCCAGGGATCAATCTACTTTCTAAAGGTACATCCTTTTATTCTAAGGTACAGTGCATTCAGAAAGTATTCAGACCCCCTCACTTTTTCCACATTTTGTTACGTTACAGCCTTATTTTAAAATGGATTAAATTCTTTTTTTTTGTCATCAATCCACACACAACACCCCATAATAAAAAAGCAAAACAGGTGTTTAGAAATTTTTGTATAGTAATTAAAAAGAAATAACTGAAATATCACATTTACATAAGTATCCAGACCCTTTGAATGACATTCAAAATTGAGCTTATGTTCATCCTGTTTCCATTGATTATCCTTGAGATGTTTCTACAAATTTACACCAGTGGTAAATTAAATTGATTGGACATGATTTGGAAAGACATACACCTGTCTCTATAAGGTCCCACAGTTGACAGTACATGTCAGAGAGAAAACCAAGCCATGAAGACGAAGGAATTGGCCGTAGACCTCTGTGACAGGATTGTGTCGAGACACAGATCTGGGGAAGGGTATAAAACAATTTCTGCAGCATTACAGGTCCCGAAGAGCACAGTGGGCTTCGTCATTCTTAAATGATAGTACTTTGGAACCACCAGGACTCTTCATAGAGCTGGCCACCCGGCCAAAATGAGCAATCGGGGGAGAAGGGCCTTGATCAGGGAGGTGACCAAGAACCCGATGGTCACTCTGACAGAGCTCCAGAGTTCCTCTGTGAAGATGGGAGAACGTTCCAGAAGGACGACTATATCTGCAGCACTCCACCAATCAGGCCTTTATGGTAGAGTGGCCAGATGGAAGCCATTCCTCAGTGAAAGACACATGACAGCCTGCTTGGAGTTTGCCAAAAGGCACCTAAAGGACTCAAACCATGAGAAACAAGATTCTCTGGTCTGATGAAATCAAGATTGAACTCTTTGGCCTGAATGCCAAGCGGCACCGCTCATCACCTGGCCAATACCATACCTACGGTGAAGCATGGTGGTGGCAGCATCATGCTGTGGGGATGTTTTTCAGCGGCAGGAACTGGGAGACGAGTCAGGATCGAGGGAACGATAAACGGAGAGATCTTTGATGAAAACCTGCTCCAGAGCGTTCTGGACCTCAGACTGGGTCAGAGGTTCACCTTCCATCAGGACAACGAGTCTAAGCACACAGCCAAGACAATGCAGGAGTGGCTTAGTGACAAGTCTGTGAATGTCCTTGAGTGGCCCAGCCAGAGCCCGGACTTGAACCTGATCGAACATCTCTGGAGGGACCTGAAAATAGCTGTGCATCGACGTTCCCCATCCAACTTGACAGACCTTGAGAGGATCTGCAGAGAAGAATTGGAGAAATTACCCAAATGCAGGTGTGCCTCGCTTGTGGCATCATACCCAAGAAGACCTGAGGCTGTAATCGCTGCCAAAGGTGCCTCAACAAGTACCGAGTAAAGGGTCTGAATACTTATGTAAATGTAATATTTCAGTTATTTCTTTTTAAAATTTCTTTTTATTTATTTCTTTGCAAAAAATTATGAACACGTGTTTTCGCTTTTTTATTATGCGGTATTGTGTGTAGATTGATGATAAAAGAAAATGAATTTAATCCATTTTAAAATAAGGTTGTAACGTAACAAAATGTGGAAAAAGTGAAGGGGTCTGAATACTTTCTGAATGCACTGTATGGCAAATGATCAGTAACCAACAGAGGTTCCTTGTGAGAGACCTTCTGCCTGGTGACATAGTGCAAGTAGCAGTGGTAGTTAATGTAACCTTCAATTTCTTCACACCTGGATACTTTCAGAAAGTAGCAGGGGACAGAGCAAAAGTACTGCAGTTATTTAAAAAAATAGCATCAAGCAAGTGACTACTGGAATATTTGTCAAGGCAAATAGATCTATCAATGTTACATGCTGTGAAAGCAATCAAACAGAGCCAATCCTGGGATTCCTTCCTCTGACGTGTTTCCTACAAGTACTTGTACTCATTGACTACACAATGTTGTTATCAGCTATCTATGAAAGTGAGTGATTTGTCTGGAATTCTATTCTATAACTGCAAAGAAGGTTCAATGGAACTTCAATGGTACTTTATTCATCACATGTATCAAGGTACAGTGATAATTCATTTTTGTATACAGTTCAGTACAAGTATCACTGTACATAAGCACTTAGATTCACCTAAGATAAGCATCTCAGATACAGTACAAGTGTATAGTAGTAGTACACTGAGACAGTATACAGTCGACAGTCGACAGTTCAACACCATTTTCAAGCCCCAGTTTACGTGCAGTGTTCTTGACCTGACCTTGAAGGCCCGTTGTCTTGGTGGTGTTGCAGGATTGGTCTGGCCGCATAACCATTGGTGTCCTCCACCGCTGCAGGTCACGTGCGGTCTATGCGCTGGGCCTCTTGGAGCGGCATGAAGTGGTCTTGAACATGTTCCAATACACTGGCTGTAGACAGTCCCGCAGTAGGTTTGTACAAACCTGCACATGATTCACCGGGAATTATCATGATGCATTCATATGAATCCAGTAGAATATCCTTCACCCAGTCCCATAGGAGAATTGCTCGTGGACCTGAGATAAATGTGTCTGTCTACCTTGGGTTGATACCCTGCATCCAGAATCCAGCATGCAAAACTGACATATTTATTTGCTATGCTTAACCAGGCTGACCCTATAATGCCACCAGGACAATGGGCCTTCATGATCAGGTCAAGAACACTGCACTTCCAAACTGCGGCTTAAAAATGGTGCCAAACTGTAGACTTTGTAATCCTGATGCAAGGTCTTGACCCACAACATTGACTTAAATTCCTTTCCTTCACAGATCCTGCTTAACCTGTTGCCAATAGACAATAGACAATAGGTGCAGGAGTAGGCCATTCAGCCCTTCGAGCCAGCACCGCCATTCAATGCGATCATGGCTGATCACTCTCAATCAGTACCCCGTTCCTGCCTTCTCCCCATACCCCCTCACTCCGCTATCCTTAAGAGCTCTATCTAGCTCTCTCTTGAATGCATTCAGAGTATTGGCCTCCACTGCCTTCTGAGGCAGAGAATTCCACACCTTCACCACTCTCTGACTGAAAAAGTTCTTCCTCATCTCCGTTCTAAATGTTCCTCCAGCATTCTGTTTTTTTCTGTTCTAGTTTCCAGCATCTGGGGTCTTGTTGTCTTCTTACAGATGTCCACTACAGTTGTGATATCTGATGAAGCTCAAGCAACAGAAGGAGGAATATAACAGCAACTAGATGGATTAGTCATTGTGGTGAACGTGCATGAAAGAAGGAGCATGAAGCTGACAAAAACAAATAGGAGTGAGGAGCTTTAGGGCCAGAACAGGGATGAATGGATAATGCTGGGTACTGACCTTACAAACCTAATGTGTTAAGGTCCACAAACACATTATCCACAAACGCATCAAAATACTCCACTGTTAACCTCTTCATGACACTCTCCTCTCAGTCTTTTTTTACGGCATCGGTATTTTATTTGATGTGAGGGAAATAAAACATCTCTTCAGGATCATGCTGCAGTCAGCTGAATTCAGGAAATAATCATTAATTCATTGCAGTGGTATGCAGAGATTTAGATGGACACGTGGTTTGTGGAGCCACTCTTCAATCTCTCTGCGGCTTTTAGTTATTTCACTTTTCCTCATTTTAAGATACCTTAAAATCTCTGCAACTCTGACTCCATTATGGACCTGCAATGAACCTTAAGTAGGTGCTGCGAAAATATGATTTCCAAATTATCTCTGACCATTATGGGCGCAGCAGTAAAGTTGATGCCTTACAGCGCCAGAGACCCGGGTTCGATCCTGACTACAGGTGCTGTCTGTACGGAGTTTGTATGTTCTCCCCATGACTATGTGGGTTTCCCCCGGGTGCACCCACATTCCCACATTCTAAAGATGTACAGGTTTGTAGGTTAATTGGCTTCGGGAAAAATTGTAAATTGTCTCTAATATGTGCGGGGAATGCTGGTTGACGCAGCCTCAGTGAGCCGAAGGGTCTGTTTCCGCGCTGTATCTCTACACTAAACTAAACCAAATTAATATTGGTGTGATCTTGGGACATTGATATTCCTAATCTCCAGGTCAATATTGAGCCTGCGCTAGTGAAGTATGTTGGAAGCATGCTTGTGAGCATGCAGTCCACTGGGTGGCGCCGTCAGCGATGGCAGCCTCGCCGACGGTCTTTTCATCTTTTTTTGTTATTTTTAGTGTGCTTTAAAAGTTTGTGCTAATGTTCTCTGGTTTGCTTTATGTGGGGGTGGGAGGGATCTGAGGGGGGGTCGGGGGAAACTTTTTTCCAACTCTTATCTTGCAATTGTTTTTCGGATTGTATCTCCGGTCCCTCTGCGGCCTAACACCATGGAGCTGGCGGCTTTGATCGGGACTGACTTTGAGCCCCACCGCGGGAATGTGAACTTACCATCGGAGACTGCGATCTCTTGCCTAGGATCGAAGCTCCAACCACGGCCTGCGGATTTTACCATTGAGTAGCTCGCAGTCTCGGGTAGAGACCGATGTCAGGAAGCTCCAAAGCCGCATGAGCTTCGACTAGCCCTGACCCGGGGTCTGATCGCCCGGCGTGGGGGAGCTGAGATTCCCCCCCGATGCAGGAGCTTGATTGCCCTGACATGGAGGACCCAAACGCTGGCTACGAGAGTAAGATCGCCCCGTCAATGGAAGGCTCGAGGTCCCCAACTGCGGGAGAACAAAGAAGGGAAAAAGATTGAACTTTTTTTAGCCTTCCAGCACAGTGAAGCATGTGGAGGAGTCGCTGTGGTGGATGTTCATGTTAAAATGTATTTTGGGTGTTCTGTTGTTTTTATTGGTGTGACTGCATGACAAATGAAATTCCTCATATGTTGCAAAACATACTTGGCTGATAAAGTATGATTATGATTCTGAATATGATTATGATGATATTCATAATCTCCAGGTCAATAATGGGCCTGCACTAGTGAAGTATGTAGGAAGCACCATTTTATCGAAACTGGACATTAATATTTACAGTATAATACATTAAATGATTGTGTTGTTGGATGGATTTTGTTTGTGGTTGCAATGTAAGCCAGGCAATGATTAATGGTAGTAAAATATGCCTGAGCTACAATAATGTATATTGTTCCAATACATCTGAGTTTCACGATGGTTGCAAATGAATAATTTAAATATAGGAAATATAGAGAGTTGTTACTTGTTTTTCATTATCATGCTTTGTATTACTCGAGCAGTGCGATAGTGTTAGATAAATCAGAAGAATGATATATGCAAAAACACACATTTGGTCAAATATTCAGCTGCCTGGCTTAGCTATTCAACCATAACCTACAATGACTCATTACACCATATGGTATTTTGTATTGTTGGCAAGTGATTTGATTAGTTCTGACTGTTACATGTATATGAAAGGATGGTGGGACATAGGAGGGAGTAAAAGAGGCAGAAGTGAACTGATGTCAGGTGATTTCAAGCTGACTGGAGCTGATTGGATTTGACAAGCACTTCAGCCACTTGTGGTAATGGATGTCTCTGCCACAGCAGTGAAAAGGTGAAAAGGATTTAATTCCCCCTGAAAGAAGGAAACATGAGTCATTATTTAATTACTGCCTTCAGTGAAACTCCCCCAGCATCCCATGTTGATTTATAGGCCTGTCTCTTACTTTTTATATTAATGAACAAATGGGGATTTTAGATTGGTTCTGTATTAGTTCGCTTCCTCTGATCTGCACAGGTTTACTTCACATTTCTTGAAATATCAGTGCAATGTAGAAGGTCAATGTTAACCATCTCCTGCAGAAAATGAGACAGAAAATGCAATAAAATACCCTCAAAATTCAAACTAATCAAATTGCCAGAGCAAACTGTTATTACAAGTGCAAATTATTATTTTAACACTTTTTCACTATGAAAACAATGTCAGTATGGCAGCAGCAATGAACATGAAATCATTCCTAATCTGCACTTATTTCCCTCAATGTCTTTAAGCTTTGGTATGATAATAAACTATTTTTTCACTGAAGATGCCAGCGTCAGTTAGATTATTGAACTAAAACTGAATTAAAAACAATCAATGACAATGTTACTCTTGCTGATGTTGGAAGCTAACATTGTGCCTATTTGTTTATTACAATGTAAAGTTAAACGTTTAGGCAGAGTTGAAATAAAACAGAAAATGGTCAGGTGCCATCTGCAGGAAGAGAAACAGAAACAGGGCAGCATGGCGTCAGAGACCCGGGTTCAATCCTGACTATGGGTGCTGTCTGTACGGAGTTTGTACGCTCACCCCATTACTGCGTGGGTTATCCCCAGATGCTCTGATTTCCTCCCACACTCCAAAGATGTATAGATTTGTCAGTTAATTGTCCTTGGTAAAGATTGTAAATTGTTCCTAGGGTAGTGCTAGTGTATGGGGATTGCTGGTTGACGCAGACTCAATGGACTGAAAGGTCAATTTCCTTGCTGGATCTCCAAACTAAACTAAACTAAGAATTAACGCTTCAAGTCGAAGTCCCTGACATCAGAAATTACTGACAAAAGTTATCCTGAAGGATCTTCAACCTGAAATATTAACTTGTTCCTTTTTTCTTTCCACAGATGTTTCATGACCTGCTGAGTCTCCATCGTTTCTGATTTCCAATATTTGCAGCATTAAAACATAACTCTCTGTTTAAATAAAACAGCTGGAGTAAAGTAGATGGTAACACTTTTTTCTATTGATAATACAGCTGAATTTCCTGTGGAATTCCTAAATGCAATAACTACTTATTTTACTTTATTGTTAACAATAAGAACTCAAGTTTAATCTATTATTTCTGACGTGCTAATTGTTTTGCAAAGCTATGACTGAGTTGCATTAGTTTCCATTGAAATTAATAGAACTGAATTTTGGGAAAGAAGAACAATGTACTTCTGCTGCTGCATTGCATATTTAGTGCATCTGCCCGAGGATAGATTTCTACCACTGCGTATGCTACGGATAAATCCTCGGGCCATTTATGATGGATAACTCAACAAAATCAAAATAATTATCAAGTGATGCAGTGGGTAGGAAAATAAAGTATTATTGGCCCTAAATATTCAGTTGTCTTTAGACCCAGATGCTAACAGTTTGACTATAATCACCATTTTTATTACAGGAAACAGTTAAAGCTTTTTAATTTGCATCTTAATTCATTGTCTTTTCCCCTGTCTATTTTTTTTGGAAAGTAGTTAAAATAATTCAAAGAAAATGCACATGTGTCCAGAGTTTCTATTTTCTTTTTTGAGACCAGGTCATTAGAAATTCTTTTTGTTGGCAACACGGAATAGTCCTTGTTTGAAACCTATTCTGGCACACCCCTCCCCTCCTCAATTCCTCCTCTGCTATATTGACTGCTGCATCTAAGTTGCCTCCTATACTCGAGCAGAACTAGTCAATGTCTTCACCTCTGCCATCAAATTCACCTGGACTATTTGGCACTTTTCTGTTTCTACATATCTTGGTCTCCATCTCAGGAAACAGACTTGCCACTGGATTGCCACAGCTACCTGTAATATAAGTCCTCCCAACCGATCTCCTGTCAGGGCATCATCCCCTTTTCTCAGTTTCTCCATCTCTGCTGCATCTTCTCTCAAGATGAAACCATCTGCACCAGGGCTTCTGAAATATTCCTCATCTTCTATAAATTCCTCATCTTCTATAACTCTGCCATAGTTGATGCAATAGACAATAGACAATAGGTGCAGGAGTAGGCCATTCAGCCCTTCGAGCCAGCACCGCCAATCAATGCGATCATGGCTGATCACTCTCAATCAGTACCCCGTTCCTGCCTTCTCCCCGTACCCCCTCACTCCGCTATCCTTAAGAGCTCTATCCAGCTCTCTCTTGAAAGCATCCAACGAACTGACCTCCACTGCCTTCTGAGGCAGAGAATTCCACACCTTCACCACTCTCTGACTGAAAAAGTTCTTCCTCATCTCCGTTCTAAATGGCCTACCACTTATTCTTAAACTGTGGCCCCTTGTTCTGGACTCCCCCAACATTGGGAACATGTTTCCTGCCTCTAATGTGTCCAATCCCCTAATTATCTTATATGTTTCAATAAGATCCCCCCTCATCCTTCTAAATTCCAGTGTATACAAGCCTAATTGCTCCAGCCTTTCAACATGCGACAGTGCCGCCATTATAGGAATTAACCTAGTGAACCTACGCTGCACGCCCTCAATAGCAAGAATATCCTTCCTCAAATTTGGAGACCAAAACTGCACACAGTACTCCAGGTGCGGTCTCACCAGGGGCCGGTACAACTGTAGAAGGACCTCTTTGCTCCTATACTCAACTCCTCTTGTTACGAAGGCCAACATTCCATTTGCTTTCTTCACTGCCTGCTGTACCTGCATGCTTCCTTTCAGTGACTGATGCACTAGGACACCCAGATCTCGTTGAACATCCCCTCTTCCTAACTTGACACCATTCAGATAATAATCTGCCTTTCTATTCTTACTTCCAAAGTGAATAACCTCACACTTATCTACATTAAACTGCATCTGCCATGTATCTGCCCACTCACACAACCTGTACAAGTCACCCTGCAGCCTTATTGCATCTTCCTCACAATTCACACTACCCCCCAGCTTAGTATCATCTGCAAATTTGCTAATGGTACTTTTAATCCCTTCATCTAAGTCATTAATGTATATCGTAAATAGCTGGGGTCCCAGAACCGAACCTTACGGTACCCCACTGGTCACTGCCTGCCATTCCGAAAGGGACCCATTTATCCCCACTCTTTGCTTTCTGCCTGTCAACTAATTTTCTATCCATGTCAGTACCCTACCCCCAATACTATGTGCTCTAATTTTGCCCACTAATCTCCTATGTGGGACCTTGTCGAAGGCTTTCTGAAAGTCGAGGTACACCACATCCACTGACTCTCCCCTGTCAATTTTCCTAGTTACATCCTCAAAAAATTCCAGTAGATTTGTCAAGCATGATTTCCCCTTCGTAAATCCATGCTGACTCGGAATGATCCTGTTACTGCTATCCAAATGCTCAGCAATTTCGTCTTTTATAATTGACTCCAGCATCTTCCCCACCACTGATGTCAGACTAACTGGTCTATAATTACCCGTTTTCTCTCTCCCTCCTTTCTTAAAAAGTGGGATAACATTTGCTATCCTCCAATCCACAGGAACTGATCCTGAATCTATAGAACATTGAAAAATGATCTCCAATGCTTCCACTATTTCTAGAGCCACCTCCTTAAGTACCCTGGGATGCAGACCATCAGGCCCTGGGGATTTATCAGCCTTCAGTCCCATCAGTCTACCCAAAACCATTTCCTGCCTAATGTGGATTTCCTTCAGTTCCTCCATCACCCTAGGTTCTCCGGCCCCTAGAACATTTGGGAGATTGTGTGTATCTTCCTCAGTGAAGACAGATCCAAAGTAACGGTTTAACTCGTCTGCCATTTCTTTGTTCCCCATAATAAATTCCCCTGCTTCTGTCTTCAAGGGACCCACATTTGCCTTGACTATTTTTTTCCTCTTCACATACCTAAAAAAACTTTTGCTATCCTCCTTTATATTATTGGCTAGTTTACCCTCGTACCTCATTTTTTCTCCCCGTATTGCCTTTTTAGTTAACTTTTGTTGCTCTTTAAAAGAGTCCCAATCCTCTGTCTTCCCACTCTTCTTTGCTATGTTATACTTCCTCTCCTTAATTTTTATGCTGTCCTCACAAGCTCCATGCACATCAGCTCCCAAACCCCACATACTCCCCAGAGAGAACTGTAATAGAGCTCCCTTGGTCCTCACCTTTCATTGAACCAGCCTCCACATCCAACATAGTTACAAAGTGATCCTGTCATAGGTTTCTGGTTGCAGGACAATTTTAACTCCTTCTCACTGCCTTAGCTCTCCTCCCCCCTAGAAGGAACAAGGATAGAGTACCCCTGGTCTTCACCCTTCACCCGACCACATTCCGCACCCATCCCATCATTCTCCGACATTTCCACCACCTTCCACGTGATATCATCGCCAGTCACATTTTCCCATCCTTTCCTGCCTTCTGCTTTCCACGGAGATAATTATTTCCGCAGCTCCTTGGTTTGCTTATCCATTCCCACTCAACCTCATCCTTCCCAGGCACATTCATCTGCAATCACAGGATATGTGACACCTGTCCCTACATATCCTTTTGCACTTTCATCCAGGGACCACAACAACCCTTCCAGGTGAATCAGAAGTCCACTTATACCTCTTCCAACCTCGTCTATTGCATTCATTGATCCCGAAGTGGCCTTCTCAATATCAGCTAGCCCAAGCGTACACTAAGTGAGTAGGAAGGAACTTGTTTTCTGCCCACCAAGGCCTGCTCAAACTACTGTTTGCTAACTAGTTCCATGCAGGCCTTTCTGTCCTTGGTCTCCTTTGTTACCAGAATGAAGCCACACGTAAACTGAAAGAATGGCATTCATATTCCTCCCCGGTAGCCTACAACCCAATGGTATCATATCATATCATATATCATATATATACAGCGGGGAAACAGGCCTTTTCGGCCCACCAAGTCCGCGCCGCCCAGCGATCCCCGCACATTAACACTATCCTACACACACTAGGGACAATTTTTAAAAAACATTTACCCAGTCAAATTAACCTACATACCCGTACGTCTTTGGAGTGTGGGAGGAAACCGAAGATCTCGGAGAAAACCCACGCAGGTCACGGGGAGAACGTACAAACTCCTTACAGTGCAGCACCCGTAGTCAGGATCGAACCTGAGTCTCCGGCGCTGCATTCGCTGTAAAGCAGCAACTCTACCGCTGCGCTACCGTGTATGAACATTGATTTCTATCATTTCAAGTAATAACCCAGCTGGAGGGAATGGACATGTTATTTTTTCGCTCGGGACCCATCTTCATTACTTATATGCAGCAATCCTTTAACAAAATTGGAAAATATGTTGCAATATTGATTTAAAACCATGCATTTAAGAAATGTTAAGGAGTCTAGCTACTGGAAACTATTCTGATAACTATTAACTACCCCATCTCTATTAAAGTTTAAAAAAAAGACACAAATGCTGGAGTAACTCAGCGGGTCTGGCAGTATCCCTGGAGAACATGGATAGGTGAGGTTTTGACTGAAGAAAGGCCCTAACCCGAAACATCGCCAATCCATGTTCTCCAGGGGTACTGCCTCACCCCTCTGAGTTAATCCAGTACTCTGTGTCTTCTTTGTAAATCAGCATCTGCAGTACCTTGTCTCTACTTTATTTTAGTATACTGTGCTTCACAGTACCTTTATTGAACAAAATGTAACAATATAAGGTTGATAACGAAACTTTGATAAGAAATACTCTCAAGGATTCAGGAGCATGAGAGTGATCTCACTGAAATATTCTTCAGAGGATAAATTTAGGTTTGATACACTCCGCTGGCTGGGATATCCAGAACGATTAGTCACAGTCTTAAAATAAGGGGCAACCATTCAAGACAAAGATAAAGAGAAATTCCCGGCGCTTAGTGAATCTTTGGAATTCTCCATCTAGGAGAGCTGTGGAGGATCGGTTGTTGAATGTATTCAAAAGTGAAATTGACAGATCGTTAGATGTCAGGAATCATTAAATATGGGATTAGCACAGGAAAAAGAACCCTGAAGGGAAACAAAGTCGGAGATGAAACATTAGAGATTCATCTCACCATCTTGTCAAGTTGCACAAAACTTTTAGTGCATACGTTGAGTGTTGATAACATTAGCAAAAAATGCTTGTAACTTTGGACCACCATTGGACCACCTAGAGATCCAAAATTAATGAGCATATTATCAGTAATTAATTCAGCTCTATCACACTGTTAAGCTCAATAATTTCTCTCTGCTAATTCCCTGATGATGGTGTTAAGACTCATCATTTAAACATGATTTAAAAAATGAGCCAATAAAAAATAAAAAAACCTTGTTAAATCTCTGCATTAAAAGGATTCTATTGAGAAGGGGTGAACATTTGTGGCTCTGGAGTATTTTACAGCATATTTCCATTGCCTCCAGGTTGGCATATTGCTTTTCCTTCTGGTACAGACTGTAACTTGAGACAGATTTCAAACTTCTCAAGGGAAAACAAACTATTCTCAGAGGAATCGACAACACCTTGAAATTCCATTATATGCTCCCAGAGAAGCCTTTATGAAGTTATCAGCTGTCTTGTAAAACTTTGCTTCTGTCTGGGTCTCTGTTCATTTAGGCCACACACCTTGACAATGGAATCCTTTCCACATGATTTAAGATGGTGTCAAATCAACTGGGAATCAATTTCCAATATAAAAAATATCTACTCTAGAGCAAATCTAATATCAGAATTCAAGAATATGAAGTTTATTATAATTATTGTACATTTTTTATTTTTGGACGAAAAAAATCGGATCGTGAACATACTCTTTGAGAAGAACCTCAACCAAACTGTCTGAACAAGGGTCTCGACCCGAAACGTCACCTATTCCTTTTCTCCAGAGATGCTGCCTGACCCAAAATGCTGGAAGCCATTAGCAGGCCAGGCCTGACCATTTTTTTGTGTCTCACATTTAAGGAAGCAGGCAGAGTAAGTAATTTGAAGTTTAAACTTCCATCGCAGGATTTAATACTTGTTATCTTTTATAGATAATAAGATATTGGGCCTAACCGTGCTTGATCTGACCTGCAACCTATGCTGGCGACGCCATGCTATTTCCACTTACTATTTTGTGCCGAACAGGTCCAAGCATTCTCACTGTCACAGCAGTAAGTCATAGAATTGAGTGGACCATAAACAGCATAATGACCATTAGTCATTTCCCCCAGACCAGACCAGATCACGCGGTGGACCTTCGATAACACGCTTTTTTCAACGATTACCATTACTACTTTTAAATGTCTCTGATAATTAAAGACAAGGGGAGAATGTACAAACTCCGTACAGACAGCACTCCTCACCAGGTCTCTAGTGCTGTAAAGCAGCAATTCTACTGCAGCACTGCACTACCATGCCGCCCGCCCCTAAGTTATTTATAAATATTACAAAATAAAAGTTGCTGCACCAACCACTAGTTACAGACTTCCAGCCCAAAACACATTCTTCTTCCACCACTACCATCGCCACCCAATCATCAAGTCAATTTTGGATCTAATTTGCCAACCCACTCGTACATGAACCATCTCTCCTGTGTGGCCGTGTATTGATCTTCCCAGTCACCTCCTCAGAAGATGCAGTTGGATTTATGAGACATGACTCCCCTGACACAAAACAATGCAGACTCCTCCTAATCAGTCCCTGCTTTTCCAAGTGAACATAACTTTTTTGTTCCTTAGAATCTGTCCACTGACTGCCCTACCACTGATATAATTTTAGTTTAGTTTAGTTTAATTTATTGTCACGTGTACCGAGGTACAGTGAAAAGCTTTTGTTGCATGCTAACCAGACAGCGGAAAGACTATATATGATTACAATTGAGGTATCCACAGTGTACGATGCGATACGATACGAAACGATAAATCTTTATTCATCCCCGAAGGGAAATTGGTCTGCCGACAGTCACAGCTCACAAGGTACACAAAAACTTGAAATTAAATGTGAAAACAAAAAGAAAAAGACAAACGACTGGTGGCTGGCTGCCATGTGCACAGCGCCTGTTACAGATCTGCTCCAAAATATCAGTGTATCCTTCTCTTAACTATCTTGCCCCCATGTCAAGAATCAAGGTTCAAGACATGACAGTCAAGAGTGCTTACTTTATATGTACCAGGACAGGAACAATTAAAGTCTTAATTGCTGCAGATTTGAATATGAAGCTAATTATTGCCCTATAGCGTAACTGTTTATAGGTAGTTTAGATACTACTTTGGCATTGGGCTTGGTTTTCTTGGTTAAGCACTTATCCTGGCATTATCAAGTATTTTGTGTTGTAACAGTAAGTTAACTCATTCTGGTATCACTGTTGGGCAATTTCTATCAATCAGCACCACCGATGCTACCCAACAGGATGAGCAAGTACATTTTTACAGAAAGTAAGAAATTCTCGCTGACTTTTTAAACATTACATAGAATGAAATAAAGATGAAAGGAGAACCAACATTGGATTAAAGTAGATGATGGGGCATCATAAGCAATCATTCACAAAATTAAAATAAAAGTTATGTTTTAAGAATTTTAAAAAGGCGTGACATTTCAAAATTGTCCTGCTTTACTAATACCCAACTCTACTTCAACCAATACATTAACTTTAAAGTGCATTTAAGTGAGAGTGGAATGTAAAAGAATGAAGTTCTTACCAACCTATGATTTTAAGAAGATTTTCATCTGCAAATATCTCAACAGAACACCATAGAGTCATAGATAAAGTCATAGATCGATACAGTGTGGAAACAGGCCCTTCAGCCCAACTCACCCATACCGGCCAACACCGGCCAGCTACCCTAGTCCCACTTGCCTGCGCTTGGTCCATAACTCTTCAAACCTCTCCTATCCATGTACCTGTCCAAGTGTTTCTTAAACGATGGGATAGTTCCAGCCTCAACTACCTTCCCTGGCAGCTTGTTCCATACACCCACCACCCTCTGTGTGAAAAGGTTACCCCTCACATTCCTATTAAATCTTTTCCCCTTCAACTTGAACCTATGTCCTCTGGTCCTCGATTCCCCTACTCTGGGTAAAAGACTCTGTGCATCTACCCGATCTATTCCTCTCATGATTTTGTATACCTCTATAAGATCTCCCCTCATCCTCCTGCGCTCCATGGAATAGGGACCTAGCCTGCTCAACTTCTCCCTATAGCTCACACTCTCTGGAGGAGCGCAATATTATTGACAGTAACTTTTGGATTTGCAGAACTACTAGTGTGCAGCCTTAACCAGAAGTTGTTGACAATGAACACTGACAGCTTTGCAATGGTTACAATTGCAAAATCTGGGCCAATATGCACAAAGTAGCACATATTCTACCGCAACATGCATAACTTTCCCTTAGAGAATTGTCCCAGATGGATCGTTTTGCACTATAATTAAATCAGACACTTTTCTCCTTGGCTACTAATGCAATTTTGTAAAGGTTTTCGTAACGGTGACTACTTCAAGATAGGTGTGAATATCAAAATGGAAGAATATGATGATGAAGTGAGTATGTTTATTAAAAATGTGTTTAAAATGAGACAAGCAGCAACCAAGAAAATTAGCAATGTGTTTTATTTCCTGTGGAAGAGGAGGATTATTGAACCAAGAAGCTATTTAATTTGCAGGTATAATGAAGCAGATTTTCCAGAAAATTGATTTATATCCAAACTGTCAGGAAGCTCAGGACCTCTGAGTCAGCATTTGTAAATGCAAAGGTCCCAAACTTCCTCACAACTGGCAACTCCACAACTGTCCTCCATCAGTGAAGTCTGCACAGATCCCAGCAGTGGAGCGGCAACCATTTGCTGTTTCCCTGCCGTTTACTGCCATGATTGATTTGATTCTAAGTGATTTCCAGTGCATGTCAATATTTTTCTTTTAATTATTTTTATAATGCATTAAATTACAATTTGCTCCAGAAAATAAAAGTGGTGGATGTTTGGTAGTTGTGAATGTAAATGAAGGTTGGGACCTTCACAGAGATTCAAATTGTCACCAGGGCATTTCAGAGATGAAGGCTTGATTAGTGTCCACCACAAGATGCCAGTTACAGCCATGTACCCTCTATTGAATAAGAACTCAGTGACAGGATGGAAAGAGCTTTCTTGGCCAAAGTGCCACTTGAGAATTCACACACAATAAGTATGGAGACAGCAAGCAGGGGAATGGTAATATGGGTGGTTCACTGCCTCAAATTTTCAGGCCAGCATATTTCAGGTAAAATAAAATGACAGTGCAGCTGAATTAATATTCAATGCATATAAATATTCATTGAACTTGAAGCTAATTCTTGAAGCTAATTCTCAGCTAATGACTCTTCAGTGTGGAAAGGCTTGCAAGAAATCACCAGCTACAAGAGGAAAACCGCTCCGTTCCTTGGACAATCGTCAGCTGACCAACGACCTGAACGAGTTTGACTGCAGGTTCGAAAGACAGAAACATAACCCCCTCCCTCCCTCCCCCACCCACTCCTCCCCAATCACCACATCACACCAACTTACAGCCTGACTCCAGTCTGCAAAGACTGGACCCTTCCCCACACACTCCTCCCCAATCACCACTTCCAACCTATTTACAGCCTGACTCCAGTCTGCAAAGACTGGCCCCTCGTCCACTACCCATTCCCTCCTTGCTGCCCAACATCAGTCTGGCCACTTCATCACTAACAATAGCAATTGAGGAGGTAGAATATTATTCTTGTTCAGTGTTTCTTATCAAAGAGATTGTGGCCATTTGATACTCTAGTCTATGCCAACTCGAAGCATAATTGCGCCTATCCCAATTGTACCTTTAATTTTCCAGTAACCGGGTCTCCCTCACATAAATGCCAACTCCTTGCTGCCTCTCATGCCACTCTTCTACACTTGGGCCAATATACAATCATCTATTAACCTACAAACCACCACCACATTTGTAGGATGTGGGAGGCATTTTGTGTAACTGGGGAAAATCCAAGGACTCGTGGGAATAACATGCAAACTCCACACAATCAGCACCCAAGGTCAGGATCAAACCCAAGTCTCTAGAGATGTGCGGCATCATGCCACTGACACAGTTCCAGGGATCTTGCCTATATTAAGTCACTCCCTTGGGGCAACCATCCTCCAAGACACCCCCAAGAATTCAATTGCAAGTATTGATTCCCAAAGGTTGGCTCTTTGGAAAAATTGAATCAATCCCCCAAAGAAAGATATTAACGAAGCTCACTTTCCTGAGAGACCAATTAATCATCATAAATAGCAGCAATTCATCAACAAATAATAAACCTGTGTTCAATCCTGACTTCGGGTGTCGTCTGTATGGAGTTTGTGTGGGGTTTTTCCGGGAGCTCCTTTTTCTCCCACACTCCAAAGATGTGCAGGTTTGTAGGCCAATTGGCTTGGTAGAATTGTAAATTGTCCCCACTGTGTGTAGCATAGTGTTAGTATGTGAGGATTGCTGGTCGTGGCGGACTCGGAGGGCCGAAGGACTTGTTTCTGCGCTGTATCTCTAAACTAAATTAAAGTCAGGCAGCGTCTGTGGAAAGAGAAAGAAAATTAATGTTTCAGGCCAATGAACAATGACCAGTGACCTTGAGCATTAAAGCAGTTTATATTTCCACACATGCTTCCAGTGCCAAGTATTACCAGCACTTTCGATTTAACACTATGTTTAAACTAACAATATTCAACAGCCACCTAGTTAGTTAGACACATGACGGCCGATGTCCCTTGGATCCCCTGAAGGATCCCCTAAGGTTCATGGAGCCTAGAAAATGTCTAGTTGTCAAGTGTGCCAAAGTCATAAATCCTCATTAACCAATAAGCAAAATAATACTAAGGAAAATCATGTTATTATCTCAATATCTTTGTACAAAGTGTCCTTTACGCACATAAACTGGAATTAATTTTGACAGGAACACAAGGTACTCAGTACATATTACATATTACATATTACAAAACCACCCATCAATCAATAAGTTGTTTTACTTGTCCTGTTAAAAAGAACTACTGTGTAAAAAAGATTAGCAAAATATAATTTTGATATTGGCATGGATATAGAAGAAAGTAAGTTTGTCATCGAATTAACTGACAATCGCAGTAACAGTGAAGGAACTACCAGTCAACCTGCTTTATCACTCTAATGAGCCTGACCTCATTATACAAAATAACATTATAAAAATTATCATTTTACCTGTAATGGAGACAGGAACTCTACCACTGTTTAATGATTATCTCTCTTGGACATTAGCAGCTTAAAGGAAGCAAATGATTCAAGCATATTGATAGAGCGGGACTACAAAAATAGTTCATAACTACGGAATATGTAGAGAGAAGAACTAGGTTAAATTATTTTTTTATAATAATTAATTCAAGGGAAGGAAGATGAATAAGATTGTGATTGATCAAGAACGATAAGTATTTTTTACCACTGACCATCATTAGCGTTCATTAGGGTTCCATCAGGAGCCACCAGTGATGAGGGCTACATGGGTCATCTTGACTCTGAATTCCATATTTAAACACATATGTCAGATGTGGGCTGGAAGTCAGATGGCAAGAAGTAAAACAAAAGTCAAGCTGAGGGGACAAACATACTTTGCATCTGGCCCCTCAGCTTTAAAACCAATTATGCCACTTACTTGAATAGTATCATCAAGCTTGATTAAAAAGGTAAATGCAAGTATTTTTTTCTTCATCATTATAATTTTGATTGACTTCTAATATTTGAGGTAAGTTATTATTTTTTTAATTTAAGTTTAATTGACTTACTCTCTATGATTATCATTTCTATGATTACCAGAATCATCTAAGTGCACAGGTAGAACAGCCTTCAACAAATAGCGGCTTGTCCATGGCTCTGCTTTGAATGCAGCTGCAGCAGGCAGGTCTCAGCCTTGATGGGAAATGGCATGTCCATTAACTGGAACGATCTGGGGCTTAGAACAGAGAGCAGGCCTTATCTACCCTCGCTGCTGGATCCAGCTCTAATGCCAGAAATATAAGAAAGTAAGAAATAGTGGCAGTTTCTCTTTGGTCACGGGACATGACATCAGTTATTACCCATCGCTAATTGGGTGCTAATTGAATTGTTTGCAAGGCGATTCTAAGAGCAATTAAGTGGTGCAGCTGGTCGAGCTGCTGCCTCACAGCATCAGAGACCTGGATTCAATCCTGATCTTAGGTGCTGTCTGTGTAGAATTAGTACATTTTCCCTGTTACCACATGGCTTTCCTCCAGGTGCTCCTATTTTCTCCCATATCTCAAAGATGTGTAGGTTTGAAGGTTAATTGGTATCTGTAAATTATCCCTATTGTGTTGGGAATGGGTGCGAAAGTGGGATAACATGAATGGTCGGCGTGGACACGGTGAGCCAAAGTGGCTGTTTCCATACTGTATCTTTCAATTTAAAAATCGATCAATATTAAGCAGGTCATGAGTCACATGTAGTCTAGACTGAAAAAGAATGGCAGATTTGAAGGACAATAGTACCCCAGATATGTTTATTACAACCAATCAATGGCTTCATGGACACTATTGCATATATTTTTATTGTGCCAAATTGATTTGAAGTACTTGAATTAATTTCCCTAGCTACCATGATGGCATTCAGACTCAGATCAATAGACAATGCCTCTGGATACTAATCACTTTACATGGATGTCATCTCAAAATTTATCATCCTCGTGTCATGATGATTCATCTTCCACAATGTTGGCTTTCTTGCCTGATCTCCCAAAGCCTTGATTGTCCTGCTTTAGGATAACCCTCTTCCTTTATGTTTCCTCCCATCCTAGAAGTCAAATGCACTACCAAAGAAGTAAGTACATTCTTTATTCATGAGAATGGCAAAAAAGCAGAGTTCTTAACAAAACTCTACACAATTGCTTATTCTTGTACTCTAAACCTTGCAATAATGGTCATTAGGTCATATGGTCATAAGGAGCAGAATTAGGCCATTCGACCCATCACATCTACTCCGCCATTCAATCATGGCTGATCTATCTCTGCCTCCTAACCTCATTCTCCTGCCTTCTCCCCATAACCCCTGACACTAGTACTAGTCAATATCTCATTCATTTTCACACTCTCTTTTAACTTCATGTGTTATGCATCTAAGGTCATTCAGATAATTTCCAATGTCATTTACTAGTTGAAAAAATATTTAGTCTATGTTCTCATTCTACCAAATGAATAATCTCACATTTTTCCATGTTGTAATTCTGGATGATGCCTTATCATAATCATTGATAATCTTTTCAATGTTGATATCCACAATTTGATGTTCTTCCATGTCTTACTTGCCTTCTTCATGGGTACTAATATTAAGTAATTTATTGTCATCGACTGCCATCTCAACGTGAATTAGTTTAGTTTTAGTTTAGTTTTAGTAATACAGCGCGGGAAAAGGCCTGTATATAAATTGGCCCTAGAGTGTGTAGGACAGTGTTAATATGTGGGGATCGCTGATTGGCGTGGACCCGGTCTGCCCACCGGGTCCGCGCCAACCAGCGATCCCCACATATTAACACTGTCCTACACACTCTAGGGCCAATTTATATATTTACCTGGCCATTTAACCTACATACCTGTACGTCTTTGGAGTGTGGGGGGAAACCGAAGATCTCGGAGGTCACGGGGCGAACGTACAAACTCCATACATACAGCACCCATAGTTGGGATCAAACCCGGGTCTCCGGTGCTGCAAGTGCTGTAAGGCAGCAACTACCGCTGCACCACCATGCCGCCCCTAATTATTGAGGGAATAGGTCTATCATTGCAAAATCACAGCCAATCAACCCACCTTCCCACCCCAAGCATCCCTTTCCCTGTAATTCCCCCTTTCTGCTGTGGAGGCTTAACCTATGGTCACCTGTCAATCCACCTTATTTTTTATTTCAAAATTCTACAGACCTTGATTTTGAAAAAGCAATTCAATTCATTTCTCTTATTTTTATTCCCTCCTGAGCAGGAGGGAATAAAAATAAGAAAAATGAACTGAATTGCTTTTTCAAAATCAAGATCTTTGTAGAATTCTGAAATAAAAAATAAGGTGGATTGAGCAGGAGGGAATAAAAATAAGAAAAATGAATTGAATTGCTTTTTCAAAATCAAGGTATTTTTGCACTTTTTAAACCCTTTAACACTCTTTAGCAACTTGTCAATGTGATGATGAAGAAATTGTGCCAAAAAACAGGTTTGCAAGTAAGTGAGATGATTGTTTTGCTTGCCAGTACATGTTCACCTAAGGCACTATTGAAATGTGGTATTGGATCTCATGCAAGTTAAAGTGGTGACCGTGGACTGTAATTGGCTAACTTGATTCAGAAGTCTGTCTGAGTCTTGTTGAAAACTTTTTGACCCTACACAGAAATTAAACTTTGAAACCATTTATCGAGAATTGGCGAAGGCCTGTAAAGACATGCCAAGGAGTTGATTTGAGTGATCGGCCAACAGATATTTTTTCTGTTGGACTAAAAGTGAAAGGCTTGGATAGAGTGGATGTGGATGGGATGTTTCCACTGGTGGGAGAATCTAGGACAAGAGGTCATAGCCTCAGAATAAAAGGATGTCCCTTCAGGAAGGAGATGAGGAGCAATTTCTTTAGTCAGAGGGTGGTGAAACTGTGAAATGCATTGCCACAGAAGGCTGTTGAGGCCATCAATGGATATTTTTATGGCAGAAATAGATAGATTCTTGATTTGTACAGGTGTCAGGGGTTATGGGGAGAAGGCAGGAGAATGGGGTTAGGAGAGATAGATCAGCCATGATTGAATGGTGGAGTAGGCTTGATGGGCCGAATGACATAATTCTGCTCCTATCATTTATGAAAACTGTAACATTGGATGATGCTTGGGGATAAAGGCATTATGTGCAAGTAAATATTAACGGAATGGAAGTCTTGTGGAGGGTGGTTGGTAATTTTGTGCAGGTGGCTGAATGGGGCCAGAACTGTAGGATGAGGGATTGCAGATAGGGTCTGTGTTGGGGATCAGTGGGTAATTAATTGTATTGGTTGCCAGAGGCTGATGTTGATCATTGCAGGATCAAATCAATATTTGTGGAACAAGGTCAACCAGTCAAAGTGCAATGATTAAGACTATTGATTTGGAAGCAGTTTTACCTAGATTTAGATTTATTCACGGAGACAAAGGAAAATTGCAGCAAGCAGCATCACTGTGAATGATTTTTCCTGACCTTATGGAAGCTTTCAACTCTGTTAACAGGTGGATACTGGAGAATCCTTTTTCGAATTCCTTCTTACATCTTCTACATAATGAAAAAAAAAGTGATTCCCACAAATATGTTCGAGACTGGCCCAAACCAAATGCAGATTAAGTAAAGCAAAGTTATAACATTGGTTGAACCCACTCCTCAATCATTGCCAGAATTATATGCATTATCTTCGACACATTTCCTAGTGGGAAACTGTTCAACTTTCATTGTGTTGGAAGGAACTGCAGATGCCCAATTTACACTGAAGATGGACACAAAATGTTGGAGTAACTCAGCAGGACAGGCAGCACATCTGGAGAAAAGGAATGGGTGATGTTTTGAGTCGAGCCTTCTTGAGACTGTGAATCAGGGGAGAGGGAGTCTAGAGATATAGAGGGGTAAGGTGTGAAAACAACAGATCAAAGCAGACAATGCTAAGGAAATGTAGAATGGTTCATTGTCGGCTGAGGGGAAGGTGACAAGAAGGCATTGTATCATTCGAATTAATCAGAAAGACAGTAAAACCAGTCGGAGAATTAGGGTGGGGGAGGTTCAGAGAGGGAGGGAAAGCAAGGGTTACTCCAATCCAGAATCAAAGTTACACACTCCACCTCACTGCATTGAATAAACTTACCTGTGTGCACACATAAAGGCTGAGCTCCAAGTCATTGTTGATTTGTTTATTAAGAGAATGGGATTTACATTAGAAATAAGAAAAGTTTCTTCTATCAACTGCCCAAATGCATAATACTGACAATCAACAATAAAGCGCCTCTATAAGACACTGGAAAACATGGATTACTTTCTATATTGTGGGAGCAATCTCTCAGCGGATTAAATTCACCGCATTCTCCATTGCGCTGGCACATCCTTTGAACTTTTGATGAAAAGAGATCAGGTCCTCAAATCTGACACATGTTGTCCATTGGCAGAAATTATCTTTGTTCTCCTGTATAGACATGGACTATTTATAGCAGATTGTTCAAAGCTCGAGTAAGACACTTGCACAAAATCTTCCAAATCCATTGGCAGAGTAAGTGTACAAATCTGAACGTCCTCATACTGCGGCACAGTGGCACTATGGTACAGTTGCTGTCTTGTGGTACCAGAGACCCGGGTTCGATCCTGACTATGGGTACTGTCTGTACAGAGTTTTTATGTTCTTCCTATGACCGCGTGATTTTTCTCCGGGTGCTCTGGTTATCTCCCACACTCCAAAGACATACAGGTTTGTAGATTAATTGGCATCAGTTTTTAAAAAAAATGTAAATTGTCCCTCGGGACAAGTGAATGGGGTGAACGCTGGTCGGCATGGACTCGGTGGGCCAAAGGGCCTGTTTCCGCACTGTATCTCTAAAGACTAAAGTCTCTCTCCAAAGACTATACTACCATTGTCAAAGAAGAATTTGATGTTTATATTCATTCTAATTTAACCCGAATGAATTGAACAAATCCAAACTGTTGAGTAATTAAGATCACACAGCTAACACTGACCATTTAGCTTGAAACTGACCATTTGCTAAACAGGGAACAATGATTAAGAGTTGCCATGGTGCAGATTGATATAATGACAAAGTAATATTTGAATGGAATTAGAATTCTCTTTGGATTGCATTGGTGGGGCAGAAGCCAAGCTCAGTTATGTAAATCTTTTACGTTCTTCAATGGAGTTTCGGGGTGATCAAAACTAAAATCAAAGCTTAATTCTTCATGCCATGATGTAATCCTCAAATTAGATTGTTTGAGAGGTCCTTGGAATTCATTTCCATTGGCTGACACATGTAAGCAACTTCCAAGCTGTGTGGTGGCACACTGTTCTCTACGAACTTGCTGCCTTGAAAGCCCAAGAATCCATTTCTATAATCAAGGCTCGTCTTAACCCAAAATCCATTTACAGTTTCAGGGCTGCAGTGCACATCAACAGAAAGCACATTTGTAGCTCCTATTTCTCATCTGCATCTTTTAGCCTGCTCAGCCCATTGCATGCTTCCAGCAGATTGTGTGTTGCTCCAGATTCCAGCATTTGCAGTCCCTTGTGACTGTCTCGTAAACATTTTGGCCAACTTTTTAAATACATAAATTTTTTGATAACAGGACCGTTAGCACCTTCGATGGTCCAACTGCTATTTCAAACTATCCTATACATTTGTATCCCATGACATGTAACAATAATCCCAATTTGACTCCTTCACCCCGTGTGTGAAGGAGAGATATAGGAAGTCCTTCCTTCCTGCTGCTGTGAGACTGGACAACCAGCACTGCTCCCAGCAGACCAGTCAACAATAACAGCTAAGAACACACGGAAACTGATGACAATTTATGTATCTTTTATTTATTATGAATGATCTCTTGCCCTCTTGCTAGCCACTTTGCTGCTGTAACACTGCAAATTTCCCCGGTGTGGACGAATAAAGGAAATTATTATTATTATTATTATTATTATTATTATTATTATTATTATTATTATTATTATTATTATTATTATTATTATTATTATTATTATTATTATTATTATTATTATTATTATTATTATTATTATTATTATTATTATTATTATTATTATTATTATTATTATTATTATTATCTGTTCTGCTTGATTGATTATACCAGTAATTTTAAGGTGGATGGTACAGTGGTGCAGCTGGTGGGACTGAGGTTTCACAGATCTAAAGATCTAAGTTCAATCCTGACCTTCGGTGCTATCTGAGTGGTATTTACACTTGTACTAATGTGGGTTTCCACTGGGTTTCTGGTTTCCTTCCACATTTGAAAGGTGTGCTGATTGATAGGTTTATTGACCACAGGAAATTTCCCCAGGTACATAGATGAGTGGTAGAACCTACGGAATATTACTGGGAGTGCGGGAACGATAGGAATGCTGTTTGATGGCTGACACTGAATAGATGGGCTGAAAGGCCTGTTCCATGCCTTATGACTCTATGACACTTTTGTCTTGACTATCAATTACTAACTGAATGATTAAATGGTAATGTAATGATTAATTAAACTCCAACACCATCTTATTAGTTTGGGCAACTAGATTGTGTTCACTTGCCCCAGTATCTCAGGTTGCTGATCTATTGCCTTGCACAGTGTGTCGGTTGTTCCAATAAGTGACCTTCCTCCATTCCCTTGCCAATATTGCTGCCTCTTTTCCTTGCCTTCCCTAATTGAACAAACTTCAGCTATGTTTTTACTTTGAGTGAATGACAGCCGCTTTTCTTATCTGACTACAAAGTGGTGCAGCACCTGCAACTGGACGCTGTACTAGTTCTTTAATGTCAGGTGACTGGCACATCACTACCTGGCTTGGCCAGATTTCTCTCATTGCACTAACGTTGGTAGTGTTGTTTTGATATCCAGTGCTGTGATTCATCACTGTTTCATCTTGTCTAAAGTTTCACCTGAACTCACTGTGATGTCATGTGATATCCTTTGATATGTAAATTGGTATAGTTCTGAGTTTTACTTCTGTCTCGGAATATTTACTGCTAAGGTGATAAATGACCAGGTGTTCCCCAATCCCAGTGTGAGGGCAATGATTGAATACTCATAGAGTCATAGAGATAGAGCCCCACATCGTGGAAACCGGCCCTTTGGCCCAACTTGACCATGCTGACCTACATGCCTCATTTCAATACAACTGTTTGAAACTACTCCTTCATCCATTACAATAGAATCTTTTTTTATTTTTAGTTTTAACTAGATGCTGCTTGCTTTAATGTAGGAACGCTAATGTTTAGTTTAGTTTAGAGATACAGTACGGAAACAGGCCCTTTGGCCCACCGAATCCGCGCAAACCAACGATCCCGCGCTATCTTGCGCACTTGGGGGCAATTTACAATTTTTACCAAAGCCAATTAACCTGAAACCCTATACATCTTTGGAGTGTGGGAGGAAACCGGAGCACCCGGGGAAAGCTCACCAGGTCAAGCGGAGAATGTACAAGTTCAGTACAGACAACAACCGTAGTCAGGATGGATCCAGGATCACTGGCGCTGTAAGGCAGCAACTCAACCACCACACCAACGTGCCGTTTGTGAATAGCTTGTGAATGCTTGTAAATAGAAAACATTTTTGACTTCAAGGGTTTGATTTTACTTCTTGGTAGGTTTGGGGATTAGGATGGCAAGCTGAGTGGACAGGTCACCTGTGGCTGCAGGTACAAGGCTCAAGCTGCTTTCATCACTGAGCACTGTTATTATGCCCCTGATCCATCAGCAGTCTGCAGCCAAAAACACATCGTCACAAACCAGCACGATTACAGGTTAGATGGCTGGTTTAGCTGGTTTAACAGGGGTACTGCACAAAACATCACTTTCTTTTATTGAGTCTTTATGCAACTAATATGTTATGCCCAGGAATGGTCCAAATGATGGTGGCTTCTTCAAATTAGGCCTGTGTTAAAAATCAACTTAGTACTAATTATTTCTCCAACACGTGGCCTGTAAAGAAGGCCACCACTTCCTGCTGACTTTCAAAGATGTCCACATTATACAGTGTACAAATCTACCTGCCTGGTTTCTGCTGGCCAATTAATCAGTCACACCATCCCCTTCCCCAACATCAGAACCAATAATGACCTAAAACAAAATTTAGAATAAAATGTTCTCTTCTTGGTTTCAACAATAGGCTTCAGCCACTATCTCAGAAGCAAATACCCAATGGCAGAGTGCACTATAATAGAAACAGTGAGATCAACAGGTTGATCAACTCTATGTCAGTCTTAAGGAAGTCTAAACCTGTGACTAGTGAAAACTGAATAGGCTCAGAAGCCCAATACGAAATTGGCTTAACTTCTCTAATCTCAATTCTATTCAGAGTCATCGAGTCATAGTGTTATACAACATGGAAAAGGCCCACAGTGACCAACATCTACAATAATCCTACTGCCTGCATTTGGCCCATATCCCTCTAAACCTATCCTATTCTATTAATAGAAACATAGAAACATAGAAAATAGGTGCAGGAGGAGGCCATTTGGCCCTTCGAGCCAGCACCGCCATTGTGATCATGGTTGATCATCTACAATCAGTAACCTGTGCCTGCCTTCTCCCCATATCCCTTGATTCCACTAGCCCCTAGAGCTCTATTGAACTTTCTTTTAAATTCATCCAGTGAATTGGCTTCCACTGCCTTCTGTGGCAGAGAATTCCACAAACTCTCTGGGTGAAAAAGTTTCTTCTCACCTCAGTTTTAAATGGCCTCCCCTTTATTCTTGGACTATGCCCCCTGGTTCTGGACTCCCCCAACATTGGGAATATTTTTCCTGCATCTAGCTTGTCCAGTCCTTTTATAATTTTATACGTCTCTATAAGATCCCCTCTCATCCTTCTAAACTCCAGTGAATACAAGCCCAGTCTTTCCAATCTTTCCTCATATGACAGTCCCGCCATCCCAGGGATTAACCTTGTAAACCTACGCTGCACTGCCTCAATAGCAAGGACGTCCTTCCTCAAATTAGGAGACTAAAACTGCACACAATACTCCAGATGTGGTCTCACCAAGGCCCTATACAACTGCAGAAGGACTTTTTTGCTCCTGTACTCAAATCCTCTCGTTATGAAGGCAAACATGCCATTAGCTTTCATCACTGCCTGTTGTACCTGCATGCTTACTTTCAGTGACTGGTGTACAAGGACACCAAGGTCTCGTTGCACATCCCCTTTACCTAATGTGACACCATTGAGATAATAATCTGCCTCTTTATTTTTGCTGCCAAAGTGGATTACCTCACATTTATCTACATTATATTGCATCTGCCATGCATCTGCCCACTCACTCAACCTGTCCAAGTCACCCTGCAACCTCCTAACATCCTCTTTGCAGTTCACACTGCCACCCAGCTTTGTGTCATCCGCAAACTTGCTAGTGTTACTTCTAATTCCATCATCCAAATCATTAATATATAATGTAAATAGTTGCAACCCCAACACCGAGCCTTGCGGCACTCCACTCTCCACTGCCTGCCATTCTGAAAAGGACCCGTTTATTCCTACTCTTTGCTTCCTGTCTGCCAACCAATTCTCTATCCACGTCAATACCCTACCCCCAATACCATGTGCTCTAATTTTGCTCACCAACCTCCCGTGTGGTACCTTATCAAAGGCTTTCTGAAAGTCTAGATACACTACATCCACTGGCTCTCCTTCATCCATTTTACCTGTCACATGCTCAAAAAATTCCAGAAGATTTGTCAAGCAGGATTTCCCCTTCATAAATCCATGCAGACTTGAACCAATCCTGTTACCGCTATCCAAATGTACTGTTATTATATTTGAATCACTGTGGCCGGTTTACCATTTCCTTTGGCTTTTTTACCTCCAATATTATTTTGAGAGGTATATAAGATATTAAGATACATCAATTTTTGCTTTGTAAGGCATGTCAAATTTCATACCCTACTTGCAAATTTATGATTGCAAATAGTTCATTCTCTCCTCGGCATTTACCATATTTTCTATCCTGTCATTCACTGATAGTAGAAAATGTACTTTAATTCCAAAGTCTAAATTCTTAATATAATAAACCTCAAGGCATAAAACCTTTCATTTTCTGGGTCTCTGAATACCTAGCCTTTACTACTGCTCAGTGCGAACTTCATGCATACATTCTGCTACTTTTCTTATGTCTTCATGAACTGAATTTAGTCTGTGAATTACATAGAACGGTGGAAAATGAGATAATTTGGATGCATTGCATTACCATGCATCTGTCGCATCTCTTCAAAGTATCTTAGACAATAGACAATAGACAATAGGTGCAGGAATAGGCCATTCGGCCCTTCGAGCCAGCACTACCATTCAATGTGATCATGGCTGATCATTCACAATCAGTACCCCGTTCCTGCCTTCCCCTCATACCCCCTGACCCCACTATCCTTAAGAGCTCTATCTAGCTCTCTCTTGAAAGCATCCAGAGAATTGGCCTCCACTGCCTTCTGAGGCAGCAAATTCCACAGATTTACAACTCTCTGACTGAAAAGGTTTTTCCTCATCTTAGTTCTAAATGGCCTACCTCTTATTCTTAAACTGTGGCCCCTTGTTCTGGACTCCCCCAACATTGGGAACATGTTTCCTGCCTCTAACATGTCCAATCCCTTAATAATCTTATATGTTTCAATAAGATACCCTCTCATCCTAAATTCCAGTCTATACAAGCCTAGTCGCTCCAGTCTTTCAGCATACGACAGTCCCGCCATTCCGGGAATTAACCTAGTGAACCTACGCTGCACGCTCTCAATAGCAAGAATATCCTTCCTCAAATTTGGAGACCAAAACTGCACACAGTACTCCAGGTACGGTCTCACTAGGGCCCTGTACAACTGCAGAAGGACCTCTTTGCTCCTATACTCAACTCCTCTTGTTATGAAGGCCAACATTCCATTGGCTTTCTTCATTGCCTGCTGTACCTGCATGCTTCCTTTCAGTGACTAATGCACTAGGACACCCAAATCTCATTGTACGTCCCCTTTTCCTAACTTGACACCATTCAGATAATAATCTACCTACCTATTCTTACCACCAAAGTGGATAACCTCACATTTGTCCACATTAAACTGCATCTGCCGTGCATCTGCCCATTCACACAATCTGCCCAAATCACCCTACAACCTCATAGCAACTTCCTCACAGTTCACACTGCCACCCAGCTTTGTGTCATCTGCAAATTTGCTAAACTTTGGCCCACCGTGCCCGCGTCGACCAGCAGTCACCCCATACACTAGCACTATCCTACACACTAGAGGTAATTTACAATTTAACAGCAACTAGTTAACCTACTAACCTGTATGGCTTTGGAGTGTGGGAGGAAACCTGATCACCCATAGAAGATCCATGTGGTCAATTGTAGAACGTACAAACTCCATACAGACAGCACCCGGAATCAGGATCAAACCCGGGTCTCTAGTGCTATAAGGCAATAACTCTACTGCTGCGCCATTGTGCTGCCATATCAAATGAGATTAATCACGCAAGACATTTCCTTCTCAAATCCATCATGACTGCTTATAGTTTTGATTTTGGCATGTTTTCCACTTTTTTCATTTGTAAGGATTCTCTTTTTTCTTTCCTAGCACTCATGCCAGGCTGACTGGTCTCATCGGACATGAGATATCTAGCTTTTTAAGCAAAGATATAGCCAATGTTATCTATCTTCCAGTTCCTGGATTTGCACGCTTTATGATTTGATTGATGAATTGATTGAAGGTGTGATTGAAAGATACAGCAAGGAAACAGGTCCTTTGGCCCACCGAGTCCACGCCGACCTTTGATCACCCGTCCACACTAGTTCTACACGATCTCAATTTTGTATCCACTCCCTCAGCAGCCCACACTTCTTTGGGATGTGGGAAGAATCCTACGCAGTCACAGGGAGAAAGTGCAAACTCTATACACAGCACCTGAGGTCAGGATCGATCAGTGTCTCTGGCTCCGTGAGGCAGCTGCTCTACCAGATGGGCCACTGTGCTGCTCTTCTAGAAGTGGGGTGCCACTTCTGGAAATGTTCTCTTCTGCTTCTCAATATTACTGTTTTCCAAGAACGTTCCACACCTGAACTTTTTTTTCCACATCCCTTCCTAAATAATTTATTTCTAATCATATTGTATAATTTCCAAAATCCATTCCTAAGCAGGCATTTGTACTATATTTTCAACTGTCATGAGAAAAATTGGGAAAAGGCATTTTCATGTTTTGGTGAAGCTAAGCTGAGAACCTGATTCAGCTGGTTTTCGCATTGCAAATACATTTTTGGATAGATTGTACGAGTGTATATTCTCAGAGAATTTTATTCAACAGTTGCAATAGACCAAGGTGGAATGTCAGAGCTCAACAAGACTATCATATTTGTTTCTCGATAAAACATCAAGGGATATTAATGAAGGTGAATATCAATTTGGTACTTGTTTGGAAACTTGGACAGATAAGAGATGCCTGGAAAGTATAATTCATATCGCAACCACTAAACAATATGCAGTGGGAGGTTTTTGTAGGGATGCCATGTAAACATTCTTATTTTTCTGTAATTTCTAGTGTTCTAAGTGTGCACCATTTTCTGTTTTAATTCAGATTCCCAGAATTTAGAGTATTTTGCTCTTCATTTTAGGGAAGAAAGTTCCACAATCGCATTTAAAAGGGTATACATTTAAATGAAAACTGGCAAATATGCCATTCTCTACTGGGTTGGTAGTATGTAAAAATGCACTAAAACTTTCAATATGAAATCAAGATGTGTTATTGAATATTTGAGATTGGCAACTGGTGTTGTTCTCAGGTTTGAATAATATGAGGTTCTTTCACTTGTATTGATAATGTTCATTCAAAATTGGAAATTAACTGTTTCATTTTAAATTTATATTTTGGTAGATCAAGTTCATTTTCACAGGATATTATTATATGTGACGTGATAGGAGCAGAATTAGGCCATGGCTCATCGTCTACTTTGCCATTCAATCAGGGGTGATCTATCTCCTAATTCCATTCTTCTGCCTTCCCCCCATAACCCCTGACATCCGTACTAATCAAGAATCTATCTACCCCTGCCTTAAAAATATCCATTGACTTGGCCTCCACAGCCTTCTTATAGCTTCTATTGTTCCATTTGCTACCAGTAGAACAAATATTTTATCTTACTAATATGATCTTGTTGTACTAAAACCAAACATTTAAAGTTATTTATCACTTAATTTGACTTATACATTACAACATAACTCGTATTAGTAAGATGAAATAAAACAAATAATAAATCTTTCTTACGGGAGACAGCACACTGGTGCGGCAATTTGTTCTGCTGTCTTGCAGCTACAAGGATCTGCATTTGATCCCAATCCCACCCGTGTGACTCACATCCCAAAGATGTACTGGTGGGTTAAGTGACAATTATAAATTGTCCCTGAGTAGAGGCGAATGGTGCAGAAAAACCCCAACAGGAGTTGATGGACATATGAGAAAAAATAAATTGCAGGATTACATGGGGAAAGGGAGTGGAATTCATCACGTTATTCTGCCAGGAACTGGCATGCACCTGATGGGCCAAATGATCCTCTTCAAATCCAATGAAATAAGTTAGCATTTACACATTTATTTCAGACAAAGATGTTCCTTAACTATGACCGATTGAATGATGTCCATGTATATTTGGAGCTCAAACAGAATATGCTATTTATTCACTCTCATAATCTTGTTGCCTTTTCTTTCTTACGGGGATGAAGGGATCAAATCTGAATAACTATTGCTGCAACCTTCAGTTTAATTTGACGTTCATAAAATGCGATGTAACTGGATACAAACTGGGTGAGCATACTTCTTGTCATTAGCAAAACAGCATTTCATAAACCTAGGAATATTCAACAATACTTGTTTGTTTCTTTATTGGAATCAAGTTTGTTTCGTATTATCAGCAGTATGAAAAACATAAATTTGATATTGTAATGAAGGCTAAGCCAAAATGAACAGGTGCAAGGTATTATAAGAACAAACTCTAGGACTGTGAGAAGAGCTCCAGGGAGGATTAACTATGAAGTGCAATGAGAGAAAAAAAACCCAGAAATTATTTAAGACAAATTAAAGGGATGTACTAAGGTAGTGTTACCTCTGAGAAACATGACAAGACAAAGATCACAATTGGAGCCAAAATATAAATCAAAGGCCAACCTGGAATTATTTCAATGATAAAACAAAACAAAATATGATGGCATGCCACGTAAAAAAATGATAAAAATTAAAATATCCAAAAGATATTCAGCAGAGTAAATAATGTATTGGAAATCACTTAAGTCTTTTAAGTTAGTTCAGTAACAATAGGAGATTAGGAAACACCCTTCTTATTGAACAAATTCTTTACATCATATTTCTCAAACTTAGATTCTGAATAGAATCCTCATTCTGACAATCTGTATCAAAAAACCTGTCAAGTATGTGCAAGTGAGAGAAAATGGTTACAAAGTTGTTCAAACTATTAAATGGGCTAACTATGAATTTTTGGCTTTAGATCATAGTACATAGAAAAGTACAGCATAGGACCAGGCCCTTCTGCCCACAATGTCAGTGCTAAACATAATGCCAAGATCTGGGAAAATCAGGATGGTATGGGGTCCCAAGGGAAGGAATTTGTAGATTGCCTACAAGATGGCTTCTTAGATTAGCTTGATGTCAAGCCTACTAGGGAAAAGGCAATTTTGGATTTGGTGTTGTGTCATGATTAAGAAGCTTTAGGTTATGGAACCCCTCGGAGGTAGTAACCATAATATGATAAAATTATTTTTTCATCCTAAAGGGGAAGAAAGATTCCAAGCGGAGATTGACTGGTTGTTGATTATTAAGAGTGTCAAAGGTTATGGGGAGAAGGTTGAGAGGGAATGATAGATCAGCCAAGATTGAATGATGGAGTAGACACAAAGGTCCGAATGGCCTAATTCTGCTCCTACGACTAATGAACTTATGTAGATCAACTAATCTTACCTGTCTGCACAAGATCCATATCCCTCCATTCCCTGCATATCCACGTGCCTATCTAAAAGCCTCCTAAAAGCCATTATCAGTGTGCATGCTTACTGCTGCTCATTAAAAGTGAGGAATTGCTGCATTTTTGAGCAAAGTTATGCCACATAATATTTTCCAACACTGCTTTGATGAGGTAGTAACTGAGTTTAAACAATTGATACAAAACAAAACAACACTTTTTTTTTTTAATGCACTTTGCTATGTTACATTCAAAACAATTGTACTGCTTGCGCAATTTTTAAAACTTATTTCGAGTGTAAGAATAATTCAAAACACCTAATCGTTCTGCATTATATTTTTCAGAATAGGCACATTAAAATAATTTCCCACTTGCAAAAGTAAAAATCAACTTGAAATTAATAAATGAACAGTTGAATCCATAAGATGATGGAACACTATGTTTGAATTGTAGAAGTTGCACTTGAAGGAAGTCATTTGATTTACTGTGGCTGTTCTGGTTCAGGCACTTCAACTGAGCTATCACGGTAGATTTACCTTTTCATCATGCCTCTGGGATTAGTGGCCCCAGGCGCATCGAAGAGGAAAGGAGGGCAGAGAATCATATGCCAGGTTTCCTCCACTGGTTCCTGTAATAAGTCTTGAAATTTATAGTTGACATAACTGGGCCCGTCCCTTTATGATGATGGAGGGTGGAATTGGTGAATGATGGTATCCTTGGTCATTTTTTGATGCCTGCCATCATTATATGTTCCAAGACCTCTGAAGACACCAGTTTCAAGTCTGTACCTTCCAATGGACTGAATAGTCAGGAAAACTCTGAAGAGGTTCAGACTATGCATGAAAAGTCTACAGAGAGACTTGGGCCTTTTGGAAGGGTGGGCTGAAAGATGGCAGATGGAGTTTAATGCTGATAAGTGTGAGGTGCTGCATTTTGGTAGAACAAATCAAAATAGGACGTACAGGGTAAATGGTAGGGAATTGAGGAATGCAGTGGAACAGAGGGATCTGGGAATAACTGTGCATTGTTCCCTGAAGGTGGAATCTCATGTGGATAGGGTGGTGAAGAAGGCGTTTGGTATGCTTGCCTTTATAAATCAGAGCATCGAGTATAGAAGTTGGGATGTAATGTTGAAATTGTACAGGGCATTGGTGAGGCCGAATCTGGAGTATGGTGTGCAGTTCTGGTCGCCAAATTATAGGAAGGATGTCGACAAAATGGAGAGGGTACAGAGGAGATTTACTAGAATGTTGCCTGGGTTTCAGCACTTAGGCTACAGAGAGAGGTTGAACAGGTTGGGTCTTTATTCTTTGGAGCGTAGAAGGTTGAGGGGGGACTTGATAGAGGTTTTTTAAATTTTGAGAGGGACGGACAGAGTTGACGTGGGTAGGCTTTTCCCTTTGAGAGTGGGGAAGATTCCAACAAGGGGACATAGCTTCAGAATTGAGGGACAAAGGTTTAGGGGTAACATGAGGGGGAACTTCTTTACTCAGAGGGTTGTGGCTGTATGGAATGGGCTTCCGGTGGAAGTGGTGGAGGCTGGCTCGATTTTATTATTTAAGAGTAAATTGGATAGGTATATGGATAAGAGGGGATTAGAGGGTTATGGTCTGAGTGCAGGTAGATGAGACTAGGTCAGGGAGAATGGTCGGCGTGGACTGGTAGGGCCGGACAGGCCTGTTTCCATGCTGTAGTTGTTATATGTTATATGTTATATGTTAAAAGTAGGAAACTCTGTTGAGCCCAATTACAGGTCGCTTCCTCAAACCAAATCAATACCTCAAGTGGTCTCTGCTTGTTGAGTGCCTTGAGGATAAAATATTTTACTTGCATTAATCAACCCCTTGTTCTTTCCCTTTAAAAAAGTTGAACCCATTCCACTTTAAATAGTGTTTATGGCTCAGCCTAAATGCATCCGCATCATAACCAATAGTGTTTCCTGCTCTCAACCTCTCCATTTGGTTCACTTTATCTTTTGATGGTACTGTGCAAATATTGTTCTTCCCTTCCACTTACTTAGAAGGGACCCTTCTGCAGAAGGGCGGCATGGTGGCACAGCGGTAGAGTTGCTGCCTTACAGCGAATGCAGCGCCGGAGACTCAGGTTCCATCCTGACTACGAGCACCGTCTGTACGGAGTTTGTACGTTCTCCCCGTGACCTGCGTGGGTTTTCTCCGAGATCTTCGGTTTCCTCCCACACTCCAAAGACGTACAGGTATGTAGGTTAATTGACTGGGCAAATGTAAAAATTGTCTTTAGTGTGTGTAGGATAGTGTTAATGTGCGGGGATCGTTGGGCGGCACGGCCCCAGTGGGCCGAAGGGCATGTTTCCGCGCTGTATCTCTAAATCTAAAAAAAAATCTTTAAAAAAATCTAAAATCTAGAAGGAACCCGTCAAAGTCATCTGTACATTTATCCCACTACAGATGCTGATTGATCTGTTGAGTTGCTCCAATACTTTGTTTTTTACTCTTCCCTTTGTTTCTTCCCTCGTGCTCTCATTCCTAATTTGTGGTAATACTGTTTTCCATTTTGATATATCAGGATTTTGCACAATTTTTCACCAGCATAATCAAGAATTAGTCTCACCCTGGACACACCCACTTCACTCTCCCATCAGGCAAGAGGTACATGTGTGAAAACGTATACCTCCAGATTCAGGGACAGTTTCTTCCCAGCTGTTATCAGGCAACTGAACCATCCTATCATGAACTTGAGAGTGGTCCTGAGTTACCATCTACCTCATTGAAGACCCTCAGTCTATCTTGAATCGGACTTTACTGGACTTTATCTGCATTAAACGTTACTCCCTTTATCCTCTATCTGTACAATGTGGATGGCTTGTTCTCATCATGTATCATCTTTCTGCTGACTGGATCACATGCAGCAAAAAACTTTTCACCGTACCTTGGTACACATGACGATAAACGAAACTAAATAACCCTTCCTTAACTTTCACTATTTTAGTGATCTCACAAAGCAAAGACTGATCTGGATGTCATTTTATATAAGCTGTCAATGCAGGTAGATGTGAAATGAAATTTATCTTTGCTGCCATTTTCTTTTCAACATTATTTGCAGACTCTTGACAAAAAAAAGCAATATGGCATTTCCCTAACTCTAATATTTAAGATGTTTCCTTTCTTGTTCAGGCTGTCCAGCTTATTTTATTTTATTTTTATTTGGTCTGTGCCTATTAAAACTCATGCAATTTCATTTTTATAGCGACTGCTGGGTTTCTCTCATATTTTTGCTTAAGTTTTTATAGTTTTTTTTTCTCTTTGGTACTTTCTACGTGCCTTTGTTTATTTAATGGCTATCAATTCCAAGAAAATGCCCCTTGTCTCAGGACAATACGATCTTGAAGCATGCTGGCCATGGGATTCTGTTGCATATTATAATGTCATGTGAGTTGTAAATAGTGAAAGGCCTGAATAGAGCGTATGTGTGGATGATGTTTCCACTAGTGGTCGAGTCCAGGACCAGAGGCCATACCTCAGAATAAAAGGATGTACCTTTAGAAAAGAGATGAGGAGGAATTTCTTTAGTCAGGGGGTAGTGAATCTGTGGAAATCATTGCCACAGAAGGCTGTGGAGGCCGTCAGCGGATATTTTTATGGTGGAGATTGATAGATTCTTGATTAGTAGGAGTATCAGGGGTTATGGGGAGAAGGCAGGAGAATGGGATTGAGAGAGAAAGATAGATCAGCCATGATTGACCATAGCCAATAGACAATAGGCAATAGACAATCGGTGCAGGAGTAGGCCATTCAGCCCTTCGAGCCAGCACCGCCATTCAATGTGATCATGGCTGATCATTCTCAATCAGTACCCCGTTCCTGCCTTCTCCCCATACCTCCTGACTCCGCTATCCTTAAGAGCTCTATCTAGCTCTCTCTTGAATGCATTCAGAGAATTGGCCTCCACGGCCTTCTGAGGCAGTGAATTCCACAGATTCACAACTCTCTGACTGAAAAAGGTTTTTCTCATCTCCGTTCTAAATGGCCTACCCCTTATTCTTAAACTGTGGCCCCTGGTTCTGGACTCCCCCAACATTGGGAACATTGACTGGTGGTGTAGACTTGATGGGCCGAATTCTGCTCCTACAACTTATGAACTTATGAACGATATGCACTATGTCATGTGACACACATACTGTATCTAGATGCCACTTCCGTAATTTCATTGCTAAGAAATAAAAATTGCTAAAAGCTATTAAACTGATACAAAAAATTGTAAAGACAATGTATTTATCAACTGAAGTCTTGAATACAGAAGATGATGTCACAGATTTTGAGACCCCATCGAGCACTTTTGATTCAGGTAACTCTAGCTACTGGATAAGACATTTGCCATGGATGCAGGGAAGAACATATTCATCCATGAAACAAGAGTGTCAACAAACTTGAATGATGTGGCTATCCTATGTGGAGTTGACTTGTAGTAGAGTGATAGAATCATACAGCACAACAAGAGGCTCTTCAGCATTTCGTTTAATTTAGTTTAGTTTAGTTTATTGTCATGTGTACGGAGATACAGTGAACAGCTTTTTGTTGCGTTCTATCCAGTCAGCGGAAAGACTTTCCGTGATTACAATCAAGCCGTCCACTGTGTATAGAAACAGGTTAAAGGGAATAAAATTTTGCGCAATATAAAGTCCTGTATATCCAGAGATAGTCCAAGGATCTCCAAAGGGGTAGATGGCAGGTCAGGACCACTCATGTACTAGCTGACCTTCAAGTACAGTAAATATCCACATGAATTCCATTATTCAGAATTGGATCCATAGGCTTCTTTGGCTTGCTGATTCATGGGACCACCTCGATACTTCAATGCTGAAAGAGTGTCTGGCTCTAAAAAGCCCTCAGTCTGGGTCTTCCTCCTGATGAAAAAAATAAATAAATTCTTCCTCTGGTCTCATCTGAATTTCATACCCCTTACTTTATATCTGTATCCTTTGCTTTTAGATACCTCTGCAATGAGGAATTGTTTCTTTCTATCTAGCCCTGCCACGCACCTCATCATTTTGTATACCTCCATCAAGGCTTCACTCTGCTTCACCTTCTTCAAAGTAAACACACCTTGGCTTTCTTCAAAACTGAATATCCTGGTGAATCTCCTCTGCACCTATTCCAGCACAATCAATCCCTCCCTATATTGTGGCAACCAGAACTGCAAACAATACTCTAGCTGTGGCGGTACCAATATTAACATAGACTATACAACTATACAGCAGGGGAACTGGCCCTTCAGTCCATGATATCTGTGCTGACTATGATGCCAATCTAGTCTACACATCTGCCTGCGTATGAACCATATCGCTCCATTCACTGTCTGCTTGTGTATCTATCATAAAGCTTCTTAAACATTGTATTATATCTGCTTCCACCATCTTCCCTGGCAATGCATAACATTCTCTGTGTAAAAAAAACTTGCCTTATAAACTTTACCCCTCTCACCTTAAAGCTATGCCCTTTCGTATTTGGCACTTCCACTCTGGGAAAAAAATTCTGACTATCTTTTCTATCAATGCCACTCTTAATTTCATTCACTTTTATGAAGTTGCTCCCTCAGCCTCTGATACTCCACAGAAGACAATCTAAGTTTGTCCAACCTCTCTGCATATTTTATACTCTCTAATCCAGGCATTTTCCTGATGAACCCCTTTTGCAATCTTTCCAAAGCCTTCATATCCTTCCCACAATGTGGAGACCGGAAATGCACACAATACTCCAAATGTGGCCTACCAAAGTTTTATAAAGCTACAACATGACTTCCCAACTATTATAATCAATAAGAAGATTGATATTGGTAAAAGATTGACGTACAGTACTGTGATGTCCACAAATCCTTTGATAACCTCACAAGAGATTATTCGCTAAAGTTGAGTTGACAAGATTAAATGGTAAAGCCTGTTTTCTGTTTATAAATAATGAACTTTTATTTAGGCACAAAATGCTGGAGTAACTCAACGGGCCAGGCAGCATCCATGGAATGGATGACGTTTCGGGTTGAGAACCTTCTTTAGAGTCTGAAGAAGGGTCTCGACCCGAAACGACACCCATTCCTTCAATCCAGGGATGCTGCCTGACCCACTGAGTTATTCCAACATTTTGTCTCTATCTTCAATGTAAACCAGCATCTGCAGATCCTTCCTACGCATAAACTTTAATTTACTTGTTTCTCTATTTTAACTTTTGGACTATCAGATGTGGAACAAAATCATTTCATGTAAGAAAAAAAATCATATCATAGGAAGGCAGCAAATCATTTCTACCTCACCCTTTGGAGAAAAAGCATCAAGGACAAAGTTTATTTTTCCTCATAATTACATTTATCGTCATCTAAATGTGCAAGAAAAATGTCATTTTGTTTTTGTATCACTTTCACAATGATAGCAGGAACTCTTTACCTATAATGATGTTCTTTAGTCATGGGCCTTTTGTTTCCTTCACATAATTGTTTTGTATTTTAATATTCTTCCTATCTACAGGAACATAGATAATATTACATAAATTAGCTAGAATGATTTCAACTGATAAGAGTACGATTGTGGTTTGTGTTCAAAAAGGTAATTTGACTACCGGAAAAGATTAAACTCACTATAACAAAAGTACCATTAGCACTGAGGTCTTTCTTGCCATTAGTGATATTTTAATAGCAGAAAAAACAGAAAAGCATCCATGCAGTGTTTTGTGTGTAATTGTGCTGAGATTCATTAACATTATCAATGCAGTAATCATACCTTAATACTCCAAAGAAATTGATATTTTAAGAGCTGCAGAGTATTGTAGTCAGGTGTGGATTGGGAATAAAAATCAGTTCCTTTATCCTTTGTGTACCTGCTTCTTTCACAAATTCTGTTCTTGAAAATTCATGATGATGAAGATATAAACTATTATCGTGATTTTATTTTCAATGCATCAATTTCAATGTGTCAAATTAGATATGTTGATTAGTCTAATATATTTGATTTACGTTATTGATTCAAAATATTACCAACTTTAGTATAAAGTCAATTTTTAAATGGATTTCTAAGCGTTCCAATAAGATATTGCATTATAATTTGGGAGAGAAAAAACACACAAAAAAATTACAAAATGTATTTTGAACTAAAGGATATGCTGCACTTCAACATTAGCTTTAGAATAAATCCTTCACGTCGCTCAGTTGCTATTATTGTAGATGGCTTTCACAGATTATTCAATATCTTTGTATGTGGAATAGATTCGAATTAGGCAAAAGTCTAGGATCTGGATATTGGAAGAGTGTGGATAAATTAGTTCACATTTGGACGAAGAGGCCTGAGATCTCAGATAATTCACAATTTCAGTTCTGGCAAGACTATTCATCTGGAACATTATATTCCTCTCTTGCATATTTTGTTTTTATTTTAGAAGAATTTGCATTGATCTTAGAATTTCACATGTGGTCATTGTTACCCCCCTGCAAAAAAACCCATCTTTTAAAAAATAAAAAATAATATTTCAGTTAGTAGCCTAGTTTGGTATTGTTTTATTATTGTCACATGTATCGAGATAAAGTGAAAAGATTTTGTTTGCATGGTATCCTATTAAATCAGAAAATACTACATTATGGCGAGTCTGGAGGCTCGTTCTTTGTTGAAGAAGTTTATTGCGACAGCAATATTCGATCACAAAGTTTACTTAACGAGATTACAGACAACCATTAATACTAACTGTTCACTTCGAAGAAGTCTCTCAACTGACTCTTTTGGGCGCCAAAACCGCACGTTGCGACGCTGTCCAATCAGCGGTCTCACTCCCTGGACCAATCCTTACGGTCGCACCCACACGTGACCTTGCTGGCCAATCTGAGGGTTCGACACCTAGGACCACTCTCTATGGTCGCTACAACATATGAATACCTGTTCAACTCTTCCGCCATTTCCTTGTTACCCATAATAATTTCACCCGTGTCTGCCTTCAAGGGATCCATATTTGTCTTTACTAATCTTTTTCTCTTAATATACCTAAAGAAGCTTTTACCTTAATATACCTAAAGAAGGTATATTCTTGGTCAGCTTCGCTTCGTACCTCATCTTTTCAGCCCGTATTGCCCTTTTTGCTATTTTCTGTTGTTCTTTGAAAGTTGCCCACTCCTCTGCCTTCCTGCTACTCTTTGCTATCTTATACATCTTTTCTTTTAGTTTTATTCCATCTCTAACTTCCCTTGTCAGCCACGGTTGCCTCTTACTCCCCTTAGAATCTTTCTTCCTCTTTGGAATGAAATGACCCTGCATCTTCTGGATTATGTCCAGAAATTCCTGCCATTGCTGTTCCACTGTCATTCCTACTAGGATCGCTTTCCATTCGACCTTGGCCAGCTCCTCTCTCATGCCTTCATAGTCCCCTTTGTTCAACTGCAACACTGACATTCCTGGTTTAACCTTCTCCCTCTCAAATTGCAGATTAAAACTATCATATTATGGTCACTACCTCCAAGCGGTTCCTTTACCTTGAGTTCCCTTATTAAATCTGGTTCAATGGACAACACTAAATCCAGAATTGCCTTATCTCTGGTAGGCTCCAGTACAAGCTTGTATCTTTTGCATAGACCAGAGATTTTTTTTAACTTTAGGCATGTGTCTTTTGCTTCTCTTCACTTTGTACAGGGACAACGGGCTACTGTGCAGTAGCCTATTATTTTGCATTGAAGTAGCAGATATCAATTAGACTGTTGTAAGAATGCTACAATTTACTAAAACATTTCTGGGGTAGGGTGAGGAAATTAACCAGGTATCTGACTGGTACCTTGTAATTGGAATGTAAAATGCAGTCCAGCTGAGGGCAGGGCTAAAGTTGACTGCAATGACCCCATGGTTATATTTCCTATTCAGATGCACCTTTTCAGCACACTGTCAAAAAATGTCATCTGGTGTGAAGCTAAATTCTTCAGATGAAAAGTAAATATAGCAAGAACAAAAATCTCCATCCACATATTGAATCAATGAAAGATGAATTGTCAGTTATCACAGTGATACAGTATGTTTTTAAAACATGAAACGGAATGTTGGTGGTTAATTATATTTAAAAAACACACTTTTGGAACTTCACAGGGGAGCATAATAGATTTCTGTTTCCTATCTGGAGCACTCATTTCTCTAGAACTCAGGTCAAACAGCATCAGTTAAAAGTACAGATGCTAATATTTTACTTCATCAAAATGCATAGTCCTATCCTGCTTCCTCTAATTAACTGGAATTGGCTAAAGGATTTAAATATGTTGAGAAATGTCTGATGAATTTGTATAAGGTCAGCTTTTATTACAGTCTGAAATGTTATATTCCCTGTCTATATGAGGTAGCCAACCTTGGCCTGGGCACCAATCAATCATCAGATTTGGTTTCGATACTCAAGAGCTAGAGAGCGAAGAAAGTGAGGCGGGTTTCCTGGTTTTGGTCATTATCCAATGATTTAGCTGGGAATAACACGTTTGCACTTAGTTGTAAAAGGAAATAAAAATTAATTACATTTGTACACCAACTTCTGCACTACACATGCAACATGCTAATAAATATGGTTCAAAGGTTTCAAAGGTTTCAAAGGTCTCAAAGATCTGTTTATTGTCACGTGTGTACCAATTAAGGTACAGTGAAACTCGATTACCATACAGCCATACTAAAAAAAACAACAAGACACACAACTTTATAAAAGTTAACATAAATATCCACCACAGCGGATTCCCCACATTCCTCACTGTGATGGAAGGCAATAAAGTTTAATATTCTTCACTCCTTGTTCTCCCGCGGTCATGGCAGTCGAACCATCCGCAGTTCGAAGCTCCCATGGCCAGCGATCGAATTCCCCGTGTCGGGGCAGTCGAAGCTCCTGCAGCCTGGAGCTCCCGAAGCCAGTCCCTAACCAGGAACCTAGAGCTCCACAATGTTAAAGTACGCCGGCTCCCACGGTTGGAGCTCCAAGGTTGATCCCCGACAGGGACCGCCAGCTCCACGATGTTAAGTCCGCAGGCTCAAGAGATTGGAGCTCCCGAAGTCGGTCCCCAGCAAGAGGCCACCAGCCACACTATATTAGTCCGCAGTGTGAATGGAGATACGATATGCAAAAAAATCTCATCTCCGTCGAGGTAAGAGATTAAAAAAAGTTACCCCCACCACCCCACCCCCAACCCCCACATAATACATGCTAAAGAGCACTGAAACATACATTAAACACATACTAAAAAAAAACAAAGAAGGAAAAGGACAATCCAGACTGTTGGCGTAGTGTAGCTCATGCTGTAATGTAGGTAATGTGGCAATGTGGACAGCTTGATTGTAATCATGTCTCGTATTTTCTTTGACTGGATAGCTCGCAAACAAAAGCTTTTCACTGTACTTCGTTGCATGTGACAATAATGAACTAAACTAAACTAAACTAAACTAAACTAAATTAAACCAAAACAACCCAAACCAAATCAAACCCAATCACACCAAATATAATTAAATTAAACCAAACTAAACTTAAAAACTATAATATGTTATAAATAGGGCTAGATATTGGTCAAAATCTTGGGTCTAGTTTCTGAACACTTCATCAAAAATATTTCACGTTATCTTTGACAACCAACTGGGAGAATAGATGGGGTCTCAATTTAAAATTTCAGTCAAAGGGCAGCCTTCTTCTTCTTAGGCCCCCTCGGTCATGGCTGACCATGGGTGATGCATCCTAGTTGGCTGCTTGCTCCACACCTCGGCTAGAGCAGTGTCGCTTGTGGCTGAAGAGACCAATGCGGGAGTGACAGTCACTGCCGCAAAGGTTACATTTGTGTGTGGTCTCTGGTCTGTTGAAGTTGCTGCGCTCTTTTCTCCGTGCCCGCTTGTCTGCCGCTGTGTTCATCAGTTTCTCTTCCCCCGTTTTGAGATGTTGGTTCAGGGTACCTCTCCACCTTGTACGGTCAGCTGCAAGGCTCTCCCCGGACTCCACATCGATGTTGAGCGCCTTCAAATCTCTCTTGCAGACATCCTTATAACGTAGCTGGGGGCGGCCGATGGTTCTCCTCCCAGATATTAGCCAGATATGTCGTTTGGAATACGGCCATCCTCCATGCAGTGGACATGGCCCAGCTACCGCAGCCTGCACTGCTTGAGTAGAGTGTACATACTCGGAAGACCAGCGTGAGACAGAATCTTGGCGTTGGACACTCTGTCTTGCCAGGATATACCCAGGATACAGAGAAAGCTTCTAAGGTGGAAGGTGTTGAGTCTTCTCTCCAGTCTGGCATATGTAGTCCATGTCTCACTGCCGTACAGCAGCATGCTGTTGACACAGGTGTTGTAGACTGCTATCTTTGTCTTCACTGTCAGCTTTGGATTGGTCCACGCTTGAGTAGTGAGGTCAAGGAAATAAATATACAGGGGCATCCGCTGTTCTCTGCACTTCTCCTGGAGCTGACGAAGGGAGAAGACCATATCTACTGTTGACCTTCCAGCTCGGAAACCACACTGTGACTCTGGGTAGACACGTTCTGCCAGCTTCTGCAGGCGGATCAAGATGACCGAGCAAAGACCTTGCCGACGATGTTGAGGAGGGAGATGCCTCTGTAGTTGTTGCAATCGCTTCTCTCGTCCTTGTTTTTGTAGAGGGTAATGATCGTGGCATCCCTCATGTCCTGCGGTACAGCTCCTTCTTGTCAGCACTGGCAGAGGACTTCATGCAAAGGAAGCAGTAAGGTAGTCTTGCACTACTTGATCAGGTCAGGGGGAATCCCATCGCTGCCTGGGGCCTTGCCTGAGGCCAGACTGTCAATGGCCTTGCTGAGCTCTTCTACCGTCGGCTCTCAGTCCCTCAGTATTGCACTGTTTGTCAGCCAAGATTTAAAAAAAATCTCTGCACTGAGAACTGTATCCAGAAGCTTTGACTTGAAAATGAGACTTCTTCCAACTGTATCACCACTGCCACTTTAAAATGGCCTGTTGACCCATGGAAAGAAATGGCCAATGGTCAAGACTATGAAAACTGTTGCCGCTGTTCGATTCTACCTCACCAAAAGTTCAGAACTTAGAAAAACAAAAATAAAACAGAAATGGGAACACACAAAGAGCACAGCTTTATACTGTCACAAAAAAAAAATCACGAAATAAACTTTACTGCTTGCAAACAATATCTAAATCACCAGCCCTGCACATTGTGGTAAAGTAGGAGCTGTCAATAATGATTGTGGCTGAGACAGGAGATGGTCAGAGACATGCAGGAGGCCCCACTAACAGAATCTTCTTTCATTCTGCACTGCAATTCTGCCCAGTAGCTTTCAATCTGATGTCTTTAAATTGAGGCTGGTTAATGGATAAGAATGCTTATTTTTCAAGATTATGTAAGGGTCTGGCTCTTTTCCCTTTGTTCCATCTCTGTCTGCCCAGTGTCATCAAGTTATTTTACCATAGAGTTCAGTCCTGTTGTCACCTGATGTACTTTCCAGTGGGGCCATTGGAAAAGGACCAAAAACAGGAAATCCAGCTCATTTTCTCTCTCTTTATAATACTAGAACATTGAAACCAGATCAATTGTTTGTGCAATGCCAAGAGTAAGCTTAGGTAAACTCCTCGGACGTGGAGTTCAAGTCTGTTAGAAATGTGAGAAAATCTAATCTCACAGACAGTAACCACACCCCTCATAACCTTCTAATTATTTGTCTATAAAGCACAGTTTATTTAAGATAACAAATAATAGAATTGTGTCTTTTCTTGAACGATTATGTCCAAAATATCCAAACATGTTCATTCCCAGTAGAGATTCTGGTTGATTTGCTGTTGGTGCTTAATAACATTTCACTGTAGCATCTTAGCATATTTTAAGATATTTCTATATTATGACATAGTATTATAGTGTTATAATGTTATTTCAGTCCAGCAAGTCCCCCACCACCCACTAATCTATTTTCACCCATTACCATCAACCCCACTCAGATTCTACACACTTTATGTGTGTGTGTATGTATATTTGAGTATTTGTATATTTACACACACTGAACCTTTTTTTGTGTATAAAGGAACTGCAGATGCTGGTTTACACCAAAGATAGACACAAAATGTTGGAGTAACTCAGCAGGTCAGGCAGCATCTTTGAATAGAAGGAATGGGTGACATTTTGGGTCGTGATCCTTCTTCTCATTTATCATGTTTACAGTGTACTATGTTTACATATTCTGTCGTGATGCTGCAAGTAAGAATTGTTCTATCTAGGACATATGACAATAAAACACTCTTGACTCTTGATTAACATCAAACAGGGTATTTGGAATTGTGCAGCAGACGCTCTACCAGCTGCACCAGTGTTTCACCCCATGAGCTGTGCCATTGTGCCACCCATTACGCCACCCACACCCACCTACTCTTTCACCAAGATCATAAAGGTGAAGATGTGCAAACATCTCTTTGGAGACACAAGACAATGGACAATAGACAATAGACAATAGGCGCAGGAGTAGGCCATTTGGCCCTTCGATCAAGCACCACCATTCAATGTGATCATGGCTGATCATTCTCAATCAGTACCCCGTTCCTGCCTTCTCCCCATACCCTCTGATTCCGCTATCCCTAAGAGCTCTATCTAGCTCTCTCTTGAATGCATTCAGAGAATTGACCTCCACTGCCTTCTGAGGCAGTGAATTCCACAGATTTACAACTCTCTGACTGAAAAATGTTTTTCCTCATCTCCGTTCTAAATGGCCTACCCCTTATTCTTAAACTGTGGCCCCTGGTTCTGGACTCAGACAAGAGACTGCAGATGATGGAATGTGGTGCAAATAACAATCTGTTGGATGAAGTCAGTGAACCAAACAACATATGTGGAGACAAGTGTTCATTCTTTGCTGCCGCAGGAGATTTCTGCCTCTTTTAATTTTAGGTTTTCCTAGTTGATAGATCTTTTGCCTTTTAATTTAGAGAATTAAGTAGGTTGACACGTGGAACATTTATACAGCTTGTCTATAACCATTGGGCTTTGTACCTTCAAATGTCACAGGCAAGAAAACATTGCTGACTTTCTCTCTTATCAGGTGGTTTTGAGTATCTCACCAATAAGAAAGAAAATTGGCATGAGACGTAAAGAACTGACATTACATCATACAGTCCTGGATCTGAACTAGCCTTTTGGCACAAAGTAAATAAAAACCAGTCCAGTGCGTAGAGCTTAGTGTTGAAAGTAGCCTGAACTTTGATACAGTAATACAATGAAATGGTTTCTCAAGAGAGTCAAGAGTCTTTAATTGTCATACATACCGACAATGGAACAATAACATTCTTTCGCAGCACCATAACAAACCTGTAAATGTAAATTATAAACAAAAAACTTAATAAATGAATAACCACAATACTAGTACGAAAAAACACGTAATCCTTAATGCAACCAAAGACATTCCATAGAAGTTCATAGTTGAAGTTAGTTTGTGTAGTGTTCAAAAGCTGATTGTTGTTGGGAAGAAGCTGTTCTTGAACCTGAGGAGCATGGTTTATTCATGGTTTCTTCCTGATGATTTTTCCTTACCCTGTCAGAATAGCCTTACCCAGTCTTCATTCTGAAAGTCATTATCCAGTGAGTTTGTTTGTGCATTTGTGAGTGTATGCGTGTGTGCGTAAAAGAAAGGGAAACCTCCCATGAAGAGAATGAACCTCTTCCATGATGTTGAGATAATTGATGTACCACCTTTTAATACTATATGCTCAAAATTTGATTGCCCCTAGAATCAATATCAGTTGTGTTTGAAGATGAATATTTGCACAGTTCATTATAACAGCCTTTACTATGTACACCAGGAGAATATATTTATCAGAGGCATTTATTTTCTGTTAAAATTTAACAATTTACACTTCGGGGAGAAATTGGACATTTTTAAAATTAAAAAAACGGGGATTACCTAACTTCCATTCCTCCCTCAGCACCATTTTGAAGAATTGCAATAGGCAGGTTAGCTTCTTAGAAGCGACCCACCAGCAAGTGGAAAGCAAGAGGTGCCTAACAAGCATTGTAAAAGTGCTGCAGGAATTTCACTAGCATATGCCTGCATGGTAGGCTGCTGTGAAAGGTTAGATCATATAGGATCCAGGGAGATCTGGCCGGCTGGAGAAAGAATTAGCTTCATGGATGCAGAGGGTGATGGGGAAGGTTGTTTCTCAGTGTGGAGGTCTGTGTCCCGCAGTGTGCCTCAGGGATTGGTGCTGGGCCCATTGCTGTTTGAGGTTTATATCAACGTTTGGATGAGAGTGGACAAGGCATAATTAGTAAGATTGCAGATGACATTAAAAATTGGGTATGTATATGTGTTGCACTTTGGCATATCAAACCATGGCAGGACTTGCACGGTAAATGTAGAGCCCTGGGGAACGTTGCAGAACAGACATCAGGGAGTACAGGTGCATGGTTCCCTGAAATTGGCACGTCAGGTGGACAGCGTGGTGAAGAAAGTGTTTAACGCACTTGCCTTCATTGAGAACAATGTTGAGTACAAAAAACTGGGACAATGTGATGCAGCTAAACAAGTGCTCCAGCGTAACCACTGGGGAATAGAGTATAATGACCCCCCATCAATGAACCCCACGAGCAATGCAAAGTCAAAGCACAGGCAAGAAAATCTCCAGGACTTTGCATTTGCTGAGGAGACTCACACTTGTCGCACTCACTGGTGTAAGTATTGGCAGTACCAAAAAGTTTCAACTTTTGCTGAATTACTGGACTGGTACAAAATAAACAAGCCATTGAAGGATATGGAATTAATGCAGGCAAGGGACGTTAAAAGAGGTAGGCATGATGATCAGCAGAGACAGGGTGGGCCGAAGGGCCTGTTCCTATGCTGTATAACTCTATGACTGTGTATAGAGCAGCTACTATGCTGGGCACAGTCAGTCAAGTACTTTATACAATACTCCACATGTGGACCCACATTTATACAGTTACAGTGGTCATAGTACCATTGTAAAATAACAGCCCAACTTCTATGCTCAATACCCTGACCAATGAAGGCCAATGTGCCAAAACCATTCTTGACTACCCTACCTACCTGCGCTGCCATTTACATGGTAATATGTACCTGTACTGCAAGATCCCTCTGCTCCACAACACTCTCTATGGCCCTACCATTTACTGCGAAGGTCCTGCCCTGGTTTGACTTTCCAAAATGTAACACCTCATACTTATCTGCATGAAACTCCATTAGACATTCCTTAGCCCACGTGCCTAGCTAATCAAGATTCTGCTGTAATTATTGATAACCATCGATTGATGCCAACGGAGATGCGACCTTTTTCCATGTCGTATCTCCGTTCGCGCTACGGCCTAACACCGTGGAGTTGGTGGCCTCCAGCTGGGATCGACCTTGAAGGCTCCGGTCGCAGGGCCTGGACTTACCATCTCCACCTTCGGAGGCTTCGGCCGTGGGCCCTGTGGACCGCAACATCGGGAGCTCGCAGGTCCCTGGCTGGCAACCGGCTTTCGGGAGCTCCAGCTGCTTTCGGCAGCTTCGACCACCCCGATTTGTAAGGCTTGATCGATCCGTTCACAGAACCTTCATCGCCCTGCGTGGCTTGGCCACGGCACCTTCCATCACCCGGTGGGGTTTAGGACCTTCATCGGCCTGCTCGGCTCGGTCCTGGGACCTTTCATCGCCCGGTGGAGGCTCAGGACCTTCATCGGCCTGCTCGGCTCGGCCCTGGGACCTTCCATCGCCCAGTGGGGGCTTAGGACCTTCATCGGCCTGCTCGGCTCGGCCCTGGGACCTTCCATCGCCCAGTGGGGGCTTAGGACCTTCATCGGCCTGCTCGGCTCGGCCCTGGGACCTTCCATCGCCCGGCAGGGATTTCAAAAATCGGGAGCCTCGATCGCCTTGAAGCAGCAGTTTGACTGCCTGACCGTGGGAGAAGAACAGTGGAGGAGTTAAGACTTTTCTTTGCCTTCCATCACAGTGAGGGTGTGCCTGGAGGAATCACTGTGATGGTTGTCTGTTAAACTTGTGTAATTATGTGTTTTGTGCTCTTTATGTGGCAAAGCATTTTGGTGACAGTGAGCAAAATTCAGTGATATTTAAGGTGGTAATGGAAAAGGATAAAGAGGGACCAGAGGAAAGAGGAAAATTTCTAAATTGGGGCAAGGCCGATTTTAATCTGATAAGGCAGAAGTTGGCCCTGGTGGACTGGGATCAGCTTCTCGTGAGGAGGGCTGCATCAGAACAGTGGGAGTCATTCAAAGGAATAATTGAAAAAGTACAGAGGAAGCATGTTCCCCTAAAGTTCAAGGGTGGGACAAACAAGTCCAAAGAACCTTGGATGTCGAACGATATAGTAGGATTGATTCGGAAAAAAAGGGGGGCTTTTGGAAGGCATAAAGAACTTAAGGCACAGACATCATTAGAGGAATATAGAAGGTGTAGGGCGGTTCTTAAAAAAGAAATTAGGAGAGCAAAAAGGGGCCATGAGATAGCACTAGCGGGCAAAATAAAAGAAAATCCCAAAGTGTTCTATAAGTATATCAAGGGTAAGAGGATAACGAGGGAAAGAGTGGGGCCCATCAGGGACCGTAGTGGAAAGCTGTGTGTGGAGCCAGAGGATGTAGGAGATGTTTTAAATGAATTTTTTGCATCTGTTTTTACGTGGGAGGAGGGCGATGCGGACTTAGAAATGGAGCAGGAAGGTTGTGATGTTCTTGAGCATATTGCTATTGACAGGGAGGCGGTGCTGGAGGCTGGCAGGCTTAAAAGTGGACAAGTCTCCGGGCCCTGACGAGATGTATCCCAGGATGCTGAGAGAGGCAAGGGAGGAGATTGTGGGGGCTCTGGCACAAATTTTCAGAGCCTCTCTTGCAACAGGGGATGTACCGGAGGACTGGAGGATAGCTAATGTGGTGCCATTATTTAAAAAGGGCAGTAGGGATAAACCTGGGAACTACAGGCCGGTGAGTCTGACATCGGTGGTGGGGAAGCTGCTAGAAAAGATTCTGAGGGACAGAATCAGTCTTCACTTGGAGGATCGAGGGTTAATTAAGGATAGTCAACATGGCTTTGTTAAGAGAAGGTCGTGTCTGACTAACTTGATTGAATTTTTTGAAGGGGTGACCAAGGAGGTAGATGGGGGTAGTGCAGTGGATGTGGTATACATGGATTTCAGTAAGGCTTTTGACAAGGTCCCACACAGGAGACTAGTCAAGAAGGTAAGAGCCCATGGGATCCAGGGCACCTTGGCAAAATGGATAAAAAAACTGGCTTAGTGACAGAAGGCAGAGGGTGATGGTAGAAGGGTGCTTCTGTGACTGGAGGCCGGTGTCCAGTGGGGTGCCGCAGGGATCGGTGTTGGGTCCCTTACTGTTTGTAATCTACATAAATGATCTGGATGTCAACGTACAGGGCATGATCAGCAAGTTTGCAGATGACACAAAGGTGGGGGGGGGGGGGGGGGGGTGAATAGCGAGGAAGGGATCTGCAAGCTGCAGGAAGATATAGATGAGATGGTCAGATGGGCGGAGCAGTGGCAGATGGAATTTAATCCTGAAAAGTGCGAGGTGATGCACTTTGGCAGAAATAACTTGGAGAGGGAGTACACCATGAATGGAAGGACCCTAGGGAAGACAGGGGTACAGAGGGACCTTGGAGTACAGGTACACAAGTCCTTGAAGGCAGCAGGACAGGTGGACAGGGTGGTTAAAAAGGCATATGGGTTACTGGCCTTCATTAGCCGGGGCATCGAATATAAAAGTAGGGGGGTAATGATGGAATTGTACAGAACACTGGTGAGGCCACAGCTGGAGTATTGTGTACAGTTCTGGTCACCACATTATAGAAAGGATGTGATAGCTTTGGAGAGGGTGCAGAGGAGATTCACCAGGATGCTGCCAGGGATGAAGGGCCTCGGCTATGAGGAGAGACTGAGCAGACTGGGGTTGTTTTCCCTGGAGCAGAGAAGGCTGAGAGGGGACATGATCGAGGTGTACAAGATCATGAGGGGCATAGATAAGGTAGATGGCGGGGAACTTCTTCCACTGGTGGAAGGTTCAACAACGAGGGGACATAGATACAGGGTAAGGGGAGGGAGGTTTCGGGGGGATGTGAGAAATAACTTTTTCACCCAGAGGGTGGTTGGAGTCTGGAACTCACTGCCTGGGGTGGTGGTGGAGGCGGGAACACTCACAACGTTTAAGAGGCATTTGGATGGGCACTTGAAATGCTACAACATTCAGGGCTACGGTCCAAATGCGGGAAAATGGGATTAAAATTAGACTGTTTGATAACGGGCGGCACGGACACGATGGGCCGAAGGGCCTCTTTCTGTGCTGCAGGACTCTATGACTCTATGACTCTATTGTTTATGACTGCATGGTAACGACAATTTCGTTCAAATCTATTTTTGAATGACAATAAAAGCAATTTGATTTGATTTGATTTGATTTGATACCTCTGCAGAAATCCACAGTCACTCTGAGTGCCTGGAATCTCAGTGCATCGGCCTTTTCCAAAATAGCACATCTTGTCATTCCTGTCAACTTTTCTCTAGGCCTCAATTGCTGCAGTTGATGTTTGGAAACAATAGAAGACAAATCAGACTTGAGCAAAAATCTTGTCAATAGTATGCACTAAAATCACTGCTGCTATTTAACCTCCATTGTCTAGCAATGATATCATGTGGTCTGTTCACTTCAGTGTAGCTTTCTTCATTATTTCCTTCTCCTCCAGAGAAAGGAATTTGCCTTATTTTTGTCTTATTTTGGTTTGCTGTACAGCTGGCTTACTACTTAGGGGCAAACGCATGGATTGCATAAGGCAATGTACTCCAAATATCTCTACAAAGCATTCATGCCTTTGTCTTTAGGAAATATTGCCAGCACAGGATAATTATGACGGAATACTTTATTGTCATATGTGACTAGGCACAGTGAAATTCTTTGCTGCATACCCAATGTATGCAAATAGCAGCCACCTACGGTGCTGACAAAGTTACAGAGCACGCTGGCTCCTCCTTTTGTTCTCCCTCCCCCAACAATTCCCCCACGCCGGGTTCCCATTGTCCTTTGTTCTCCCCCCTCCCCCCTCCCCAATTGTCCATTGTTCTTCCTCACGGCGGTCCACACATGCCGGGTCCTCCATTGTTCTTCCTCCCTACACGGTGGTCCTCCACGCTCTCATCGACTGTCGACAGCGGGTCTACCCGCAAGGCATCGCCACCACCGCGAGGCTTCACTACCGCCGAGGCCCTATCGTCGCGAGGCTTCACTGCTGCCACCGCTTCACCATCGCTGAGGCCTCACCGCTGTTGAAGCTCCACTTGACGCCTCCGTGGTGCTGACCCGGGCCCGTCGCGGGCTCTGTCGGCCGCTCCATCGGCCCGGACTCCGACCCTCGAGGCCCGGCTCCTCCGTCCGACCCGCGAGGCCCCGCAGTGGCTGCGTAATTATTATCTCCATTTGCATTGATTCATTCTGTGAAATAATGTGAAGCTTTGTCATATGAAAAAATATTTCATGAATGCAAACTTACATTTTGAGGTGAATGCAGAACACATACCTTCCTTTGAGTGTAGATTATTCATCTAAACACATGCCTTGAAATTTGGTTTCTAATATATCTTGTAAGAAATGACCAATTAAATAACTAATTTTATTCAGCTCTTGAGTCTCTTGAGCTGTAATTAGAATAGATTTAGATTTAATGAAGTTGAAAGATTGTTATATATTCTCTGAGCAGTGGAATTTCAAGCACATTCTATTCTGTACCACATTCCTTTGTGTAGGAAGGAACTGCAGACGCTGGTTTATACTGAATTACACGCAAATTGGAGGAACTGCTCCTCATATTATGATGGGCAGCTTACAACCCTATAGAATAAACGTTGTTTTCTCTAATTTCAAGTAACCTACAAGCCCTCCTGCACCCCTCTCTCTCCCTCCTCCCTGATCCGAGACGTCATACCGGTTCCACTCTTCACATCCTTCTAGCCATTTCGTTAGCACACATTCCCCAGCCAACAATGGGCCAATATAGACTCCACCATTCCTGAGGCCATCTGCTACCGGCCCTGATTTGTTCTGGCTTTTTCACGCCTCCAATTCATCCCGCCCCCCTCCCAAAACTACCTACGTGTCTTTCAGTCTGATAAAGGATTCCAACCTGAAATGTCATTCCTTTTCTCCAGGGATGCTGCCTGACCCGTTGAGTTATTCCAGCATTTTTTGTCTATCTTCCATATTCCTATCTCATCTATCCAGACGTTTTGATGTGAGAGGAATTTGGTATGAGCGCGGGCCTGGTAAGCATTGAAATTGCAATAGTATTCACAGCACTTCCAGGGTTTTGCTTTCTGATGTGCATTCCTTACCAATCAATTCAAACCTAGAAGTAGTGAATTATATTTTAACATTTGAAAGAGGAAATGTTTGATTTCTTTGAAAAATTTTCAGCAAGGACTTTTGTAAAACAGGATTAGAGAACTCTGCCAAAGTTTTGAAGATGGTGTTGATGGGAGTGACTAGACAAATGCAATTATAATTTGGAATATTGAATTTATATTTCATCCAGCATTTAAAATCTGCATTTTATTATCAGAAAATATGCAATTTATTTTTCCTTTATATCATTAGTCTATGGGCATATGACTCATGGGCATATTAAACTCAAAATGAACTCAAAAGGTCTAGACAGTCTAAGATATGAACATTTTGTGAGGAAAACATAGTAACAGTGTGTAGAAATTTCATAATTTTAAAGAAAGAAGACAGTTTCTCCTTTTGCATCATAAGACTGAAACCTTTCAGTGTTTCCCTGTCCCCAGAGTAGAAAAAAAGGTGATGCATAGGACCATGGCAGTGTGTCATAAGTTAGCCTGTTAATAAATAAAACTTGTTTTCTTTTTTTGCTTGTGGCATAAAGGCACAATTGTTTATTCAGCAAAACAAAATGTTCGCTGTTAACCATAACAAGCATGGCTTTGTCCAACCGAGTGCAATTCAATTGACTTCTCTACAGAGACCGTTCATGCAAATTGAAATCAAGAGCGTAGATGTCTGTGTGAAGACTGTGTCTAAATTGTTCTTTCAAGTGTAATAATTTTGAATGAATTAAATTGTGTTATTCCAGAATAACCAGTTTTTATGATCAGAAAAGAAAACACTTTTTGCAAATAAAGTTATATATTTATGTCAATACATTTAATTTTCTTTCTGCAGACTATAATTCATTCTTTTCCTTGGACTGTCATTAATAATCCAGGACCACTGAATGGTTTTAGAGGTAAATATCTAAATTGTGGACAATCATGAATGAAGGTGAAGGTTCAAATTCTACAAATTAATTATTTTTCAAAGTGAGATCAGTTAAAATGAATTAAATTCTGTTATCCCAGATTAATAATCAAATTTTATGATCAGAGAAGAAGACAATATTTTTACAAGCATAATAATACATTTATGTCAATGCACTGTGCAACAACCTTTTGTAGACAATTCATTATTTTCTTTAAACTTCTGCAGATCTGCTTAGTTCAGTGATGTTCATTGGAAATACTTAAGTTATTGATAATATTTCACCAATAGTTCATCGTATGCATATTGAGTTTTAGATGCTGCAAATGAAAATAAGCAGGTAATAAAACTGTCACCAATAGTATGATCTAGCAACTGATATCAATGAACTGATGTTTCAGAGATTATGAATGGTAGGGGGTCTGATCTGTGTGATGGATTGGGCTACATCTACATCTGTCAGTAATTTCTTGCAGTCTTGGGTAGAGCTGTTCCCGATCCAAGCTGTGATGCAACCTGGCAGTATGCATTCTATGGGGCATCTGTGGAAGTTTGTAAGAGATTCTGGACTCTGACCTGCTGAATTTCCTCAGTCTCCTGAGGAAGTAGAGATACTGTATCGGCGTGCCTTTTTAGCTGTTACTTCAATGTGGTTTGTCCACAGTAGATTGCTGGTAATATTTACATAAAGGAACTGGAAGCTCTCAACCATTTCCAGTTTGGCACCACTACTCAACTGTTAGTCCTATTTTAAATCCATGGAAAATAATAGAATCAATGATTAAAGTTAAACTCATGGATTACCTGTACAAAGGATCAGAATGAAATTTCAAGGCTTTACGAGATCTTTCATGGACCAAAATGAGCTAACTTCCTCAGATAACTCTGCTACACTGATGTCCATTTTTGAACATTTTACATCCATTTTATACCTGATAAAATGGAAATTGCTCATTCTGTTTATAACTGCACTCATTACATTCTCCTGCACCTCTTGATATATTTCAGTGAGTATAGACATTGATGGTAAAAATATTAATTGACCAGGGCCTAATTAAACCCCAAACAAACGTATTGGGCTTTTCTTCACATAAACATTATGTCAATCTAGTTTGTTTTCAATTTGCTTTAGATTGTACAATCATTGGCAGTGTACAAGTGCTTTGCAATCTCTTTCTCTGCCATCTTCAGTCTATTTATTGTGTGTTTATGACGCTCTTTCTGTTCAATTATTGTATAATGTTTATTAGCATTGAATTCATTCATTATTCACCTCCTAAATATGTAGTCCACCAAAATCATTTCAAAAACATTTGCCACCATCACTTTATTTACTTGACTTGAATGGGAAGTTCTGTGAAATTTCAGTAGAAGTTTAGATTCATTGTAATTATGGAAAATTTACAGGTTATTTTATTTGTAACGTCCTTAGAAATCATCCCTATCTTAATGCTTCCAATACAGCTGCTTTACCACCAGCCGTTCCACTAGCCAGCCGCTAAAAATAGTTTCCATTGTTTTACTTGTCATTGATGTTAGGCTATTGAGCTTACAGTTTGCTACTTCAGATTTATCATCCTTTCATAATACAGGTACCACATTAATTTGCTTTTTGACCTATCATACCTCCCAAGTGTCCAATGATTCCATCATGAGCAATGCTCTACAGTTTTTTTTCATAAGATATATGGCAAGGGATAGAGAAGATTTGGTAGTTATATGTCATCTGAACTTGCCAAATACCATGCTGACCTCAAATACTGGCATTGTTTAATTTCACTATCTAAAGACGATATATCGATATATCAATTGAAAATCTGCAGTGCTTTCTTACAAATATAATTTTTTGAAATATACTTTAATGCATATTTTATACATTGTCCCATTAACAGTTGGTCCTCTTTTGATTTTTTTTCTCCATCAAATTGTACTGGAAAAGATACATTAACTAATGTACAGGAATGTACTCTCGGTAGAAGCCAACTTTGAAAGTAGAATGACTTCAAGAAATGGCTTCAATCCTCTCTCGCACCAATTGTCAGACTAGTTTTCGCATCAGGTCTGGGTCATGAATGTGGTCGCAGAATCTGGAGTCTTATTAGTTTCGTTTATTTAGTTTAGTTTAGAGTTACGGCACAGAAACAGGCCCTTCAGCCCACCGAGTCTGTGCCAACCAGCGATCCCCACACACTTACACTACACACCAGGGACAATTTACAATTTTTACCAAGCTGATTTACCTACAAATCTGATGTCTTTGGAGTGGGAGGAAACCAGAGATCCTGGAGAAAACCCATGCAGGTCACAGGGAGAACGTACGAACTCTGTACAGACAGCACCTGTAGTCAGGATCTAACCCCTGGTCTCTGGTGCTGTAAGGTAACAACTCTACCGCTGCTACACCGTGCCACACTGAAAAAATGATATTATTGATGGTAAGAAAATGTTTAAATTGTTTTCATTCATTTCAGATGCATTTAAAGTTTGCAAAGGAACCTTGAGACCAATTAAAGTCGATCAAACTCTTTCTGATGTCACCTTATTGTTGTGGTACCTTTCATTATTTCAATTTAGATGTCATCAGTTTTGCTTAGATTTTTGTCATCATTATTTAATCTCCTGCTGACAATGAACATTATAATCTCTGAATTAATGGCATCAAGAGAGACAAGACTTGTTCCTGTGATTTAACGGTGCTGCACCTATTTTGAGTAAGTTTAACGTGAAGTCAGAATAAAATCTTTAGTTCAAAGATACTGCTATATTTATTTTTATATTTCATAAACTTGTTCCTATCCTTTGACCCTAACAATAGTACTATAGACATAGAGGTTAAACTGGATGGAGGTCAATGATGATTCATGATTAAAGTGTTCCCTTTGACATACAAAGAACTACATGAGAGTTTGGAAAAGAAAAAGTAGCTAAAGGGTTTTTCACACTTTGTTCTAGATATCACACAATATCTAATGGCTGATAGCTTAGCTTTTCTTGCAGCACAAGCCCCCACATATGCATGATGCTGTGGAACTCTCTTTGCCCTTTAGCTTGCTATCATGCGCATTCAGACAGCTGCCAACATGGTTGTAAGCTCCATTGTGCAAAATAGTTGGCATAATACTCAGTTATGGAGTCATAGGATCAATTGCACAGAAACAGGCCCTTCAGTTTAGCACATCCTTGGTGACATCTAGCACCCGTTTAAAATAATCCCACTTTCCAGCAGATGGTCTGTCACCTTCCACTTCTTGGTAATTCAGAACCTCATCAAGATACTTCTTAAACGTTATGAGACTCTCTGCCTCTACCACCCCTCAGACGTTTAGATATTTTCCTTTAATACTTATTACAATCGCTTATGTGATGTTCAACAAATGGCAGTGGTTTCATGGAATGAACCAGCTGCCCTCTCTCAAGATCCTACTTCTCCATTCCTTAGCAGGTTTGATCCTATTGCTGTTAACCAGCTACCCCAGGTCACCATTGTTGATTGCAAAATAGTGCAGTGTGATGCCATGTATCCTGGTCCCTAAGCCTAGACTCATGCTTGTCCCAAGCCAAAAGTACTAGACATGTTGCATTCCATTCCATTACATGTTGCATTCCATTCCATTACAATTTATGTCCGTGTGTGAGTGTGCATATGTGTGTGTATATGTACAGTATGTGTGTGTGTGTTTATGTGTTGAATACCAGAGTCATCTGCCATGGTTTTGATCCTTTGGATTGTGATGGTCACACAAATGCTGCTGTAGATGAATTGCCACAGACTAAGGCTATGTGACTGTTTCTAGTGGACAGTCAGCAGCAATTTGCACAATAAAGATGCCCACAACCTTCACAAAGCCAGTTGCTCTTTCATGCCCCATTTTCTTGGAATAAAGAGGAATAACGTTTTGTAAAATATATTTGAACAGCCAGCTTCAGCCTCCTAATGTGGATGGGAACTAGGTGGGGGAATTGTTCTCTGAACGGTAGACAGAATGTGGCCATTCCCCTATTTCTCTTCCTTCTTCCTGCAGCTCGTCTTGCTTGCTCTGTGTATCTTCTGCTGATTCTTAAAGTGACATTATTTTTCAAGGACAATAATTATCACGCAGCCGTATCTGAGAGCAACCTGTTTGCCTATAAATCAGGACAAAATCTTTAGTATTGCTTCGCTTTCGACTTTAGCAACGTTAAAATAAAGCTCCAGTTTATACAAAAAAAGATGGATAAAACCATTGCATAAAGAAAATTAAATTTATTACGAGAGTCCAGATGAACTCAGCTGATCAGGCAGTATGAATGGAGGGAAATAGACAGACAATGTTTCAGGTCGGGTCCCTTTTTCAGACTGATGTAGGGGGGAAAAATGGAAAAAGAGGTAGGGGTGGATATAGGTGAGGAGTGCTGAGTGCCAGATGGGTTGGGATAACAACAAAGGCGAGAAGTGAAATGGATGGAAACAGATGGATACAAGAAACTGTAGATGCTGGTTTGCAGAAAAAGACAAAGTACTCAGCGGGGCAGGCATATTTCAGGAGGAATGGATAGGTTACAGATTGGGTTAGGATTCTTCTTTAGACATTATAGTAGGGAGGAGGAAGCTGGAAGAGAGAGGGCAGTGGACAAATCCAGGCAAGTAGTAAGTGATAAAGGGTGTCAGATAAGGAAGGAAGAGGAGGAGTGAAATGAAAAGCTGAAGGGAGAGATGAGGAAAGAGGGGAGATAACAGGTAAACGGGCTACTCAGTGTAGGATGGGTGTGAGATGAGCAAAAGGGAGAGGGGGAAGAAACAGAGAGTGAGGGGGGTAGTGGGAGAAAGATGAACATACTGAGGGTGGGGGAAGGAGAGTTATTTTAATATAAAATCAGTGTTCAACCTGTATGATGAAAGCACTGTCACAGCACTGCTCGTTTCAGGACCTTGAAACACTGGTGATATATTTCCAAGGCATAATGTGAACTGACTTTGATGGAAATTTGGAAAGGATTGTGTTCTCACGTGTTTGCTGTTTTTTTCTTGTTTACTAATTTAAAGGCAGCAGATGGAAATCCAGTGAAGGGATTTAGTCGAGAGATTTCAGAAGTCTCATTTCTAATCTCATTGAATTATAGATTGATTCTTAGATTCCCATTTTAATGATTTTTTTAAAAAATGTGTGGATATACACGTTAGGAAGCACTGACGTTATTAGAGATGTGCAGAATGAAGTTCACTGCTTTGAATTAATATTAAATGATCAAGTGTTTATTGATATTAAATTTGAGAAGATAATCTTGCTGAAAATGTTTATGATAATGGATGGCTTAATACAGACTTTCAAAAATTCCTTTGATCTCTAAAGCAAAGAAATGATTGAAGGGGGAGAAGGGATAGAGAGTGTCTGACATACAGTCCAACATCTATTAGATACAGCTATCTGGTGTTGCCAGTCTTTGAGGCCTGAGGTTATTTTAATGTCTCAAGTGAACAGTGCCCCTTAAATCAGGTTCAAGCATGACTAATACTTAGTGCATGTGTGGAAACCATGCCCAAAACTAATTTGCACTGAGTTTATATGTAAATGAGGTTAAGCACTATTCTGCTTATGGAACATTTATTACACAGTTCTGAAGATTTTCCTTTGGAAGCACTTTGAGGAACAGATTTTTTATTTCATAGGAACAAGGAACAAGGAACTGCGGATGCTGGTTTACACAAAAGGGGCACAAAGTGCTGGGGTAATTCAGAGGCTCAGGCAACATTTCTGGAAGACATGGGTAGGTGACATTTTGGGTCAGGACCTTTCTTTGGATCCTTTTTCATTGGTGACCTTTTGTGGAGCCCGCTATTTAAATGATAATCTGTAACTCTTTATAGTTAATGGGACTGAATAATTTGGGCCACTCTCTCAAATATCATATGCTAACTGTTGTGAGCATGCTCTCACTCTTAAGTAACTGAATTTGCACTGAGGCAGTCAAATATGTGGAGTCAGATATACAACACATCAGCGAACAATGTAAACCCTATGGCACCAAAACACAAAGTGCTGGAGGAAATCAGCAGATCGGGCAGTATAACTGTGGAGGCAATGGACGGGTGACGTTTCTGGTTGAGACCATTCTTCAGACTGTAGAATTAGAAGCAGGGGGGGAGAAAGCTAGAAAGGAAAGATGGGGGATAGGGACAAAGCCTGGAAAATGATGCATCAGTGAGTGGAGTTCTATTGGCAGAAGGGTGGAATACGTGACAAAGCCTGGAGATGAAGGGGAGCCAAAATGTTGTCAGATAAGAAAAGAAAAGAAGAAATGTAAGAGGGGGAAGGCATATAGGCAGAAGGGGACAAAGGGGAGAAGAAAAAAGAGGGATAAATGTTGGGTAGGTGACGTTTCAGGTTGGGACCCTCCTTCAGACTGACTGCAGGGGTAGGGGTGGGAAAGCTGGAAGAGAGGAGGGGCAGGACAGAGCATGGGCGGCAATAGGTGAACACAGGCGATGGGGCTTTTAAATAGACAGATTGGTGCACAAAGGGAACAGATTAAAAAAACAGGTAAATATATTTTTCCTCAGGTAATGGAAATACAAGACCATCTGTTTCTGGTGTTATAACTGCTATTTATAAAATATATTTTAACCCTCTGATGTAAAAAAAACAGATTCCAATTATTTCATGTAATAGGTATGAAAATATATTTCTAAACAGCAGGATCACCAAGTTGCTACATTTTACAATAGGAAAAGATATATTCATTTTACTTCCTTGGGTAGTAATTTACTGAAATTTAAATACCTTCTTAAATATTAAATGAAACATATAAGCATTGCACTGTGGAAGCACTTGATGGTTATTTGCTGGGTGATCTTTTGGGCATTTTATGTAATCAGTCTAGTTAGTTTCCTGCCCTGCAATCCTGAAGTTATTTTATCTTTCATGTACATTTTTAGATTTGTTTTTGAAAACTGTTCCTCAGTTTTTCATGCAGAGGAATGCAGCTTGTGACCATTTGTTGCCAGAGAAACATTTTCCAAACATGTCCTCAAGTTTAGTTCAAATTTAATGTTTAGTTTAAAGATATAGCGTGGAAACTGGTTCTTCAGCTCACCAAGTCCATGCCGACCATCAATCACCCATTCACACTAATTCCATGGCACCCCACTTTCTCATCAACTCCCTATAGTAGGGACAATTTACAGAGGTCAATTAACCTACAAATCCGCACATCTTTGGGATGTAGGAGGAAACTGGAGCAATTGGAGGAAGCCTATGTGGTCACAGGAACTCACCGTACAAACTCCACAAAAACAGTACCCAATGTCAGGATCAACCCCGAGTCTCTGAAACTGTGAGGCAGCAGCTCTACCAGTTGCACAACTGTGCTTTAGTTGTTCATCATCAATTAGAATCGTATGGTTTTCAGCCCTTGAAAGAAGCAGCTTCATTTTCCTATCCTTTATTCATTTTACGTACTTTGTCTAACCCCTTTGTGATTATGAACAATGTTGTCAACTCATCTCTTAACCATCTCTGCTCAGAGAAAACAGCTGAAGCTACTCCACTTAGTTTTTTTCTACACAGCTTCTCATCCTTCCTAAAATATGCTGCCTGGAAATGGATGCTGAATGAGTGTTTAATTCAGGTTCAACATAACTTCCATCTTTTTAAACCGTAGTTATAAATTGCAAGATGCTTCATGCTATTTTTAACAGCTTTCACAACCTATCACATTTGTTATTTCACCCTCTTTAGAATTATATCTGATAAATTATATCTCTTCACTCTTCCTACTAAAATGCATCACACCTGCATTTATCTTCATTAAATTTAATTTTCAATGTGACATTTCACCAGCCTTTGTCTTCTTATCCTATCATCATCCTCTTCTTTGTTTACTGTAGTTCCAAGTTCAATGCCATCTGCCACTTTTGAAATGATGCCTTATACACCCAAGTTCATTGCATCAGTAAAAAAACAGTGATCCTAGTATCAACCCTGGGGATCATTATTATATACTTTATTTCAATCTGAACGACAATCATTTCCTATTAGTCCCCATTTCCTGTCCTTAGCAAATTCCATACCCAGGTTGTCAGTGTCTTTTTATATTCCTCTGTCTTATTATTTGGCATTTTATCAGACATCTCGTGTCATTCAACATGAACAAGTACTTTACTGCTTTCATTAATTCTTTGATTACCTCATCAAAAAATGAATTAAATGAGTTAAACATGATTTCTTTTTAACATATCCACAGTGGCTCTCCTTTATGAAGGAACATTTGTTCAAGTGACTGGATTTTATTCCAGATTGTTTTTTTTAACAACTTCCCCAACACAGATACTAATTGGCCAGGAGTAGAATATTTTTGGAATATTTTTATGTTCTTTTGCATCAATAGACAATAGACAATAGACAATAGGTGCAGGAGTAGGCCATTCAGCCCTTCGAGCCAGCACCGCCATTCAATGCGATCATGGCTGATCACTCTCAATCAGTACCCTGTTCCTGCCTTCTCCCCATACCCCCTCACTCCGCTATCCTTAAGAGCTCTATCCAGCTCTCTCTTGAAAGCATCCAACGAACTGGCCTCCACTGCCTTCTGAGGCAGAGAATTCCACACCTTCACCACTCTCTGACTGAAAAAGTTCTTCCTCATCTCCGTTCTAAATGGCCTACCCCTTATTCTTAAACTGTGGCCCCTTGTTCTGGACTCCCCCAACATTGGGAACATGTTTCCTGCCTCTAATGTGTCCAATCCCCTAATTAACTTATATGTTTCAATAAGATCCCCCCTCATCCTTCTAAATTCCAGTGTATACAAGCCTAATTGCTCCAGCCTTTCAACATACGACAGTCTCGCCATTCCGGGAATTAACCTAGTGAACCTACGCTGCACGCCCTCAAGATGCAAATAAGAGTCAAGAGGGTTTAATTGTTTTATATGCTGGAAAGGAAACAATGAAATCCTTACTTCTTGGAGCTTAAAAGGCCCATTAATGCAATAACGCACAAATAAATATATAAGAATCATTAATACAATAAATTATTAACAATAATACTAGGTAACCATGATATTGCAAAACTGAAGTACATAATGTAACTAAAAACACAGTCTGTAGAAGATCATGTTTGCAGTGGTAGTGTTTAGTGTTGTGCAGTGTTCAAGAGCCTGATGGTTGCTGTTCTTTAACCTGATGGTCACAGTATTCAGGCTCTCCTGGGGAGGGGGAGAGGATTTTATTCCCAATGGAAGTAGCCAACGGAGAGCTTGGCCAGGGTGTAGTGGGTCTTTGATGATATTGGCTGCTTTTTTGGGCAGCACCTCCCTTTGATAGTGGGGAGATCAGTACCTGTGAAGACTTGGCTATGTCTAGTACACTCAGTAGCCTCCTTTATTCCTGAGCGTTCAAGTTGCTGAAGCAGGCCGTGATGTAACCAGTCAATATGCTTAATACTGTACACTGGTAGGAGTTCGATAAAATATTCGGCGACATTCGGGATAGATTTTCAGAGATATACATGCCCAGAAACGTGAAGCTGCTGACCCTCTCTATCACCCACACTTCGATGAAAACATGCTCACGGATCCTTGGCTTTCTCCTCCTGTTTCCTTTCCTTTCCATTTACAATTTTCCAGTCTTCTAGCAAAACCTTTGTTTCTAAGGTGTATAAAATCATTATGGCTAACATTTTTACAATTTGAGGACAGCCGTCCTCAATAATTTACATTATTACCTATTATCAATTTTTAGTCTTTTCGGTATGGTATCTATCACCTCTTCTATTGTAACTATGGCAGCATGCTCTTGGTAAAAACAGTTACAATACTCCTTTAATGCCTTGCCGAGATTCTATTTGGAGTTCCACTATATGATTCTTAATCAACTCCATTATTTCTCTCGCTGTTTGTTTACGAGTAAAATGCCTCTGTGCATTTGATATGTTTTTCATATTGGATGTCTATCTAGTTTCTCTGCCCTTCTTATTTCCTCCAATGCTTCTCTTTTTCAGCCTGTTTCTCACTTGTCTGCACAAGTGGACACCTGTCACACATTCCTTTTTTTGTTTTAACCCTGTTTTATTTGTCATCTGGACATCTCTGACATCTCCCACCAGTCTTACTGTCTCCGATTCTCCCACCAGTCTTACTGTCTCTGATTCTCCCACCAGTCATATTGTCTCCGACTTCTCCCACCAGTCTTACTGTCCCCAAATTCTCCCACCAGTCTTACTGTCTCCGGCTACATTCTAGCGCTGTCCTGCCCACTCCCCTGACATCAGTTTGAAGAAGGGTCTCGACTCGAAACGTCATCCATTCCTTTTCTTCAGAGATGCTGCCTGTCCTGCTGAGTTACTCCAGCATTTTGTGTCTACCGTCTCTGTCTATTGTCATGTCACCTTCCCGCTACTTGGAAATGGACCCAAAACATTTCTTTGTGAAGGACCACCCTGTTTTAGTCTGGTTTTCCTTTACAAATCTTTTATTTAAAATTAACCTTTTTAACTCTCATAGATCGGCCCTCCTCCAAGTAATTTTTTACTCTAAATTCCTCTTTGTCTTTTTCCATGCCTAAACTAAACCCAGCAATGGATACTTGCATGATGACATAATCGCAATCTATTTCCAATATGAGATGGAGTCAGACTTGGATGAGAATATGTTTATGAAGAAACTGCAGATGCTAGTTTAAACCAAAGATAGACACAAAATGCTGGTCTGAAGAAGGGTCTCGACCCGAAGCGTCACCCATTTCTTCTCTCCAGAAATTCTGCCTGTCCCGCTGAGTTACTCCAGCATTTTGTGTCTTTCTTGGATGAGAATACAAAAGTATTGGCGTTTCTGAATGATTTTGATCACTTTCGTTCCAGCAATGGATGGCGCGGTGATTGGAAATCTCACAGGATAGGTTTGATGAGATGTTACATATGGCAGTGCAGAATGTTGATCGTTTATGATACTGAGTAAAGATGCAGTGATGAAGGGAAGGTGGACTCAGTCCAAGGAGAGGGATATTGAACAGATTAAATATTTTGTCTTCGATAGTGTCCAAGCTTTCTAGAATACTTTTGCAATTGCATTCAAACGAGAGCTACATTCTGACAAAAATTCCTATAGTTGCTGCCTTACAGCTCCAGAGACCCCAGTTTGATCTTGACTATGGGTACTGTCTGCATTGAGTTTGTACATTCTCCCCTTGACCTGCATGGGTTTTCTCCGGGTGCTCCGGTTTTCTCCCACACACCAAAGACATACAGGTTTGTAGGCTAATTGGCTTGGTAAAATTGTAAATTGTCCCTAGTGTGTGTACAATAGTGTCAGGGTGCAGGGATTGTTGGTCGGTGTGGACTCGGTGGGCTGAAGGGCCTGTTTCAACATTGTATCTCAAAACTAAACTAAACTAATTGAACAGGTAACGAATTATGAATAGTGATTTCGCTTACATGGAGCCAAACTGTTAAAATGTTTGGTGAACATTTGTGCCTTTGTCAGTACTGAACATGTGGCGACTCTTGTGTACTGCCTAGGTGAGGCCTGTTGTAAGATTTGTACCTGTTATATGCAAAACAAAGCATTTCACTATACCATACTGTACCTGTACCTGACAATAAACTACCATTGAATTGAATCACTGAACATATTCTTGGAAATATGATAATTAAAATTCTTTGGCCACATTAAAGGCACATTGAATAGGTGGCACAGTGGCAGCGGTAGAGTTGCTGCCTTACAACACTTACAGCGCTGGAGACCTGGGTTCGATCTCAACTACGGGTGCTGTCTGTACGAGGTTTTACGTTCTCCCCGTGACCTGTGTGGGTTTCCTCTGAGATCTTTGGTTTCCTCCCACACTCCAAAGACGTACAGGTTTGTAGGTTAATTGGCTTGGTAAATGCAAAAATTGTCCCTAGTTTGTGTAGGATACTGTTAATATGTGGGGATCGCTGGTCGGGCCGAACCTGGTAGGCCGAAGGGCCTGTTTCCGCACTGTATCTCTGAACTGAACTGAATAGGTGATGGAGACAGGCCAAGAAGCACATGGTGAGAATGACCTTCTGAGTTTTACTAGCATTCTTGGATATTATTTCAGATATTCAGCACTTGCATTTTTGTTTACTTTTCAGCTAGTTAGTCGATAGCCCCCTATTGTTAACCACAATCGTGCATGAGGCATCAACCACTATAGATTACATTATACCTACAGAAGGCGCTAAAATGTCTTTCTGCAGCATGCTGCTCCATTGTTGGGCTGGAGTGTGGGGGCTCCGTGCCTTGATGATGTATGAGGTGAGGAGGATAGCAACTGGTGGCATGTTTAAGTTGCTTGACAGAGTTGGGACTTGCCTGTGGGAGGGAATGCTGGTGGCTGGGGATTGCAAGGAGTGGCGGCATGGTGAGCAGCGGTAGAGTTGCTGCCTTACAATGAATGCAGCGCCCGGAGTCCAGGGTTCGATCCCGACTACGGGTGCTGTCTGTACGGAGTTTGTACGTTCTCCCCGTGACCTGCGTGGGTTTTCTCCGAGATCATCGATTTCCTCCCACACTCCAAAGACGTACAGGTATGTAGGTTAATTGGCTTGGTAAATGTAAAAATTGTCCCTAGTGTCTGTAGGATAGTGTTAATGTGCGGGAATTGCTGGTCGGCGCGGACTCGGTGTGCCGAAGGGCCTGTTTCCGCGCTGTATCTCTAAACTAAACTAAGCTGCTGGGTTAGGTATGCCATTATGTTCAAGTAGACCTACCTGATATAGATTTCCAGCATGGATTCTAAGGTTTGGCATTTGCTCACATAGCAAGAGGAAATGTGAGAGACCCTTTGTTTGAACTGGGATAAATACTTAAAAGAAAGGTAGCTTTAAGTTGCAACGAAGTTGGGTGGTGGGATTATGGAACGAGCTGCCAGAGGAGGGAGTGGAGGCAGGTACGATCGCAACGTTTAAGAAGCATTTAGACAGGATAAGATAGGATAGGTTTAGAGGGATATGGGCCAAACAAAGCCAGAAACATAGAAACATAGAAAGTAGATGCAGGAGTAGGTCATTTGGCCCTTCGAGCCAGCACTGCCATTCAATATGATCATGGCTGATCATCCAGAATCAGTACCCTGATCCTGCTTTTTCCAGTATCCCTTGATTCTGTTTGCCCTAAGAGCTATATCTAACTCTTTCTTGAATACATCCAGTGAACTAGTGCATTAGACTAGTGTAGCTGGGACATGTTGGTCGGTGTGAGCAAGTTGGGCCAAAGGGCCTGTTTCCACGCGGTATCACTCTATGACTCTAGGAGGGATGCTCTGAATTTTTGAAGCTCTTGAGGGGTCTTAGACCTAAAATGTTAATTCTGCTTCTTTTCCACAGATGCTGCCTGATCTTGTGAACGTTTCCAGTACTTTTTTATTTTTTATTTTAAATTTCCAGCACCTGCAGTTGTATTGGGTTTCATTTGCTGAGATCTATTCAGACAGCTCCCTTCAACAAATACCAAAGCAGACCTCACATATGCATTGAAGACTTGGTTCTGCATAAGTACCTCTGCCATCTGATACATAGTTATTCAAATTAATGCTGTATATTATCACGGTCATTGTCTTTGCTACATCCCTGATACACAGTCACTTTTTGATATCATGTAGAATAAAGGGGTCTGACTGACAATTGTGAACATAGAACAGTACAGCACAGGAAGAGGCCCTCCGGCCCACAATGTTTGTGCTGAAAATGATGCCAAGCTAAACTAATCTCATCTGCCTTTTCATGTTCCATGTCCCTCAATTCCCTACATATCCATGTGCCTATCTGAAAACCTCTTAAATGCCACTATCGTATCTGTGGCCACCACCACCCCCTGGCCACCATGCCAGGCACCTATCACCCTCTATGTGGAAATGTGCTCCAGCCATTCCCTTTAAACTTTACCCCTTTCATCTTAAAGCTATGCCCTCTAGTCTTTGACATTTCAACCCCAGGCTTTGTCCTGCCCCTCCTTTCTTCCATGTTTCCACCCCCTGCCAACCAATATCGGTCTGAAGATGGGTCTGGACCTGAAATGTTACCTATCCATGTTCTCCCGAGAAGCTGCCTAATCCGTTGAGTTGCTCCAGCACTTTCTATATTTTACAAGTTCTGTATGAAGTTGCAAGAATAACAACAAGATAACTTCTTGCAGGAATGGCATATGTAAAACCCGACATGGACTGTGAATACAGTGACTGGTCTGCAAGATCCTTTAAAATGGCATGGAATCAATTATTAGCCATGCATCCTATGAGAGTTTCTTTATTTCCTTAAAGCTGAAGGCTTTATTCCATCACCATCAAAATTATGAAGTTCTAGTTGGGGCTTCATTGGACATTAAAATTCACTGTTATAAGACTGCTGAACTGTTGATGGTTGATCGTAGAAATTATTCTATCTGTATTTATTATATGTGGATTTAACACCATTGTCATTAGCCAGGTCTGTAGTTGGTTTTGATTGAATGATTAAAAGATACAGCATTGGAACAGGACGTCTGAAGAATGGTCTCAACCTGAAATGTCACCCATCCATGTTCTCCAAAAATGCTTTGTGTCCTTTTGATGGAAATGGGCCCTTCAGCCCACTGAGTCCACGCTGACCATTGATCACCCATTCACACTAGGTCTATGTTGTCCCATCTTTGCATCCATTCCCAACATTATAAGGGCAATTTACAGAGGCCAATTAACCAACAACCTGCACGGCTTTGACGGCTGAATGGTCAGAACAGCCGTTGGAGACGCCAAAAGAATGGTCTACCACAGGGCAATGTCCTTGCCCCAACGTTGTTCAATATGTACAACAATGACCAACCCATCACCCCGAAAACTAGGTTGTTTCTGTATGCCGATGACTTATGCATCGCAATGCAATCCTCAGACTTCAACCAGATTGAGACCATACTAGAGGCTGCTCTGCAGAATATGACAACATACAACCAACAGAATTCCCTGCATCCAAACCCAACAAAAATGCAGGTATCCACCTCCGGAACTGGGATGCAAAACGTCAACTGCAGGTGCGATGGAATGATGTCCTGTTGGAACACCGCAAAGCCTCAAAGTACCTAAGTGTGGTCCTCGATCTCACGTTATCATATCGCCAACATGTTGAGAAAACCAAGGCAAAGGTCAACACCCGGAACGATGTCATCGAAAAACTGGCAAACAGCTCATTTGGAAGTGACCCAACAACAATCCGCACTGCAGCCCTGGCGCTCTGTTTCTCAGCGGCAGGATACGCAAGCCCCGTCTGGAGCCGCTCTAAACATGCACGCAAGGTGGACTCTGCAATGAACACTGCCTGCAGGAAAATCACAGGATGCCTGAAGCCGACAAAGGTTGAACATCTGCACGAGCTGGCTGGCATCGACAAACCATCTCAAAGACATGATCGGGCAGCTGCAGTAGAACGCTTCAATACTGACACGGATCCCCGTCACCCCTTGCACAATCACCAACACGCCATGAAACGCTTGAAGAGTCGGAACAGCTTCATGGAACTAGAGCCAACTGTGCCAGGTACCAAAACCAAACAACAGATGGCACCAGGACACCACCTGCCTTATACTACTTGGAAACCCCTAAACCATCTCCACACTGGAGTGGGACGTAGCGGACTCAACCTGAAGAAGTGGGGTTTCTCGGACTCTGACAAATGCAACTGTGGAGAGGTTTAGACAATAGCCCACCTACTGACTTGTGGCGGAGAGGCATGCACTGCGGACGATCTCTGCAGAGGCACAGATGTGGCACTGGCTGTGGCAAAGCAATGGCAGAACGTTGTCAGACACACGAGCGAACAGGGGGAATGTGCAAACTTCACACAGAGAGCACTGAAAGTTACCTGCCCATCTGTTTCACTGATGCTTCATGACCTACTGAGTCAGAATTTTCTATTTTTTATTTTCATCTATTTATATGTCTCATTACCACATCCTTTTCACCAGCACCATCCTTTCTTTTGTTATTTAATTTCTTTTAGGTTCCACCCAGCACGGACCTCAACCTTCGGACATTCATTCCTTTCCCTTTTTCATGGGTCCTCTAGCTTCGGGGATATACTAAGCACCATATGGAAACACAGCTGGAGTACAAACCTTAATATAGATATGAGCAGGTGCTGTATGCATAGTGTACACTTCATTTACCTTGTGTGACATTGGACTTGACTTTTGCTATTCATTAGTTCCTCAGTGTGCTGAATAAAAAGAAATGCAATTCGTGCAGTTTAAAATGTTTGCAATGCTGCTGCTGATTCATTAACATTAATTTAATCAATTTAACTTGCCATCAGTTTCAATATCTTTTGAAACATTCATTTAAAACATGTTTTCCATACATCTGACTTAAGAGTTATTGATATATTTACAACGTTTTGCTGAATGAAGATGGTGCAAACCTATTTGTGCAGATTTCTTATTTTATCTTTGTACAACTGAAGGAAAGGGCTGCAGCATATATTTTCACAGCGTTTATGGATGAGGAAGTTATTCTGCGTAGAAGAAGGCATCTTATATTCTATCCATAATCAATCATTAATTTAAAAGATTATAGTCAATAATCAATTCCATTACATAGATTGATGTTAAGTTTATTCACTTTATAGTTGCCTTAACTGTCGTATTGCTCTTATTGACTGTGGACACTCCATCAGTTTATTTCCAATCTTCCCCAATGTCCATTCACTTCCTCATTATGATTGTTAATGCCTCGCAAGTTGCTTCACTAATCTCTCTCAACATTGTGAGAGAAATATTGTCACACTGGGGATCTATTTGTTTTGAGCCAGTTCAGCTTGTCCAGATCTTCAATCCTTACATTCATGAGATATGTTGTTTATGTCTTCCCTTATGAATACATTGAGGAAGTAATCAGTCAGAATATTTATTACCTTGTCAAATTCAGTCCATTTAAGTATGTTTATTATTCTCACCACTTCAGTGCGTCTTGCTAGCACAGAAAGATTTTTTAGCTGTTAATTTGCTTTTATTAGGCTTTATGATTACCTTTTACCTAATTTCTGTGCAATAATACTCATCCCTGTTACTTTCATCTTTCTAGAATAATTATAGAAGAATTATTTAATCTTAATGTGCCTAACATTTTTAATTCATTTAAAGATAGAAATTCATTTTAGTCTTTTTTTGCCTTGAGTATGTTCAATAACATTTTCCAAAAATTGTATCCACTGTTAAAATGCCCACAAACATGCTCTCCCAAATCATTGCACATAAAGTTTGAGTAGGCTTCTTGCTAGCTGACATGTTGGAATACTAAAAATATTTCAGTATAATTAATTTTAAGGCCATAAGTGAACAATCACTTGAGCAAGGGCTTTTTTTTTAACAATCAAGATATTGAACTGAAAAATGTGGGTGGAATTATCAAGTAGCCACCATAATGTCTTTCATTGCTTTCTGCGGCCAGGTTATGCAGGAACATTGACTCTGATCACCACCTCCTACCAGGAATGTTTCACTGAAAAACTCTTTAGGGAGAAGGCCAAGTGAGGCGATCCTATTCTCACCTATCCAAACAGCAGCACAAGCTTAAGTACCTCAGCGGGACAGACAGCATCTTTGGAGAGAAGGAATGGGTAATGTTTCAGGTCGAGACCATTCTTCAGGCCTGAAGAAGTGACTCAACCCAAAATGTCACCCATTCCTTCTCTCCAGAGATACTGCCTGGCCTGCTGAGTTAGTCCAGCTTTTTGTGTCTATCCGGTTTACACCAGCATCTGCAGTTCCTTCCTATGTACCAGCTTGAGTGATTGATCAGGAACTATTTCTTAACCACAGATTCTTCTTGCTGCCAAATGTTGCTATTGATTTCTTTGGCCACATTGAGTTTTGAAAAGTAGACTATAAAGTGCTGCAGGAAGTCAGAGTGTCAGCAAAGATCTGTGGATGGAAATGGACAGGCGATGTTTCAGGTTGGGACACTTCTTTGGATAGTAGTAGGGAGAAGAAAGCTGGAAGAAATAAGTGGTGGCAAGTGCAGTTGGGGCACTATGGTCGGTGTGGGCAAGTTGTGCCTAAGGGCCTGTTTCTATGTTGTATGACTCTAGTTGATGATGTCATATCTTTGTTTTTATAGGTATTATCTTGAAATTCATGAAGTCATGGAGTTTTAGAGTTGTATAGAAATGAAAAGAGGTCCTTTGGCTCATTGAATCCATGCTAATCATCAACCAACCTTTTCACACTAATAATTCTCCCCACCTTCCTATCAACTCGCCCCAGATTCTACCACTCACCTGCATACCTGCAACCTGCATGTCCTTGGAATTTGGGAGGAAAATGGTATGGTCACTGGGAAAAAAACTCTACACAGACATCACCCAAAGTCAGTATTGATTCTGGGTTACTGGAGCTGTAAGGTAGCAGTTCTACAAGCTGCATCAATGTGCCACTTTGGTCTGTACCATTAATTGCGCGATGAAATTGAGTGATGGATGCTACCTCATAAATTAATTTTATTAAATGGCATGAAATGGCTTGGGAGAAGGAAAATAAGCAGAATCAGATGACCAGGAAGGTAAAGTAAAGAAGGCCAGGGCATTATTGTTAGGAATATCACTGAATGACTATTTAACATGTTTATTAAAAATATACATAAAAGTTTGTGTAGGAAGGAACTGCAGATGTCGATTTATACAGAAGATAGACACAACATGCTGGAGGAACTCAGCGGGTCAGGCAGCATCTCTGGAGAAAAGGTTTAGGTGATGTTTCAGCTCAGAACCCTTCTTCAGCCATAAAATTTCTATCCACTCATTTTAATCCATTCTTAACATAAATTGATTTATTATGTTGTAAAGTTGGAGAGAAGAGCTTGATCTTAGTGAATGTAAATTGGATCATACATTTCTCTTAAGGATATAGTCAATTCACAGATTTGCTAAAGTTGGTGATAATATATTTTAGGAATCTTCGAAGATTTATTATTTTATTATTTAAGAGTAAATTGGATAGGTATATGGATGGGAGGGGATTGGAGGGTTATGGTCTGAGAGCAGGTAGGTGAGACTAGGTCAGAGAAAGTGGTCGGCGTGGACTGGTAGGGCCGAACGGGCCTGTTTCCGTGCTGTAATTGTTATATGGTTATATGGTTATATGGTTATTAACGCATCATATATGGAAATTGACAATTTCTCCCCTCCCCCCCCTATTTATAGCTACATGACTAGGAAAAACATGCATGAGTTCTTAGGTAAGCAATAAGATACAACCTCCATATTACATTACAATCAATGGACAATTCATTGACCCATCTTCAAATACTGTATTTGGATAATTGATTACAAAAATTCCTGTAACGTTTGTGCATTTTGCAGTTTTCATTATAGCAGTCAAATGGAGTTGGAGGTACAACTGGTTTGCTTCCAAAGGATTCAAGTCTCTTCGTTTATTATAGCCCTGTGGGTCTTGGCCACTTTCCCTCTGCCAAGTCGAGGTTGCCTGCCATGTCTCTACCTCAAAACATCACAAATCTACTGGGCATCTGTGGGAGATAATTTGGCAGAGAGTCAAGCTTCTGATTCATTTCACAATGCAGTCAATCACAAATTCTTAACAGGCAGCAATAACCTTTCAGCTATTTGCAGGTTTCATGTGTTCTTCCGACATGCGTTTAATTAAATGTATCTGACAACAGTATCTGATCTGAAAATGCTGAAACATAAAATAATCTGACAGAGAACAGAGCAAAAATAAGGAAACAGGTCGCAATTTGAAGGTAAAAACCTTGGAAATTAGTGAAGTCAGTGACTGAAACATAGAGCCATTTTGTTGCAATTTTTGAAATAAAAATATATGTGATGAGGTTTATTATCCACTCTTGTTTGGCCATTTTAGTGTCAGCCACATGGCTACATGTCTGGAGTGTTAAAATGACATGACCAGATTGTACAACAACATTCCTACACTGAAAGGTAATGGGGAACCAAATGGGTTTGGAATATTTTCTGTGTAGAAAGGAACTGCTGGATGCTGGTATATACCGAAGATAGAAACAAAGTGCTGGAGTGACTCAGCAGGTCCCAACCCATCCATTTTCTCCGGAGATGCTGACTAACCTCCTGAGATACTCTAGCACTTTGTGTCTATCTTAGAATATTTTGTAATTGGTCAGAAAGCAGTAACTGTAAATGAGTGAAGGGATTAGGCATCCAAATTGATAAATTATTAAAGCTACTTGCTAAAGTGCATCTTGCAGATGTTATTCAATTTACCACGAGGGGAGAATATTTATGATGTTGGATGGCATGCCAGGACACTGACTCGTTTATCCTAGATCGGGTTGAGCTCTTTGAATGTTGCTGGAGCCAAGACACAGTCATTCAGAAAACTGGTGACTGGAACATTAATCGTAGAACAGTACAGCACAGAAACAGACTTTTCAGCTCACAACGTCCATGCGGAACATGATGCCAAGTTTAACTAGTCCATCACTTTTACGGCTTGCACTTTGTTAATGGCGAAAATAGGATTTGGGGAAGGGAGTCATTCACCACATGATATTTAACTTATGATGTCACCAATATTTACTTTGCAGAATTAACTCTGGTTTAATGGTGACTTCAAGAGTTTAATAATGGGAAAACTAGCTAAGGCAATTGTGCTTAATCTCAGTAGGAGGTGGTTCGCTTGTTAGAATGGCATTAATGAGCACTTTGGACTGCTCCCTCCTGAAGTTTCAGGCTGTTTGATTCTCCTTACACCAATTGAATTAATTGAATCAATTATCCAACTGTGTTGTGCAACTGACTGTTTCCTCTTGCACTGAAATTCAGCAAACACAATATTTACAGTATAAATAAAACAATAAGGATATATATAATGACAAAATAATACGATGACGAGAAGTGAAATATAATCTACAACTACATTTAATCATTATTCCTATTGTTTCAAATATGTTTATCTGATTTTTTTTGGATAAAATGGGCATGGTGTCTATTAGAATAAATTGATACGAGGCCTGCAATCATTTCATATGTTCATTAGTTATGGGAGCAGAATTAGGCCATTCAGCCCATCAAATCTACTCCACCATTCAATCATGGCTGATCTATCTTTCCCTCTCAACCCTATTCTCCTGCCTTCTCCCCATAACTGCTGATATCTGCACTCATCAAGAATCTGTCAATCTCCACCTTAAACTATCCATTGACTTGGCCTCCACAGCCTTGTGGCAATGAATTCCACAGTAGTATTTATACTTATTGTACAATCACTTCGAGTTAACCTGAAGATAATGATTGGATAGTTATTAGCCTTGGTTGAAGCAAATGATGTCCATCATGGTTAAGATTAAATTACTCACTATTGTAAAAAACTCAACTTGGCACAACAGACACTGTTTCAGTTGAGACAGAAATACTAATCCAATAATGTGAGTGTGATCAGTTGAGCAAAAATAATGAAGAATAGTAAATCAAAATCAAAATCAGGGCCAGGTGATTCACAAGATTAAATGCTAATCTCACATAACATTTGCTCAAACGGAATTGTAACATTGTCCAACAAAGTAAATGAAATACCTCCTTGACCTGTGCCATTTCTTTATAAAAAGTAGCAGTCCTTTCTTTGATAATAGCCAGTTCCCTAAATGTAGATGATAACAGTTATGATCCTTCTTCTGTCAAGAATTATTTGATATATTGCAATGTTTGGAATGCAACTGTAACTGGAAAGGAAGATCAATTCACTATTTACGCTTCCGATCTATATCTAGACATGTGGATTGTGGACATTTATAGCAGAGGCGTAATCATTCAGACCATTGTATCCCTGTCAGAATAATCCGAATTAATATAACCCACAGAATGAAGAAAAATTGGGTTCAGAGCATGTAGACAATTGGCATGATCAACTCAAAATAGCTCTCTTTTAAAAACTGGAGGAATGCAGTGAGACAGGAATAACAGTTATACTTTTCCTTGAATCATTTGAGAAATATAATCAAAATAATGTGAGGGGTATTTAATTCCTGTATATTGACTGAGATTGGCTCAGTGTAAAAGGCTCGAATGGGTGGAAATTTAATGGAGCATTGAGTACAAGTTGAAATATCATGTTACAGTTGCACTAATGTTGGTGAAACTGCCAGAGGAGATAGTATAGGCATAGAAACGTAGAAACATAGTAAATGGATGCAGGAGTAGGCCATTCTGCTCTTCGAACCAGCATCGCCATTCAATATAATCATGGCTGTTCATCTAAAATCAGTATCCATTTGCTGCTTTCTCCCCATATCCCTTGATTGAAGAAGGGTCTCGACCCGAAACGTCACCCATTCCTTCTCTCCCGAGATGCTGCCTGACCTGCTGAGTTACTCCAGCATTTTGTGAATAAATCCCTTGATTCCTTTAGCCATATGAGCTATATCTAACTTTCTCTTGAAAACATCCAGTGAATTGGCCTCGACTGCCTTCTGTGGCAGAGAATTCCACAGATTCACAACTCTCTGGGTGAAAACATTTTCCTCATCTCAGTCCTAAATGTCTTATCCCTTATTCTTGTACTGTGACCCTTGGTTCTGGACTCCCCCAACATCAGGAACATTTTTCCTGCATCTAGCCTTTCCAATCCCTGAAGAATTTGATATATTTCTATAAGATCCCCTCTCATCCATCTAAATTCCAGAGAATATAAGCCCAGTCGATCCATTCTTTCATCATATGTCAGTCCCGCCATCCCGCTAATTAACCTGGTGAACTTGCGTTTCACTCCCTCAATAGCAAGAAGATCAGGCAGCATCTAGGAGAGAGGGAATGGGTGACGTTTAGGGTCGAGACCCTTCTTCACACTGAGGGTCTCGATCTGAAACATCACCCATTCCCTCTCTCCTAGATGTTGCCTGACCTGCTGTTACTCCAGCATTTTGTGATACCTTCGATTTGTACCAGCATCTGCAGTTATTTTCCTACTCCCTCAATAGCAAGAATGTCCTTCCTCAAATTAGGAGACCAAAATTGCACATAATACTCCAGGTGTGGTCTCACCAGGGTCCTGTACAACTACAGTAGGACCTCCTTGCTCCTATACTCAAATCCTCTTGATATGAATGCCAACATGCCATTTGTTTTTTTTGTTGCCTGTTGTACCTGCATGCTTACTTTCTGTGACTGATGTACTAATATACTGAAAGGTGCTATTAAAACATTTTAAAAGGCATTTGGACTGAATTATATAGGAAAAGATTGGAAAGATATAGATTTAACTGAAACAAGTGCAATTAGTGTTGATCGGTCTCACAATCAGTATGAACAAGGTAGGCCAAAAGGGGCTGTTTCTCGGATGGACCATTCAATGAGTCAGATAAGTTTGTAGTAATCCATGTTGGGAGTACTAATTAAACTAGGACAGACATTGTGAATGGTAGGATCCCAGGGAGCATTGAGAAACAGGGAGGATCTTGATGTACAAGTCTAAAGATCCTTGGAAGTGGAAGCGTAGGTAGATAATGGGGTTAAGAAGACTTATGAGATACTGCCCTTCATAGTTGGGGCAGTGAATTCAAGAGCAGGGAGGTTATGCTTCAACTTTATAAAGCCTTGGTCAAACCTCATCTGGAATGATATGTGCAGTTCTTGTCATCGCTGTCAGAAAAATGTGATAGCACTTCACAGAGTGCAGAGGAGATTCACCTAGCTGTGATGGAGATGGGGCATTTCAGTTATGGGAGAAGACTGGAGAAGCTCGGTTTGTTGCCTGTGGAGTGAAGGATGTTGAGTTCAGTCTAGCTTAGAAATACAGCATGGAGGAAACAGGCCCTTCGGCCAACGGAGTCCATGCCATTCAACGTTTACCTGTTCACCCTAATTCTATGCAATCCCACTGCCTCATCCTCCCTCTACACATTATGGACAATTTACAGAGGCCAATTAATCTGCTACTCCACACATTTTGGGGATGTAGGAAGAGACCAGAGAACTCGGAGGAAACCCACTCAGTCTCAGGGACTCCACACAGATAGTGCCCGAGGTCTGGAGAGAACCTGGGTCTTTGGCACTGTGAGGCAGCAGCTCTACCAGCTGCACCACTGTGCTGCCCATACATGATGGACACAATAGAGGTACATAACGTTATGAAGGTTATTGGTAGGTAGACTGCAGTAAACCATTCCCCATATCAAAAGTAAATAAAATTACATGGATTTAGAATAAGGGGCACGATATTTAGGGGGGATGTGAGATAGACCTTCCAGAGAGTGGTAAGAACCTGGATCGCACTCACTGAGAGGGATGTGGAAACCAATTCACTGACAACATTTCAGAATTCCCGTAACAAGCATTTAAATCTCCTTGGCTTTGAAGGCAATGGGCCAATGCCTGAAGATGGGAACAATACACATGTGTCCCCTCTGGTTAGTGTGGACATAGTGGGCCAAATGACCTGTTTCCATGCTGTATAACTGGGGCGGCACAGTGGCGCAGTGGTAGAGTTGCTGCCTTACAATGTTAGATATGCAGGTTGATCCTGACTACGGGTGCTGTCTGTATGGAGTTCGGGCATTGTCCCTGTGACCATGTGGACTTTCTCCTGCACAAATCTCTAACTAATTTCCAAAATCACTGGACAACACAAATGGGATGGGTGTAAGGGGTTTCTGCGCCGAGCTTTCGCCCGACCTAAGGTCCCCGTGCCTTGCTCTGATCCCTTGACCAGGCCGCGCACACTGGTTCCCCGTGAGTGGTTCGACCCACTCACCCCTTACGGTTCTAGACACTGGACTTAGATGCAGGAGCTCTTATAGTGCAGAAAAATTCCACCAGACCAGATTTGAAAACCAGGGTTTAAATGAAAAGACTTTTATTTAGCGCTTGGGACTATTGTCCATGAATACTTATACAGTTCTATAAGACATGTCTATAAAACACATACCGAATCACATGAATACTTATAACTATGAATCATAAAACACACACAGTTCTACAAGACATATACACGACTGTAAGATGGGGAACGTACGACACATCGCAAAATTGACCAACACATATTTTAATACACACCCAACGTTTATTCACAACCACCCTCCCCTCTACACTAAACTATGTCCAGGATATGTAGGATTTGGAGTACATGCTCACCATGGGGCTATTACTGGGGTTACTGGCTGTTCGTTTTGCAGTATGTCTTCTCGAGTTGCGTGCCTGTTCCTCTCTCTTGCATCCGTTCTTCTTGCCTGCTTGCGTTCCTTGCAGGTTTTCTTCTAGCTTCAGCTTCTTCTTCCAGTATTTCTTCTTGAGTTTAAAACCCAAAAGTCGTGGCCAGTTATACTATTCTGACCCGTCCTATCTCCCGCAAGATCTTGGAATCTCTTTGTTTAAAAAGATATGTATGAGTTTTCTCTCTGATCTGCGCTTATGTCCGGGGGTACCGGGGATGGCCAGATGGTGTTAATTGGTATTTCGTTGCAAGGTGATGGGTTTAACTGGTTTCCCATCACCTACCAGGTAGTTTTCTATGGGCTATTGTGCCCCCTTAACGAGATTAACTGTGTAGGTCGGCTTGGGGCATTGTGAGTATGCTGATGTCAGTGCCCCAGTGTCTGGACTTCAACCTAGTTTCGCAGGTTTCTGCATGGCCAATACCCATCCATTGTTCTGGCCGTGGCTTTGCAGAAACCTAGAGACTGGGTTGTAAGGTTTTTACTTTTTGTGGCTGGTCACGAGGTCCTGCGGCCATTTTAGGACCCACGGATTGTGACATCCTTTGTTAATCTGACCGCAGCCTTTCTCCGCTATCAGCCCCAGTCTCTCGTTTAAAATGTCCAAACTGCAGCTCTTTTGTTTGGTGTTGCTTTCCAAATGAGGGAAAACTTCTCAAATCTTACATGGGAAACAAATTAAAAGAAAAATAAATTAGCCTGATAATGTAGAAACAAAGAACTGCAGATGTTGGTTTATACCAAGGATAGACACAAAGTGCTGGAGTAACTCAGCAGGTCAGGCAGCATTTCTGGAGATAAAGGATGGGTGAAGTTTCCGATCGGAAAGTCTGAAGAAGGGTCCCGACCCGAATCATCACCTATCCTTTTTCTACAGAGATGCTGCTTCACCAGCTGAGTTACTCCAGCAATTTATGTCTATGTTTATCTTCAGCCCGATAATATGTCCAAGCTCAGAAAAAAGTGTACATTTCGTGAGAATTTTTCATGGAATTATGGTTTATTTTAGACATTGCATTAAGCAGTTCACCTGGCAGTTGTTTTTCTGATGTGATTAATGTAGCTTAGACTGAATTTATTGCATATTCTATTTTTGCCTGTGCGATGTACCTGAACTGTTGCAATTTTTACACCCAAAATTAGATTAAGTAGAGAATTGGAGGATTTTCGTTTAGTTTAGTTTAGTTTAGTTTAGTTTAGAGATGCAGCGCAGAAACAGGCCCTTCGGCCCACAGGTTCTTTGCTGACCAGCGATCCCCGCACTTTAACACCATCCTACACACACTAGGGACAATTACATTTATACCAAGCCAATTAACCTACAAACCTGCATGTCTTTGGAGTGTGGGAGGAAACCGAAGATTTCGGAGAAAACCCACCAGGTCGCGGGGAGAACGTACAAACTCCATATAGACAGCACCCGTAGTCGGGATCGAACCCAGGTCTCCAACGCTGTAAGGAAGCAAATCTACCACTGCGCCACCGAATTCAGTGATAATAAAGAAATAGCAACTTCCATCCAAATTCAAATAGTCTGCTAATTCAAGGATAACTCTTAGAATTGTCCCCACTGCTCATGTTCCACTTGGTGGTACACATTGCGGTGAAGTGCTGACTAAATCATTTATTGATCTAAATTTTACAGGGTAATGACAGCAAAACTGTTAGCAATTCCCATCAATCCCCTCAAAAAAGACAACAATACTGAGAACTCCATGCGTGCTTCAACAAATTACAATGTAAAGCCTTTAGATAATGGGACAGAGTATGTTGAAACTAAACTAACCAGCAATACAAAATAGTTGGGGAAGCAAGTTTTGTGGAGAATACAAAGAGCCTGCAAATGCACATGCATAGGATCAGTGAATATACAGTAAGGAAGCAAAAAAAACAGTTCAGATGGAGAGAGATTGCAGAATTCTGCAATATGAAAAAATCAGACCATCCTCTTACGTGGAACGCAAAATGTTAGCATGCTGGTACAATAGGTACTCAGAAAATAAATGCATGGAATATTGTTTGTTTTTGCAATACATACGTAATGAAATCAAGATGTATGGAAATCTTGTTACAAATGCACAAGGTATTTGGGAGACAATATGAGGAAAGACCTTTTCAGTCAGAGCTTTGTAAATCTATGGAAGTCTCTGCCTCAGAAGGCAGAGGAGGCCAATTCCCTGAATGCATTCAAGAGAGAGCTAGATAGAGCTCTTAAGGATAGCGGAGTCAGGGGGGTATGGGGACAAGGCAGGAACGGGGTACTGATTGAGAATGATCACCCATGATCACATTGAATGGTGGTGTTGGCTCGAAGGGCCGAATGGCCTCCTCCTGCACCTATTGTCTATTATCTATTGTCTATAATTACTAAAATGTTGCTTACAATTTTGCACTCTTCATATGTACAGGTGCTCCTCAGCTTCCGATGGGGTTCCGTTCAAACAAACCCATCGGAAACGGAAAGTATTGTAAGTCAGAATGCATTGAATACACGCGATCATGTGGGCAGAAGCGAGCTGTGGCTCGTTACAGGTCGCTGCCGTTTGCACCATCGCAAAGTCGAACTATCGCAAGTCGAAACATCGTAAGCCGGGGAGCACCTGCACCTACTTTGGAAGCAGTTCGGAGAAGGAGAAGGCTTATTAAGGAGTTAATGAAAGGGTTGTCCCATGATAGGTTGAGCAGATTATACTCATGTAGTAATAGAGCTATGCAACACAGATGCAGGCCGGTCGGCCCACTATGTACATGCTGACCAAGTTGGCATTCTATGCTGACCATGTTTCCTTGCATTTGGCCCAAACCCTTCCTATTCACATATCTATCCAAATGTTTTTTAAATGTCATAGTTGTTTCCTCTTCTATAGGTTCCTATGCCAGCTCATTTCAGATACAGTCTACCCCCTGAGTGAAAAACGTACCCTGCGATTCCTTTTATATATCTCCCTAGCATCTCAGGCCTAAGCCCTCTAGTTTTGGTATCTCTACCCTGAAAAAAAAGATTGTAAGTCTTCACTTTATCCTTGCCCTCATGTTCTTGTACACCTCATAAAGGTCACTTTTCTGCCTCCCATCCTCGAAAGTAAGATGTCCCAGCTAACCCAATCTCCACTGATAACTCAAAGCAGCGAGCCCAGGTTCAAACCTGGTGATTACTTTCTGCCACCTTTCCAATTTAATGACCTCTGTCCTTTTGCTGGGTGACCAGAACTCCAAGTGTGATCTCACCAATGACTTGAAAAGCTGCATCATGATGCCGCAACGTTAGTACTCAATACCCTTCCCAATGAAGGCAAGTACGCCAAACACCTTTATCACTTTACTGTCCACCTGACTCAGTACTTGGGTAGTTATTTGTGTTTAGAAAAATGAATGGTTATCTAATTTAAAAGATATGTTTCTGAGGGGGATCCACAGGATCGATGGTGAGATAATATTTCCCCTACTTGGGTATTTAGAACTAATGGGTGTAGTTTCTCAATAAAGAGTTGCCCACTTCAAACGGAGATGAGGAGATTTTTTTTTCTCTTAAAGAGTCATAAAATGTTGTAATTCTCTGCCCAAGAGAGCTGTATTGGCTGAGTCATTAAATACGTTCAAGGCTGACATAAATGTTTGAATTATGGGGGAGGAGAGGATTATGGCAAACTGGAAGGAAAATATAGTTATGACCAAGATCAGGTCAACCATGATCTTAACGAATTGCGGAACAGGCTCACGGTGTTGGATGGCATGCTGTTACTCTATTTCTTAAAGTCCTACATCTTGCACACAAAAAGGCAGACATCCTAAAATCGATCATCAATTTGCACTGAGGCGTAATTTGCACTTTAATGACAGATTTCCCTCCACTGAACCTATCTGTCTCGCTGAGTAATTCTTGCATTTTCAGTTCTGTTCGAAAAGATTTTGGTTGAGTTGACAAAGCTGGAGAAAGAGAAACAGTTGAGAAGTGCCTTAAAAACCATGAGACAGGGAAGGAAATTCCAGGGAATATTCCCAGATAGGTGAAAACACAGACACCATAGGTGGAATGAAATCAGGCATGTACAAATGGCCAAAAAGAGGGAGGATCAGAAATCTTGTAATAGAGTCATAGAGTCAAAGAGTGATACAGTGTGGAAATAGGCCCTTAGCCCTATATTGCCCCACCAGCGAACAATGTCCCAGGTACACAAGTCCCATCTGCCTGCGCTTGGTCCATATCCCTCCAAACCTGTCCTATCCATGCACCTGTCTAAATGTTTCTTAAACAATGGGATAGACCCAGCCTCAACTACCTCCTCTGGCAGCTTGTTCCATACACCCACCCCCCTTTGTGTGAAAAAGTTACCCCTCGGATTCCTATTAAACCTTTTCCCCTTCACCTTGAACCTATGTCCTCCGGTTCTCGATTCCCCAACTCTGGGCAAGAGACTCTGTGCATCTACCCGATCTATTCCTCGCATGATTTTGTACACCTCTATAAGATTCCCCCCTCATCCTCCTGCACACCATGGAATAGAGAGCCAGCCTACTCAACCACTCCCAAGAGCTCCCACCCTTTAGTCCTGACAACAGGGCGGCACGGTGGCGCTGCGGTAAAGTTGCTGCCTTACAGCGAATGCAGCACTGGAGACCCGGGTTCGATCCTGACTATGGGTGCTGTCTGTATGGAGCTTGTACGTTCTCCCCATGACCTGTCTGGATTTTCTCCTAGATCTTCAGTTTCCTCCCACACTCCAAAGATGTACAGGTTTGTAGGTTAATTGGCTTGGTAAATGTAAAAATTGTCCCTAGTGGGTATAGGATAGTGTGAATGTGTGGGGATCGCTGGTCGGCGCGGACCCGGTGGGCCGAACGGGCCTGTTTCTGCACTGTATCTCTAAACTAAAACGAAACATCCTCGTAAATCTTTTCTGAACCCTTTCAAGCTTCACAATATCTTTCCTATAACCTGGTGTCCAGAACTGAACACAATATTCTAAATGCGGTCTCACCAACGTCTTATACAACTGCAACATGACCTCCCAACTTCTATACTTCTATGACTGATGAAGGTCAAAGTGCCAAAAGCCTTTTTGACCACCTTATCTACCTGCGACTCGACCTTCAAGGAACCATGCACCCATACTCCTTGATCCCTCTGCTCTACAACGCTACCCAGAGGCTTACCATTTACTGTGTAGGTCCTGCCCTTGCTTGATGTTCCAAAATTCAACACCTCACACTTCTCTCTATTAAATTTCATCAATGGTTGATGGAATTTTAAAAAAACCATTTTCTTTTCTTCCCGTTATACTGTGCATAATTGTAAAATGAATTCCCATTTGTATTTTTGTGAAGCTCAATAAAATAATAAAAATATGGAGAAAAAAAAATTCCATCAACCATTCCTCCGCCCATCTGGCCAATCGATCCAGATCCTGCTGCAATCTTTCACAACCATCTTCACTATCTGCAAAACCACTCACTTTTGTATCATCAGCAAACTTGCTCATCTTGCCCTTTATGTTCTCATCCAAATTATTGATGTAGATGACAAACAGTAACGGGCCCAGCACCAAACCCTGAGGCACACCACTAGTCATCGGCCTCCAGTCCGAGAAGCAACCTTCCACCATCACCTTCTGCTTCCTTCCATGGAGCCAATTTGCTATCCATTCAGCTGTCTCTCCTTGCGATCTAATCTTCCAGAGCAGCCTCCCATGCAGAACCTTGTCAAATGCCTTACTGAAATCCATGTACACAACATCTACAGCTCTGCCCTCATTGACGTTTTTGTTCATGTCTTCAAAAAAATCAATCAGACTTGTGAGACACGACTTCCCACATACAAAACCATGCTGACCCTTAATTAACCCTTGGCCATCCAAATGCCTGTATAACCTATCCCTCAGAATACTCTCTAGTAACTTTCCAACTACAGATGTTAAGCTCACCGGCCTCTTGTTCCCAGCATTTACTTGAAAAGAGGCACAACATTTGCCACCCTCCAGTCTTCCAGCACCTCTCCTGTATTTAAGAACAACTCGTAAATTTCAACCAGGACTCCCGCAATTTCCTCTCTAGTTTCCCGCAATGTCCTCGGATACACCTGATCAGGCCCTGCAGATTTGTCTACCTTCATACACAACAGTACCTTCAGTACTCCTTCCACGGTAACACTGACTGCTCTCAAGACACTTCCATTAACTGCCCCAAGATCCTCCGTCCTACTGTCTTTCTCCTCGGTAAATACAGAGGAGAAATACTCATTGATAACATTGCCCATCTCCTGTGACTCCACACAGAGGTGACCACTTTGATTCCTGAGAGGTCCCACTCTCTTTCTAATTACCCTTTTCCCCTTTATGTATTTATAAAATCTTTTGGGATTGTCCTTAATGCTACCCGCCAGACGTACATCCCCTGAGCTTTTGTCAGCACACTTTTAAAAACATCCCACTTGGCCGATGTTCCTTTCCCCTCAAATAACCTGCTCCAGCCATCTTGAGCGAGACCTTCTCTCATACCCTCAAAGTTGGCCTTACCTCAGTTGAGCATTTTAACACGTGGACCCTCTCCGTCCCTATCCATAACTATCATTAACCTAATCTAAACACTAACCTAATTGAACTGTGGTCACTTGTCCCAAAAGGCTCCTGTCAGAATTCCACTTGTAAGTTCAATTTTACCCGTGCATCTCTTAACCCGCCACTGTTACTGATTTGCCATGCTGCCTCTCTGATAGCTAATATTAGATGAGCAGAAATGGTCTCCAATTATATGTTATTATCTTCAATCCCACTACAGAATACAAAATCATGAGAGGTATAGACAAAATGAATGGTCGTAGTCTTCTCGCCAGGGTAAAGGAACTAAAGGGTATATTTTAAGGTGTGAAGGGAAAGGTGAGATGGAAAATTTCTTCACACAGATGGTTTTGTGTACGAGCTGCCAAAGGAAACTGTAGAGCCAGATACAAAGGTGATGATTAAAGCACATTTAGACAGGCACATGGGCAGGAAATGTTTAGCAAGATATGAGCCAAATGCGCGCAGATGGGACCAGCTGAGTTATAAAACCTGATCAACATGAATGAGTTGGGCTGAAGGTCCTGTGTCCAGTCTTTATGAATCTATGATTCTATGATGTTAAGCGAGAACAGAGATGAGCAAAATTACATACATAGAAACATTTATGGTGATTGATAGAATATTGGACCAAATTTTGCATAAGATTGCATTTGCTGTTAAGTTAAAGGCCTCGTGTCCGAAGGCCGGGAGAACTGAGATATGAATTTGAATCACATCATGGTAATTGGGGAAATATATTTAACAAATTGAATAAATCTACAATGAAAAAAGTAATATACGAAATAATAATTAAAACAAATTCACAAAGTGCTGGAGTAACTCAGCAGGTCGGGCAACATCCCTGGAGAACATGGATAGGTGGTGATTTGGTTTGGTTTGATTTGATTTGATTTGGTTTGGGACCCTTCTGCATACAATAATAATAATAATATTATTATTATTATTATTATTATTATTATTATTATTATTATTATTATTATTATTATTATTATTATTATTATTATTATTATTATTATTTATTATTGTTATTATTTTTCATTGCAGATTTATTCAATTATAAAATAATAATAATTATTATTATTACTTTCTTATACTAGCATGATGATAATAATAATAATAATAATAATAATAATAATAATAATGATGATGATGATGATGACAATAATAATAATAATAATAATAATATATTATTATAATATTATTATTATTATCATAATATTATTATTATTATCATCATCATCATCATCATCATCATCATCATCATCATCATCATCATCATCATCATCATCATCATCATTATTATTATTATTATTATTGTCATCATCATCATCATCATGAGAGGTATAGACAAAATCATCATCATCATCATCATGCTAGTATAAGAAAGTAATATTATTTTATCATAGAAAAAAACATCTGGTTCACCATTATCCTCCACATTCTGGCCTAAACGTGGTTTTGGACATACCAATGGAGTTAACTCTTAACTGCCTCCTTAGACAATTAAGGTGAGACATTAGAGAGCAGCCTTGCTAGTGTAAATGAATAAAACAAAACTCAATTCAGGTTTTTTTAAAAATCTGCAGTTTTGAGGAAAGGGATGCAGTCTCAGAGAGTGGACTGTTAGTGGAATGGAGCTGGTAGGTTAGGGACTGGAATCTGTGGCTGGGATTGAAGATAATAACATATAATTGGAGACCATTTCTGCTCCTAATATTGGCTATCAGAGAGGCAGCATGGCAAATCAGTAACAGTGGTGGGTTGAGAGAGGCACGGGTAAAATTGAACTTACAAGTGAAATTCTGACATGTTTACATCTCATAAGAAACTGAATTAATAGTACCTCTACCTCACAGTACTTGTGCACATGACAATAAACTCAACTTGACTTGACCTGGAATCAGAGATCAGTATTTAATTTCACCAGCCCATTTCATCAAGAGAATGTTGTACTCTATTTTAGTTTAATAAAAATAACACACAGCAATTCAGACAGTAAGAAATTTTAATGTCATCTGCAAGCATTTTGATCACAGTGAACTTCAGTTTCATGCTGTAAATGAACTAACTGCTGTGTTGCATGCACAACTGCAGACAACCCAGGAGCAATGTTGTTGCTTTACTCTCGGCTATCTAGCCAGTCAGTGCCATTTTTGCCACGGAAATGAATCATACAGTCGTAAGCTTTTAGTTACTATCCATCCTGGTTTGCACCTTAGGGGCAATCTGTGTAATCTTCCTTGCAGAAACACTAGCAGACAGTGCAGTACGTATACACTAAAAAGCACTTGAGCCCGACATGTCAGCTTTAGAAAAAATGTAAATGGCTGTAAATTCTGCTGCCTGTCAACCTTTATTTGTCCTTTGCAGCAGGAATAAAAGAACAAATATATTGCTGGAGGCCCTAAAAAATATTTTAGCAAAGAATGTGACACTTGTTCTATACAGTGTAATGGACAGTTTAGATGACAGTGAGTGTTTGCAGTGGACCAGGCAAATACCCATGGGGCCTACACTTCTCTCACACGAAGCCTGAACTGCCAAATAATACCCTTAGTTGCAAACCAACACTGTCAATAAGGATATATCATCTTTTGTAGAGAGGAAGAGCTGTCTGCAATAATTCCCATTCTGCTGAGTTTGGGCTTTTCCATTAGCACAGCCACCTGCTGGGCCTTCTCGCTTAAGTTTAATGCTGTCTGAACTAGAATTTATCACCATCTGCAGTCAGGCTGGAATTGAGTCTGCCATCGACGATTTTGATATTAAATTCTATAAAGATAAACTACAGAAATAATAGGCTAGTGTCACAAGGACAAACAGAATCTTTATCATCCTTAGTAACTCTAAAACAAAAAAGGAATATTGAATAACTAAATGAATTCTCGTCTCTCAAACAAATCAATCCTGACTGCAGTCAACCAGTGCAATGATTGTGGTTTTTATAATAATCTCAGAGCACTTTCGTTTTTTTCCCCTTTCATTCTTTTGCCCAATTATATTTAGTTTTGCTGTCATTTTGTTACAAGGGAACAGGTTCAAGGATCTGACTAGTAGAACAGAAAAAGGCTCACTCATCTGTTTAGATACAAATCAGTTTTATTGGCAAGAGAGAACACAAGAATACTTGTCTTGGTATGTGCGGGGTCCAGTTTTACAGCAGCACACCCCTCTCTCTCTCTCTCTCTCTCTGCCTCCACCGCGGCGCTGATCGCGACTCAGCCCGTCGGTAAACCCCTCTCTTACATGAACTAACATATCTTACTGGCGCCTGCCTTTATACAGGTAAGAAATCAGCTGTTGAAATAACCGCTGCTAAGTCCTGGCCAACAGCACTGCTCCCAAATTCAAACAATCACAATTACACAATCACAATCACAATAAAACTTTATTAGCCAAGTATGTTTTACAGCATACGAGGAACTTCATTTGCCATACAGTCATAACAATAAAAAGCAATAGGACACACAAAATACATTTTAACATGAACATCCACCACAGTGACTCCTCCACATTCCTCACTGTGATGGAAGGCGAAAAAAAGTTCAATCTCTCCCTTCTTTGTCCTCCAGCGGTCGGGGGCTCTAACCTTCTGTTGACGGGATGATCTTGACTCCCGTAGCCGGCGGCGAGTCTTCCTCGTCGGGGCGATCAAGCTCCTGCATCGGGGGGGGGGGGATCTCAGCTCCCCCGCGCCGGCGATCTACCCCGGGTCGGGACCAGTCGAACCTCGTGCAGCTTTTGGAGCTCCCGACCGATCTCAACCCGAGACTGCGAGCTCCTGATTTTAAAGTCCGCAGGCTGCATTGGAGCGTCGATCCCAGGCAAGGGATCGCAGGCTCAGATGATAAGTCCACGCCCCCGCGGGGGGGACTCAAGGTCAGTCCCAGGCAAGATCTCCAGCTCCGTGATGTTAGGCCACAGAGCGACCAGAGATACAATCCGGAAAACAATCGCATCTCCGGCAAGGTAAGAAATTGAAAAAAAGTTTCCCCCGACCCCCTCTCCCACCCCCCACATAAAACAAACCAGAGAACATTTACACAAACTTTTAAAACTTACCAAAAATAACAAAAAGAGTTTGAAAAGGACAGGCAGACTGTAGGCGAGGGCCGAAGGCCGGGAGGGTCCGAAGGCCGGGAGAACTGAGATATGAATTTGAATCACATCATGGTAATTGGGGAAATATATTTAACAAATTGAATAAATCTGCAATGAAAAAAGTAATATAGGAAATAATAATTAAAACAAATACACAAAGTGCTGGAGTAACTCAGCAGGTCGGGCAACATCCCTGGAGAACATGGATAGTGGTGATTTGGTTTGGGACCCTTCTTCATACAATAATAATAATAATAATAATAATAATAATAATAATAATAATAATAATAATAATAATAATAATAATAATAATAATAATAATAATAATAATAATAATAATAATAATAATAATATAATTGCTCAATAATAATAATATTAATTATTAATAATAGTAATAATAATAATACGCCCCCTGGTGGTGATAAAATTATAACCAATGGCAGGAGACTCCGTCCTAGCGAGCCCCCACCTTGGGAACAAAGAGCTGTCAGCCGCAGACTGGCGCTTAAAGCAATAAACAGAGCTACACACTTGGTGCGCAAATCAATACACACAGCACTACAAGACTTGTAAATCAATACACACAGCGCTGCCGGTTTGGCGCGCAAAGGTTTAAACAGGGTGGTGTTGGCTTAGCCCATGGGAATTTAAACAAAGAGCTGTCGGCTGCAGTGCTATGGTTTCTAAACATAGCGCTACCGGCTGCAGTGCTATGGTTTCTAAACATAGCGCTACCGGCCACAGCGCTATGGGGTTTAAACATAGCGCTACCGGCCACAGCGCTATGGGTCACAGACTGTTCGGACAAAATTCTCGAATAACATTCCACCCCTCGAACAGTCTGGTTTCCGTCACATCCGGCCTGCAGGCTTTACCTCGTCACATCCGACCCATGGGCTTTACCTCATCACATCCGGCCCGTAGGCCCTACCTCGTCACATCCGGCCCACATTCTTTACCTCGTCACATCCGGCCTGCAGGCTTTACCTCGTTACCTCTGACCCGCAGGCTGTAGTAAGGTCCACGTGGTCGTAATGCTAATCCTCACATACAATGCCGTAACATAATTGCCAACAAGATTGTCCCAATGGTCAGTCCCCAGTGCACCACTGTTGTCCACCAGCCTCCAAACATCCCGAAAGGCCACCATCCTCCCGAGCAATTGTAGTGTTGGTACTGTTCTCCGACCCTTCGAATCGTCTCTACGGCTTCCTGGATGTATCCAGCGAGCTTGGAGATGTTCTCTTTTACCCCACTCAGGGTCAAACCAGTCACCGAGCCTGTATGACCACGCATGATACAAATCAACTTGTTTTGTCGGAGGTCCCAAACCTTAATGCCATCATCAATACCACCAGAGATAATCTGATCGCTTGTGTCATTAAATGTTGCTGCCAGTACTTGGTAAGTGTTTCGAAACATATGGATTACAGCCTTCTTCCGAATGTCCCATAGGTTCACTGTTTCATCGTCACTTCCAGCACAGACCAACTGTGGTCCCCTTCGGGCTGGATAACATGAATTCACAACGGATGTGTGACCTTTAAGTCTCTTGATCCTTTCACCCATTTCACTGTCCCACGCTGCTACAGTTTGATGTAAAAAACATGCTGCCATCTGTGTTATAATGCAATTCCATCACTGCTCCACTGTGACCTTTCAATGCAGCATAATTATCGCAGTCGCCATATACATTCCAAAACAACATGAGTCGATCAAATCCTGCAGATGCCAGTATTGATCTATTCGAGTGAAATTTACAACAATAAACTTCTCCCTCGTGACCCATTAAAAGCATTGGAGGAGCTTGAAGACTCGAGGTTCTTGGTCCCACCTGCAGCACGGCCTACTGCGGGCTCCCCTGCTCTAAGGGCAGCAGCTTGTTGCAGGGGTGCTTGGCCTGCACCAGCGCCATCTCGCTTGCTATTTCTTTTTACCAAACATTTTCTATTCTATTCGTCAGATCCTGCCAACTATGCCAAATGTTACAAGGGAACAGGTTCATGGATCTGACTAGTAGGACAGAAAAAGGCTCGCTCATCTGCTTAGGTTACAAATTAGGTTTATTGGGAAGAGAGAACAAAAAGAATACTTGGCTTGGTATACGCGGGGTCCAGTTTACAGCAGCACACCTCTCTCTCTCTGCCTCCGTCCACGGCGCTGATCACGTGACTCAGCCTGTCAGTGAACCCCTCTCGAACATGAACTAACTTATATCTGACCGGCGCCTGCCTTTATACAGATAAGAAATCAGCTGTTGAAATAACCGCCGGTAAGTCCTGGCCAATAGCGCTGCTCCCAAATTCAAACTATAACCAATGGTAGGAGACTGCATCCCAGCAAGCCCCCTCCCCCTAGGGAAGAAAACGCTATCAGCCGCAGACTTGCGCTTAAAGCAATACACATGGCGCTACAGACTTGCCAAGTAAATCAATACACACAGCGCTACAGATGGCGCGTAAATCAATAGACACTGCGCTGCCGGTTTGGCGCGCAAAGGTTTAAACAGGGTGCTGTCGGCTTAGCGCGTGGGAATTTAAACAAAGAGCTGTCGACTGCAATGCTATGGGTTCTAAATATAGCGCTACTGCCCACAGCACTATGGGCTTTAAACATAGCATTATGGGGTTTAAACATAGGGCTAAGGGTCACAGACTGTTCGGGCAAAATTCTCATACAACACATTTTTAGCTTCATGTTTCGCTGATTATTCATATTATGCAAGAAAGCTCTTGGGAAAAGGAGAAATTGGACTGGGGAGGCCTGCTGGCATGAGGTGGGTGTGGGAAATAATCTCTGAACCATGATAGATAGGCCTAATCAAAGTTGTACCATGTGCTCATTTAAATTAGACTGGAGGAGTGTGAGTGCCTGCTGTGTGCTGCTCTGCAGTTCGCTGGTGAAGTAACCATCATTTTTGGGTGAACACCATGCCAGTAGAGGGGGGAGAGATTTAATATGAACCTAAGGGGTAACTTTTTTACACAAAGGATGGTGGGTATATGTAATGAGATACTAGAGGAGGTAGTTGAGGCGGGTACTATTACAGTGTTTCAGAAGCATTTGGACAGTTACATGGATGTGATAGATTTGGAGAGGTATGGACCGACGCGAGCAGGTGTAGATGGGGCATGTTGGTTGGAGTGGGCAAGTTGGGCTGAAGGGCATGTTTCCGCGCTGTCTGTCCAGGAGTAAGACACTATTCTGTCCAACTCCTCCCAGCTCTGTTTTAAATTATTTTCATACAATTCTTTTATTTTGAATAGTCCCTTTCTCATCTGGATCGGGCCTGCTTGGAAGGACCATGCCAATTGGGTTCAAGGCAGTTCAATTAAAGAGAGGAGATCTGAAATATTAACTATAAAAATAATCACAAGGATATATCTTGGAGACTTTACCAATGAGTCACATAATGAATTTCTGAGGCAAAGCATGCATGTTAATTCATCTGCCAAATTGAACACCTGGATGACTTTCTTTCAGCACTTTTTATTATTTCTTGCCATTTCATTATTTTCATTAGATTTTCTTAGATTTTCTTACAAGAGGAATAGGCCATTTGGCCCATCAAGTCTCTCACAGTATTCCTATTGCTCCTATTTCACTTCTTATTTCCCTGTGACCTATTCTTTCATGATCTCATCAACTCCCCACTGATTCTCCTGCAACCTTTCCACATCAAAGGACATTTGTATTGGTCAACTAACTTACCAGCATGTCTTTGAGATGTAGGAGAAAACTGGAGAAACCAGGGAGAAATCCATAGAGTCACAAGGATAATGTACACATTCCACACAGGCAACATTTCAGTTTTGCTATCAAACCCAGATCATTTATGTCCATTCGTTAATTTTAGAACTTAGTCTCAACACAATTAATCAGGCGCTTGTTTCATAACACCACGTTTACATTAATTTTTACCAAGAAGAATTAGAAATTGGCATCAATTGCTTTCGACAGAATTTAATAAAATATACGTTGTATACATGGAAAAGTGTTTAGCTTTTCTAAGGAAGTCTTTCACCTTCCTATCAAATTAGAAATCCTTCTGCATGTCTGCAAATGCTTCCAAGCAAAATTCCCTTCAGAAACCCACCATTATATTTTCATTCATCAAAATCTATAATTTCTTATGTACCATCTCATTATGTAAAATAATTTCTCTCAACGTCCTTTCTGGTTCTGTTGAGAATTGGGCTTTGTTTCTAACAGTGGAAAAACATTATTATTTACTTCATCAAAGACCCTTATAATATTGAACATTGTTTAAATTTCGTCTTAACCTTCTCTGGACAAGGAAAACATTCCACCAGTGTCTCACAATCTCAAATACAGTGAACACTGAAATATTTAGGAGATATGTTAGCTTTATTAATGCGTGTAAGGTTAACATTTTGAATGCATAGAAAATAGGTGTAGGAGGATGCCATTTGTGGAAGTTGGAGAGTGGAAGTTTTGTTGCCTCCATCACAGTGAGGGGGTGTTTGGAGTCACTGTGATGGATGTTTGTGTTGGGGTCATGTGTCTTGTGTTCTTTTTCTTTTTTGTGTGACTGCTATGTTGTTTCGTTCGGTACCTTGGTACCGAATGACAAATAAAGCTCTGTTGTTGGCCCTTCAAGCCAGCACCGCCATTCATTGTGATCATAGTTCTGAAATAGAACGATGGATTCTGGAAATCTGAAGTAAAACCATAACATTTTGGTAGCACTCAGCAGGATAGGCATAATCTATGGAAGGAGAAGCAGAGTCAATATTTCAGGTTGGAGCATTGGAATCACCTGGGTAATTTGGCTTCACTCTAACAGAGAAATTTCCTTTGTTTTGTCCACCACCTCAGTATTATTCCAACTGCAAAATAATTTTTTTTTCACTGTCCCATTTCTAATGAATGGTCTTTAACCTTAAATGTTAACACTGCTTCTCCTTCCAGACATGCTGCCAGATCTCGTGAGTGTTTCTAGAATTTTCTGGTTTTAGAATGTCTCTCCATTTGAGAATTATAAACATTGCATTAGACCAGATGCAATATTGTGGTATACACATAGATTTATGAGGATGTTGCCAGGACTTGTATAGATTTACGAAGATGTTGCCAGGACTCGAGGGCCAGGGCTATAGGCAGAGGTTGAGCAGGCTAGGACTTTATTCCTTGGCGAGCAGAGAGATGAGGGGTGATCTTATGCAGGTGTATATGATCATGAGAGGGATAGATAAAGTACATGCACAGAGTCTTTTGCCCAGAATAGGGTAATCAAGGTTTAAGGTGAAGGGAGAAAGATTTAATAGGAACCTGAGGGGCAACTATTTTATACCAAGGGTGGTAGGTATATGGAACGAGCTGCCAGAGGAAATAGTTGAGGCAGGTATTATCACAATGTTTTAAAAACATTTGGACAGGTACATGGATAGGACAGATTTAGAAGGATGGGGCCCAAACCCAGGCAGGTGGGAGTATTGTAGATTGGGCATGTTGGTCGGCATGGGAAAGTTGGGTCAAAAGGCCTTTTCCCATGATGTATGACTCCATGACATTTGGGCAGATGCAGTTGAATTTATTTTTTATAATCCAACATTGTTCTCTCTTCCCAATAAATAAGGAATATTACTGATGGATTAATTGATTGATTGATGCTTTATTTTCACATGTGATATATCACAGTTGAATTTTTGTTTTGCATACCATATGCAAAGAGTCACCACATATAGGGAGCTGACAAAGTTACAAAATAGTTCCCAATAGTCCCTTTGTTATCTTGGCAGCTCCCCCACGCCGGGTCCCTCTTTGTTCTTGGCTGCTTGTCCTCGACTGGCCTCTGGCACCCACCGTGGGCCCGTCCGACCTGCAGCGCTCACTGCAGGCCCATCCTCTGCTGCCCGCTGGCAGGTCCTCTCTTGGATGGCTCAGCGGCGCTCACCGGGAGCTTCCAGTGAATAGATGGAATGGATATCTCTATTCCATTACTAAGAGTTTTATTATTCATATTTATCAGTTATTAAAATACATTTTATCATAATAAATACGATACAATAGTGGCATTTGAGGCACTTTTGGATCAGCATATGAGTATGCAGAGAATGGTTGGATATGGATTATGTACAGGTAGATAAGAATTGGTCTTGGCATCATGTTCGGCACAGACGTTGTGGGCTGAAGGGCCTGTTCTTGTCCTGTACAGTGTTATATTCCATGTCTCTTCTATCATTTCAAATCACATACTTAAAGAACACTAACTTTGGATTCTCAGATTCAGATCCCAAATCATCAAGTTTAAGTAGTAGGCAAATAAGAAAAATCATTCCCTGAATTACATTTCCAATTCCACTGGATTTTTCAGTTACCATTTTGCTTGTTGTTAGAATCATGCTAGTTTATTTTATATTTCAGGAGAATGGGCTACCTTTAATTTTCTAGGCTCAAAGTTGTACCAAGCATCTAATTACTCGATACATCTGATATATGACCTAATATTAGTGGCTGAGCATAATTTCACTTGTTCCATGGTTTTAGTTATATTTGCGAAATTCAATATTCAAGCATTTCAATTAGTTTCAGAAGTCCTGGGTTACAGTTGAGGAATATCACTGGAGAAATGTGTATCTATAGATGTTGGATGAGAACAAACTGTAGTTTGGACATATTTCCCCTTCAGTCAAAGAGCCATCTGATATTTATCATTAAAGTTCACACATGAATATAGCCTTTGTGCAAAGTACCAGAAAGGTACCCAGAGCACTGGAATTGTCCTGCAGCAATTCAGATTCAGAAAAGAAAAAAAAACCTTCAATAAGAATGATGTGTTTCGGTTTTTGAATCTACATCAAATAACTGCAGCATACCAAAACATTACCAGGCAATGTGCATCATTTTTATGAACTCACTAACATTGTTCAAACATTTCATAATGATCTCACAGATTGATATTAGTGGGAGAACTCTCTGTATACCCTAGACACAGAGTGAAAGGCTGTCAGTTCAAGTTAATAGGCCTCTCTTATTACCTCCGGTCACCCACCTAGAGGGCAAATATCCTTGCTGGATGCTGATGCTGTTTAATTAATGTCCACACTTGTTATGTCAACATGATGCATCATGCTGAACTAAAAACATTTACAAGTTTGTCGAAATGATCTTTTTCTAAATTAAACTGGAATTTTATTTTGGTTGTAGCTCATTTTCATGTTATTCATCTACAGTGCTGCATATGCACCACCCTCATTACATTTAGTTCAGTCAGAATGTTGTCGCTATTATACATCGACTGGACTTGCATTTTATCCAGTATGGAGGGCCATTCTCCACAGCGGTAGCTCATTATAACAAGCTAAATGTTCATCTCCCAAGGACTTTGTTATAATGAGGGTGGAATACATATAATGGAACATTGAGAGGCATTGTTGCATCCCAAAGTATTAGTTCATTAGATTTGTAATATTCCTTTTCTGCCAATTTCCATTAATTTTCAGATTGCTTTAATAATCTTAACATGACATTCTTTGTCTGACTGTATTTGGACAAAGCCAGAAGGCAGCTGATCATTATATACAATTTGCACCCATTCTAAAAGATGTAGGGCTCATTTTAAAGTTGTTTTTTATTTTATTACTGATTTTAGCAAATCATTTATCTGCCTCTGGGCTTGATAAATTTATATATTTTTGCTATCATTTTAATCTTTTAGAAAATATTTTTTTTGCATTTTTGTTTCCTCAGAGAACTTAATTTTTTTTTTCCCGTTCAATTCTGCCAAGTTTTAAAATTATTAATCAGTTGGGTTACGTGAGCAGTAACATCATTTGTTCACATAATATTGGCATTATATCACTGTGAAAACAATTGGAGTAGAGCCTCTGCTTATCCAACACAGAATGTATGCATCCTCTGACCAGAAACTCACCACATAATGGCATTTGAGAATGTTGATGCATGTCTATGTGTTTAAATGATAGCAAGAGCACCATGCAATTAATGACATACAAGATTTGGCAAATAGTTCCAGACTTGGTCCAAAGTCGTAGTTATACAGTGCCTCACCGAAACCCAAATAGGTCAGGTCAGTCTTCACAGCTATGAAACACTAGCTCACTGGCTTTGTTGATTAGTGGCGGAAATTCAAAATTGAATATGTCAGTTAACCTAAGTTAATGTGGAAGTCCCAAACAATTAACCTGACAAAGGATCTGTGAACCCATGGATTAAATAAGGACTGTAAGGTTGTGTGGTAGAAAGAAAAAAAGCAAAATGCTGCTGATGCTGCAAATCTGAAATAAATTCTGTAAATACTCAACAAGTTAGATAGCTCAGTGTAAAGAAATGAAGCATTAACTGTGTCTCTCTGCAGATACTAGGGGACTGAGGGAGGAACTGATGGGAATCCACATTAGTCAGGAAATGGTGTTAGATAAACTGTTGGGACTGAAGGCAGATAAATCCCCAGGGCCTGATGGTCTGCATCCCAGAGTATTCAAGGAGGTGGCCCTAGAAATCGTGGATGCATTGGTGATCATTTTCCAATGTTCTCTCGACTCTGGATCAGTTCCTGTGGACTGGAGGGTCGCCAATGTAACTCCACTTTTTAAGAAAGGAGGGAGAGAGAAAACAGGGAATTATAGATCAGTTAGCCTTACATCGGTAGTGGGGTAGATGCTTGAGTCTATTATCAAAGATGTTATAGCAGCGCATTTGGAAAGCAGTGACAGAAAGTCAGCATGGATTTATGAAGGGGAAATCATGCTTGACTAATCTTCTGGAATTTTTTAAGGATGTACCAAGTAGAATGGAAAAGGGAGAGCCAGTGGATGTGGTGTATCTGGACTTTCACAAAGCCTTTGACAAGGTCCCACACAAGAGATTAGTGTGCAAAATCAGAGCACATGGAATTGGGGGTAGGGTATTGACATGGACAGAGAACTGGTTGGTCGACAGGAAGCAAATAGTAGGAATTAACGGGTCCTTTTCAGAATGGCAGGCAGTGACTAGTGGTGTGCCACAAGGCTCAGTACTGGGACCCCAGTTATTTACAATATATATTAATGATTTAGACGAGGGAATTAAATATCACATCTCCGAGTTAGCGGATGACACAAAGCTGGGTGGCAGTGTGAGCTGTGAGAAGAATGCTATGAGGCTGCAGGGCAACTTGGATAGGTTGGGTGAGTGGGCAGATGCATGGCAGATGCAGTATAATGTGGATAAATGTGATGTTATCCACTTTGGAGGCAAGAACAGGAAGGCTGATTATTATGAATGGTGTCAGATTAGGAAAAGGGGAGGTGCAATGAGACATGGGTGCGCTTGTAAATCAGTCACTGAAAGTAAGCATGCAGGTACAGCAGGCATTGAAGAAAGCTAATGGCATTTTGTCCTTCATTGCGGGAGGATTTAAATTTGGGAGCAAGGAGGTCCTACTACAGTTGTACAGGGTGATGGTGAGACTGCACCTGGAGTATTGTGTGCAATTTTGGTGTCTTAATTTGAGGAAGGACATTATTGCTATTGAGGGAGTGCAGCGTAGGTTCACCAGGTTAATTCCCGGGATGGCGGGACTGACATGATGAAAGAATGGATCGACTGGGCTTGTATTCGCTGGAATTTAGGATAAGAGGAGATCTTATAGAAACATGTAAACTTCTTAAATGATTGGACTGGCTAGATGCAGGAAAAATGTTCTCGACGTTGTGGGTGTCCAGAACCTGGGGTCACAGTTTAAGAATAAGGGGTAGGCCATTTATGACTGAGATGAGGAAAAACTTTATCACCCAGAGTGTTGTGATTCTGTGAAATTCTTCGCCACAAAAGGCAGTGGAGGCCAATTCATTGGATGCATTCTAGACTTAAATTTACTCTTAGTGCTAAAGGAATCAAGGGATATGGGAAAAAAGCAGGAACGTTGTACTGATTTTAGATGATGAGCCATGATCATATTAAATGGCGGTGCTGGCTCGAAGGGCCGAATGGCCTATTCCTGCATCTATTTTTCTATGTTTCTGAATTTCTATGTTTACTGTCTGACTTTTTGAGTATTTCCAAAATGTTCTGCTTTTATAGAATAAACTTTGTTTTAAATACAATGGATATAATGTTTTAATTGTATAAAGAAGTATTTAACTTTATTCTACTTTACAGTAAACAATATTTTTAAAATCTTTTGTTTTAAATTTTTGATAGTTTTATATGTTTCTAAATATTAGAGGCTGCCAAATGTCTTCAGACAAATTCTCAGCTTACATCTTGCCTGACTCATTTCATTATATTGTTCAAGGCACTGTCATAATTCAAAAAATGTATTGGTCTTCCAGGCTCAATTAAGTAAGTTTGAGCAATTAATAATTCAGCAGATGGTGACAAAGGAGATAGTGATCGACATCAGGAAGCACAGCAGTACACATATCCCAGTTTGTATTGATGGCACCAAAGTAGAGATGGTTGAAAACTCCAAATTTCTAAGAGTCAATATCACCAACAACTTCTCCTGGACCACCCACATTGAAGCAATGACCAAGAAGGCACACAAAAGCCTTTACTTCCTTAGAAGGCTTAGGAAGATCGGCATTTCCCCTACAACCCTCACTAATGTCTACAGATGCACCATAGAAAGCATTTCATATGAATGCATCATAGCTTGGTTTGAGAACAGCTCCATCCTCGACTGCAAGAAATTGCATCGAATTGTGGACACAGCCTAGACCATCACACAAACCAACCTCCCTTCTATTGACTCAATTTAAATCTCATGTTGCCTCAGCAAGGCCAGCAGCATAATCAAGGACAAGTCACACCCTGCCCACTCCTTCTTCTCCCCTCTCCCATCAGTCAAAAGGTATATGTGTGAAAATGCACACCTCCAGATTCAGGGACAGTTTCTTCCCAGCTGTTTTCAGGCAACTGAATCATCCTGCCACAACGAACGAACAGTGCTGAACTACTATCTACCTCATTGGTGACCCTTGGACTATCCTTGATTGGACTTTGCTGGCTTTATCTTGCATTGAATGTTATTCCTTTATTATGTATCTATACACTGTAAATAGATCGATTATAATCATGTATTGTTTTTCTGCTGACTGGTTAGCACGCAACAAAAGCTTTTCACTGTACCTCAGTACACGTGATAATAAACTAAACTGAACTAAACTGAACTTTTTGGAAAAACGGTTCTATATTTTTATAATAACTTACTCAATTAAACAAATTACATAATTCTCTGAAATTTGTCAATGAATTTTGTTTTGTAGTTATGGCACCTTTTTAATATGTGGGAAAATCCATCATTGTATTATTGGGTATTTTTAAATATGCCAATATATAAACACATTGAAAGTCTGAAGAAGGGTCTCGACCCGAAACGTCACCCATTCCTTCTCTCCCGAGACCTGCTGAGTTACTCCAGCATTTTGTGAATAAATCGATTTGTACCAGCATCTGCAGTTATTTTCTTATAACACATTGAAAGCCACAGGTATGTGATTACTATATTAGATGTATTGACACTACTGGTATTAATACAGATCTCTGAACTAACAGCATGCTTTTAAAATTCCAACAACTAATGCACCTTTTAAAACCACCATTTAAATTTCAAATGCTAAATCAACACTTTGAGTTCTTAAACAAGTTGGTCCACTAGAATGTTGTAAATTAAATATATTATATGAAAAACATGACTAATATGTTTTCTAATAATAAATGTACATTGTGGGAGAACATAAATGTAAAAAAAATGTATTCAAAGTTATGTATTCAATTCCTTAAACATTTGAACACTAAGAAACCTGTGATTTTCGATCTAATTTTGTCAAATTTGCAATCAGCTGTTAGTTTCTGGTTCATTAATTCAATACAGATCATTGAAAGAAATATCTTCAGAGCACCTCCTCTTGTTACTATAAAGCTTCCTTTGCAAGAAAGGTGATATGTGAATATAAATTCTTACATTATTCAAACGCAGGAGTGCAGGAAGCTGAAGGGTTATCTATCTATCTATCTATCTATCTATCTATCTATCTATCTATCTATCTATCTATCTATCTATCTATCTATCTATCTATCTATCTATCTATCTATCTATCTATCTATCTATCTATCTATCTATCTATCTATCTATCTATCTATCTATCTATCTATCTATCTATCTATCTATCTATCTATCTATCTATCTATCTATCTATCTATCTATCTATCTGTCTATCTATCTGTCTGTCTATCTGTCTGTCTGTCTGTCTGTCTGTCTGTCTGTCTGTCTGTCTGTCTGTCCGTCTGTCTGTCTATCTATCTCTAAAATTCTCCGTCCATGTGCATGTGTGTATGTGCGCACCATAACTTTGGAGCTTCGCACAGCCAAAACGGTACACCATAGCGCCACAATCTTTCCACCACGTTACTCACCATTATCCTGGGCATAATCTCTGACAACTCTCATTCAAATTGAAGGTACATTTTTAAAGCTACGGACATTTTAAAATTTAAAAATTCACTTTCTAACCCATTTCCTGAAAGTCCGCAGCGTATGACGTCACAGTCGGCCACGTTCGAGTTCATTTGCTCCTCACTCGCCAAAACAAGATGACCGCCGGCAGCGCCGCCGCCCGCCCAACCTCAGTCGTTCCCTCACTCCCTCTCCCCTCTCGCCTCTCGCCTCTCGCCTCTCGCCTCTCGCCTCTCGCCTCTCCCCTCTCACCTCACCTCTCGCCCGACCCCGACCCCGGGGGAGACCCGCACGTCGGCAGTCAGCGTTGAACGCACGGGCACTGGTAAGTGCCTTTCGCCACCAATGGCTCCACGGAGGGGAGTGGGCATGGCGGCCGAGTGGGTGGAGGGGAGGGGAGGTGGGGGGAGGAGAGAGTGCGGGGTGGGGAGTAGGGGATAGTGGGGGTGGGGGGAGAGGAGGGAGGTGGGGGTCAGGGGAGAGGGAAGGGGGAATAGGGGTGAGGAGGGGGGAATGGGGTGGAGGCAGGGCTGGGGGACTGGGGGTGGGGGCAGGGGAGGGGCAATTTGGGGTGGGCTAGGGGGATGGAGTGGGTCAGTGGGGGGAGGAGGGGGCATAAGGGGGATTGAGTGTGGGGGGGGGGAATTGAGGGTGCTACACCAATACAGGAGAGACTTTGGGTCCAGGGCTCACCTTCTCAGTCACACCCTCTCCCCTACCCTGCCCCCCCCTCTATGAGGAATGGACCCAACGGGTCCACTTGGTCTAGTCTTATATAAAATTAAGGTATATAAAATTATGATGGGAATAGATAGGGTGAATGAGCAGAGTCTATTTCCAAAGGTAAAATAATCAAGAATTAGAAGTTAAAGGTTTAAGGTGAGAGGGGGAAGATTTAATACAAACCTGAGGGGCAATCTTTTCACGAGGATGGTGAATTTATGAAATGAGCTGCAAAAGGAAGTAGTTGAGGCATGAAAAATAACGACATTGAACAGACATTTAGACAGGTACATGGATAAGAAAGGTTTGGAGGGATATGGGCCAAATGCAGGTGATTGGGACTATCTCAAATGGGGCATCTTGGTCAACATGGACCACTTGGGCTGAAGAGCCTGTTTCTGTGCCATCGCATAATAACTTAAACTATCAGATTTCCCTTGCTCCCAACCAGAACCAATAATAAATTAGGACCTAAGAGGCTGTAAAATTTTTTTGAAGCAGAATGGAAAAGTTGTCCGGGATCACTGGATCATGGTCACCATTCATTCAACAATCAACACCAACAAATAGTTTAATTGATCACATATTATTGCTAGCAGTGGAATTTTACTGTAAACTATTTTACTTGCTTATTAAAACTGGGCGCAAATGAAAAGCAATTCATTGAAATTTAGAAAGTATCACACAAAATGTTGGAGTAATGCAACGAGTCGGACAGTATGTTTGGAGTACATGCATGGTGACATTTTGGGTCAGGACACTACTTTAGGCTGATTGTAATGGGGGGACAAAGCTGGAAATGTGGTGGGGGTGGGACATACTCTGGCAAGTGACAGGTGTAGACAGGTGAGGGTGGGGGTTTGATTAGCACATGGGTGAACAATGGTTAGAGATGAAAAGGAGATAAAAGGATTTAAAATAAGGAGATAGGAGGAGTGAAATGTGAAGCCTGAGGAAGGGATATAGGTGGAACGGGACTGAAGGGGGAACAGAGGGATGGGATAGTGGGAGAAATGGGTGCATACCTGGGTGGGCACAGGGGAGAGAGGGGGGAAGAAAATGGTGGGGAGGGGAGGGGGAGCTAAGTGTTACCTAAAATGGGAGAATTTGATGTTCATATTGTTGGTATGTCAACTATCCAAGCAGAATATGAGGTTTTGTTCCTCCAGTTTGTGTGTGGCCTTACACTGCCAATGGAGAAGGCCCAGGACAATAAATTGCTTGCCATTCCAACTCCACTGACCTTGCAGGTCTAGGCAGACCAACTGCAAGTATTCGTTAATACGGTTGCCTTGTCTACAATTGGTCTTGCTGATATAAATGAGGCCATGTCGGGTCCCAAATGCAATAGAAGAGCTAAGAGGATAGGCATGTGAAGCTCTGTCTCACCTGGAAAGGCTGTCGGGGACCCTGGATGGATGTGAGGAAGGAGGTATCTTCATTGAAGTTCAGGCTTGTTATGAACCCAGGTACATACAGGTATATGCAGTGGGAAGAAGGGTATCGACACAAAATAGCATCTCTTCTTCCCTCCACAGATGCTGCCCGACCAACTGAGTTCCTCCAACATTTTGTTTTATTGCTCAACATATCTGCAAATTCTTATTTTAATTCATAATAAGAGTTTACATTTCAGGCCATAACATTAAATATTGTTTAAGTGCCCGTGGAGAGGTCATTTTATATCATCTAGTTTTTCTTCATTCATGAAAAGTTATCCTGTGTCCATTATAATGCAGTGAGGATCCATTGTACTTTTCAAGGATGGGTATATGTGGATTTTGCATGTTCTTCCTGAAACCACAAGGGTTTCCTCCAGAATCTCTTATTTCTTCCATACCCTAGACATGTAGGTTGGTTGGTTAACTGCCCACTTTAAATTGCCCCCAGTTTGTTGGTGAATTGTAGAATCTCAGGTTAGTTAATGGGAGAATGATGAGAATAAAGCAGCATCAGTGTAAATGGGAGCTTGATGGCCTTTGTGGACTTGATGGGCCATGGGGCCTGTTTCCGTGCTGTATGACTGCAAGACTGTTTGACTGTGATATGCACCAAGAATTATTGCAGCATTTCTTTAGATCTGAGGTGCTGTATCATAATTTCCTCTTGAAGTGCCTTGTGTTCTGGCATTTGAAATCAATTACCATAAAACAATTTTTAAATTAGTGAATTGATACCTTAATTGGTTCTACTTTTTTTTTTAAATGATTAGCTTATAAATTCCTCGCTGGTCAATTATATCATTGCCCAGATCAACTTGCTTGCTGTGAAATTCACCAGTGGTATAGGTGCTTTATACTGCTGCTTCACAGGCAGAAATTAATATGGCTTCAATTCCAGAGCATTCTCTACTTAACTTCTTGCAAATGAGCCCCTACAAGTTCTGGGGAAAATATCAGCTGCATTGTAAAAAATGGAAATATGTGAAAAAAAGTTAAGTATAGAATTGTGAAAAAGGCCTGTGGAATTCACATTTTAATTTGTGAATGTCTCATTTATCACCATTGACCAATTATTTGATATCTTTAAAGTAATTACTGTTATAAAGTAATAGCAGATATTATAAACACAAGCCCTCAAAAAGGCTTGCAATAATCAAGTAGGCTGATTATAAGAGATTAATTTCCCTATTTTCCTGATGGTCAAGCGGCTCCTGAGAGCTGGGAACCATGAGAAAATAAGTCAAACTGATGTTGGGTAGTGCAAGATGCAAAAACACCAAACAAGCGCACGGTAGCGCAGCGGTAGAGTTGCTGCTTTACAGCAAATGCAGCGCCGGAGACTCAGGTTCGATCCTGACTACGGGTGCTGCACTGTAAGGAGTTTGTACGTTCTCCCCGTGACCTGCGTGGGTTTTCTCCGAGATCTTCGGTTTCCTCCCACACTCCAAAGACGTACAGGTTTGTAGGTTAATTGGCTGGGTAAATGTAAATGTAAAAATTGTCCCTAGTGGGTGTAGGATAGTGTTAATGTACGGGGATCGCTGGGCGGCACGGACTTGGTGGGCCGAAAAGGCCTGTTTCCGGCTGTATATATATGATATGATATGATATACATATTCAACCTGAGCGCACAAGTAGTGATGTTATGGCAAATCACCGAGATGATATCTGAAGACCCTTCATGAGGGTGAACCCACAAAAAGTGTCCAAACTGATAGAAGTTCATCATATAGTGAGAGGCATAATTAGGGTAGACAGTCAGAACCTTTCTCCCAGGGTGAAAACATCAAAGACCAGAGGTCATAGCTTTTAGATGAGAGATGCGAAATTTAAAATAGATGTGCGGGGCAAGTTTTTTACAAAGAGATTGGTGGGTGCCTGGAACGCATTGCCACGGGTGGTGGTGAAGACAGATATGATCGTGGCATTTAAGAGGCATTCGGTTAGACACACGGGTTTGTAGGAGGTGGAGGGATATTGATCATGTGCAGGTAAAGGGGGTTAGTTTAATTTGTTATCACGTGCAGTGCAGACATTGAGGGCCGTAATACTTATTTTGGTGCTGAACTGTTCTATGTTCGGTGCTTTGTGTTTTATTAACTGATAGTGTACCTGGACACGTTCTTAAAACTAACAATATAATAAGTAGTATAAGAAGATAACTGCAGATGCTGGTACAAATCGAAGGCATTTATTCACAAAATGCTGGAGTAACTCAGCAGGTCAGGCAGCATCTCGGGAGAGAAGGAATGGGTGATGTTTCGGGTCGAGACCCTTCCTCAGACTGAGACCCTTCCTCAAAACTAGCAAGGTCTAACTGGCTGGAATTTTTGCAGACATCTTAGACCACTCTCTACTAATGTTTGAGGACAGTAACTGCTTTAAAAGGACGTTCACAATACCTGTGCCCAAGAGGCCATAGTGGCATGACTCAAAATCTACTGACTCTCAGCATGAATGTCTGTGGTGATGAAGTGCTTGGAAAGATTGATTATAACACATGTTAACTCCTGCCTCAGTAAGGGCCTGGACCCACTACAATCCACCTACTGCCACAACAGACCAACAGGAGATAGATACATAGAAACATTGAAAAAGGTGCAGGAGAAGGCCATTTGGCCCTTCGAGCCAGCACCGCCATTCATTGTGGTCATGGCTGATCATCCACAATCAGTAACCTGTGCCTGCCTTCTCCCCATATCCCTTGATTCCATTAGGCCCTAGAGCTCTATCTAACTCTCTTTTAAATTCATCCAGTGAATTGGCCTCCACTGCCTTTTGTGGCAGAGAATCCCACAAATTCACAACTCTGGGTGAAAAAGTTTATTCTCACCTCAGTTTTAAATGGCCTCCCCTTTATTCTAAGACTGTGGCCCCTGGTTCTGGACTCCCCCAACATTGGGAACATTTTTCCTGCATCTAGCTTGTCCAGTCCTTTTATAATTTTATACATCTTTATAAGATCCCCTCTCATCCTTCCAAACTCCAGTGAATACAAGCCTAGTGTTTCCAATCTTTCCTCATATGACAGTCCCTCCATTCCAGGGATTAACCTCGTGAACCTCGTCAATAGCAAGGATGTCCTTCCTCAAATTAGGAGACCAAAACAGCACACAATACTCCAGATGTGGTCTCACCAGGGCCCTATACAATTGCAGAAGGACCTCCTTGCTCCTGTACTCAAATGCTCTTGTTATGAAGGCCAACATGCCATTAGCTTTAGATATGATCAAGCTGGTTCTCCACTCTGCACTGGGCCACTTGGACAACGAGAACACATATGTCAGGCTGTTATTCATCGATTACAGTTTGCCGTTTATCAACATCATCCCTTCTAAACTTATCATCAAACTCAGGGAAGCGGGTCTCCGCTCACCCCTGTGCAATTGTATCCTTGACTTCCTCACTGGCAGACCACCATTCATATGATTTGGCAATAATACTTCCTCCTCCATAACCTGCAGCACATCAGCATCGCAGGGCTGTGTGCTCAACCCCTGCTTTATTCACTCCATACCCATAACTGTGTAGCCAGGCACAGCTTCAACGCCATCTTTAAAGTCATCTATGCTGTCATCATTGTTGGACAAATAAAAATGATGAGACAGAGTGCAGGAGGGTGGTTGGCAATCTGATTGAATTTTGCCAGAACAACAACTTTGCTCTCAAGATAAACACAAAATGCAGGAGTAACTCAGTCGGGCATCTTCTCTGGAGAAAAGGAATAGGTGACGTTTCGGTCACCCATTCCTCCTCTGCAGAGATGCCGCCTGATCTGTTGAGTTACTCCAGCATTTTGTGTCTATCTTTGGTTTAAACCTACATCGGCAGTTCCTTCCTACACAATCTTGTCTCAATATTAGCAAGACCAAAGAGCTGATTAGTGACTTCTGGAGGAGAAATCTGGGGATCCATGAATCTGTCTTTATTGATGAGACGGTGGTAAAAAGAGTCAACAGTTTCAGGTTCGTGGATATGCAAATCATTGAAGTTCTGTCCTGGGCCGAGCACATTGATGCAATCACAAAGAAAGCTCATTAATGCCTTTACTTTTCTTACAAGATTGAAGGAAACTCGACTATGTTGCCAAATACTTTCTACCTTTTTCACCCAGAGAGTTGCGAATTTGTGGAATTCTCTGCCACAGAAGGCAGTGGAGGCCAATTCACTGGATGGATTTAAAAGAGAGTTAGATAGAGCTCTCGGGGCTAGTGGAATCAAGGGATATGGGGAGAAGGCAGGCACAGGTTGCTGATTGTGGATGATCAGCCATGATCATAATGAATGGCGGTGCATGTTCGAAGGGCCAAATGGCCTCCTCCTGCACCTATTTTCTATGTTTCTATGTTTTCTATATTTCTATTCTCTATCAAACCTCCATATGTGTACAGTAGAGAGCATACTCACAGGTTGCATAATGGCCTGGTTTTGTGACTCGAAGGCCCAGGAATTAAGAAGACTGCTGATAGTGATAAACATTGCCTGGACCATCACTGGTACTGACATCTATCTCCACCATCGAAGGGTACTCAAAAAGGCAGACCAAATTTTCAAAGATCCACACCACCTTGGCCAAGCTTTCATTTTGTTATGATCATTTGGAAGAAGGTACAGAAATCATCAGGCTCTTGAAAACTGCACACAATCCCACCTCAGGCACTATGATCTACTACAGACTTTGTTTTGTTTTGTACTATGGTTTTTGGACTATAATGACCTTGTTACCTAGTAATTATGTGTGCATTTCCTCTGCTACGTCCAGTTAAGGTCATTTGTCCTATGGAGAAACAAAGTAAGTTATTTCCTGTACAAAGGAAATTATTTGGCCTTATAAACCTAAATAAATGGATCTGTACACTTTGATACATCTGCTTTTCTTCTAAAATGAAAGAAGTGATCAAAATAGAGTTAATAAGTACAAGTTCAAGCTTTAAAAGATAATGCTGAACAATGGGATATCGTTGATATTTAAAAAAAAAGCTATATAAGCTATATAAAGCTATATAAAGTTATGAAAAAGAAAGGAATAGTAGAATGTTAACAGGAGGAGATGATATAAAATGGGAGGAGACTGTGTGAAGCAACAGTACATACATAGATTGTTTAACAAATTGGTCTATTTCTATATTTAAAAAAATCTATGTATTCTATCCACGTCTATGTGACGATTACTGGCAGTTAGACAGGTTTATGAAAGTAGCTATCTTTTGAAACCTAAAACTCTCTTTTGTTGCATCAGTAACCATAAGTTCCACTTATTAATAACATCTCACAGGGGAAAAAAGATGTGACTTCTTTGATGAAGGGAACAATTGAAGATTGGGCATGGAGAATAAGAAGTGAAAGTACTTAATGTGGACTTGCGTTCAAGGACTAACTGTACTCCAAGCGAAGTTATTCAGTACAATTATAGTAAATCAGCTTCCTTTTTTTACGAAAAGTTACCCGACTGTTTCCTACCCACTAAAAGGCTGAAGGAACCCGATCCAGCTAATAATCACCTCAACAATCATCTCTCACAAAGTGAGACAAAATGCTGTCAATGCTGTTATAAATGGCAGTTACTCACTAATGACTTGCGTACTCATGCTCAATTTGTGATTCACTGCCCATATCAAAGTGGTACTTAACCAATCGTGATATCAAGCAGCCCTGATGAAAATAAAAATATTCATAAAAAATATATGTACAGAAGAAAGTAAAAAGATCTTTACTTTCTCGGTGACAGTCCATACATTCACTGTTGGTGGTTTTATACATCAGACATTGCTATTTTGTATACAACATCATCCCACTCATTTGGTTCCCGCAGCTTGCATCCTCTGTGGACCAGATCTCCAACAGCTTCAAGTAGTTAAGCCTGACAGGGAAGGGGGCAGTGGACTAGCGCAGGACAATTGCCAAAGAGGATAACATTGCTCCTTTGGCTGTTACTCTGGCACCTGATGAATACTCTAACTGGTCACAGATGCTGATCAAGCTGTGGACCAAATGTGGATCCGAGCTGAAGACAGCAACATTGTCAATGTACAGGGAGGCTTTACTCTGAGTGTCATCACTGCATGGCATTATCACCCTCTTAAGCTCTCATCCTTTCTGATGGATTTAGCAAAAGGTTCAATGCAGCACTCAAACAGGATGGGGGAGAATGGACATGACTCCAGACTTGATGTGGAAGTTATCTGTTTCTCACCCATTGAATTGGACTGCCCTATGGGTATTAGAACAATTGCATCCAATTTCTTGCTGATACATTTGTGGGAAATTCTTCTCATGCTGGTCCCTACCCACGTCTCGGTTTAAAATGGGGGTTTAGAATGACATTTCGGGAGCATTCTGCACAATTATACAGGTAGAACAAGACTTAAATTAGTGGTTCAGATTGTTAATGTCGAGTCATAACGTCAGAGAATCATCAGTGGAAACAGGCCCTATGGCTCAACTTGTCCACACCACCCATCATGCCCCATCTACTCTAGTCCCACCTGCCTGTTTGGCTCATATCCCTCTAAACTTGTCCTATCCATGTACCTGTCCAAATGTTTCTTAAACATTGTGATGGTACCTGTCTTAACTATCTCCTCCAGCAGCTTGTTCCATATACCTACCATCTTTTGTGGAAAAAGTTGCCCCTCAGGTTTCTATTACATCTTTCCCGCTCACCTTACACCTATGTCCTCTGGTTCTTGATTCCCCTACTCTGGGTTAAAAAAAAACCTGTGCATTTACCTGATCTGCTTTTTCATGAATTTTTAAACCTCTATAAGATAACCCCTCATTTTCTTGCGCTATAAGGAAAAAAAAATCCTTGTCTGTTCAATCTCTACCTACATCTCAGGCCCTCGAGTCCTGACAACATCCTTGTAATCTTCTCTGCACTCTTTCCTACTTAACAACATCTTTCCTATGATAAGGTATCAAAAAATGAACACAATACTCTAAATGTGGCCTCACTAGTGTCTTGTATAACTAAACTGTACAACTTGGATAACTAAGTTAATTATTTTCACCTAGAATTCCTAGAAAACGTGAACCAGTATAATTGCTTTTTGCAACTTTATTTCAATGTGAAAGTAAATTCATAAAGCTGGAATTGTCACCTTTATGAGAAAAAAAAAGAAATACCATTTTCAATGTTATTAGTATGAGATTAAAGTTTTGTCAAGTATAAATTATTTGCAGCTATCTTCAAGTGTTGCTTGTAATGTATAAATCTGATGCTTAGATAGTAATTATCAAATGCAATAATCTTACCTGAAGAACAATACTTCTCTGGAATAACTTTTCCAATCTTTTTATTGTGGAATAATTGAATTCACTATAATCCTAACTAAGCCACTGTGTTTTGAACAGCCGCAGCTCAAGAATACATTATCATTCACAATGAGCACTACAACAATGACAATAAATATTATCAATTTATTTGTCTGCTTGCTTTTTTAATATAAACTGAACATTTTTTGGTGTTGATTAAGGATATTGCAGAATAATATGTTTACATATCTGTTGTGCTGCTGCAAGTAAGAATTTTGTTGTTCCGGTTCAGGACATATGACAGTGAAATACTCTTGACTCTTGGCTTTTGAGCAAAGCTATTGCCTTCAAGAAACTGCAATCTTCCATAAATAAATTATCAAAATATAAAACAACATATATATGGTCAGCAAATCACTTCTGATTAACCTATCCCTACCATATGGTCTAATGCCTGTGAAATATGTTAGAAACAATGTAATCAAACATAGGTGGCAATTCTTAAAATACTGGACATATGAGGAGCATTATCTACCTCAAACTATTCTACCTCAGTGCTACAGCCTTCACATTGTTTGTCATATTACGGAAGATCCTGAGATAAACATACTTTCTTCTATTCTTAAACTTTTTGAAAATCCCCAGATATAAACTAATGCAGAGAATCTATTTAATTCCCTGCTACATCCCAGAGATTATTGGAAATGGCAAGTAGTGAGAGTGGTCCAAGATTGACTAATCATGGTTGCATTTGGGAGGTGTAGCACTGATGCTTGAATCAAACTCATAACCTTTATAAGAACACAAAGTTGAATGTAGGAAGTCAATGACCACTTAGCTTCTGCAAATAGTCATGGCCTATGAATGTGCGTCAAATAAGCAGAGACATATAACAACCAAAGTGTTTTCTGTTTGTTTATACTTTCAATTCAGAACCAAGACTGGGGCTCTGATTCTCAAGATGAGGTTAAATGTAAATAGTTTTGACCATTTGTTCAGAGGAACTTGTTGATCCAGAGTTCTTTTATAAGATGGTTTCATTGTTTATCAGATGACAGACCAAGGTTAGGAAATAAATTATATCTCTCATCATTTTCCAGAATAAATCACTGCAATGGTTATTATTCAACTGTACTCTAGCGGTATGGAAAAATAAGTATACTGTATAACACACACAGAAAAACTTGAGCAAACTACTTTTTTTAGTGATGCATTATATATAGTTTTTAGTCATTCATAGTTCTAGAAAAATTAAAGACATTTAACAGGTACTATTAAAAAAATATTTTTTTGAATGCATAACTTGTCTTGCAAAATTAGGGCAAGCTCACTTAAATGATTTTCTTTTTATTTCTCCTCGCAAGGTCATTAATTGTGATAGGGATTTTGATAAGCCCCTTATTGCTGATGGGGTGAGAACTCCATTGTTAAATGTATTATGGCAGAGCTGTCTGTGGAGATTGCCTGGTTGATTGCTTTGTAGAGGCCCAGTGGCACACAGCAATTAAAATCTATAGACCCTATAACCCTGCTGACGTTTTATGGTCTTTCTGCAATGTCCTTCAATATGACTCGGTGCTACAGCCTTCGTCAATCAAACCGGCTCTCAGAAATGTAAAGCATCTTCCAGAGAGCTTGATAAGCAAACTGAAAGAGGTTAATGACTTTTCATGATGAACATATGTTTCTATCGGTTGATGAGTATAATAATTGAACAGTTATGCATCGCTTATTCACTCACACTGCTGTGTCTGTACAATTGACCTATAACAGATGAAATGTGTAAACTCTTGACATGTTTTTAATGTGTTATCACCCTCAGTCCACAACTGAGTACCTATAAGGATCCAATCTCATTTCAGTTGTAGTCAACTGCTTTCTGTATCAACGCACAGTTTTACCTGAAGCAGAGTTATTAATATTTAGTAAGAAAGCCAGCAGCATTGCTTCCTTATGCTGAAATGCCTCAAGAGCGTGAGGAAAGAAAATACTTGATTATAAACGAAAAAGGTCCAAAGTATGAAAATCATTACTTCCTCTAATTTGTGAATCTTAACTGATCCTGGCTTTTCACAAGGCTTGATTTTTGAAAATCATTTCAAAAGAAGAACTATTTAGAATAATATTACCACTCCTTGTTCATATGCTGCAATATTCATCAAAAATTTGCATGAACAAAATTTTAATTGCTAAGAATAATTGTAAGTATATATAATTAGTTTAATAAAATATTCAGATTTTGCTTCATTTATTCTTATTCAGGCACAGGATAAGTCTTGAATTGTGATCATTAATGCTTCCCTTTAAGGAAATATTTTGTAAATATATGCTTAGATATCTTGAACATAAAGAAACTCCATTTGGCTCATGCAGAGATAAAACTCACTTCAAAGCGATCTCTTTTACTTGAATATACTTCTGGTTTGCTGATGAACATAAATTTGAAGGAGATGTGTGTTTCCTCACTCCATCTTCAATATTGTAAGGATTATGGAAGACTGTGACATGTCCTTGCAACCACAGAAGTTATGATTCTAATATCTAGATGTATATATGCATCTCTATGCTACTGGTAGGTTGCTATTAAATATTGGAGTTTTGAATATCCAGCCATCCACAGATGTGAGAAGCAGCTTCAAAAAGAAGAATTTGCTTCTGAAGAGATGGCTTCTCATCTTTTAATTCATTTGAGGTTTGCAGAGCTGCACTTCAGTTCATCCTTTAGATTTGATTAATTTTATTCTCTTTGCCAGGTCTTAAACCTTGCCTGTATTGATGCTCTTCAAAACATTGTGCATGCCATTGACAGTCATCCCCGCACTACAACCAATGGTTGTCCCTAGCCTCATTTTAGCATAATGAATGGCAGAAAATGTCCAGCTTCAAACATTGCAAGCAAAAAAACGTTGTGTGTTGCTTGGAGAAGTATTTCTGTTTCTGTTCCCAGTCATTCACTTTAATTCTTCCAATATATAAGAAAAGTCCCTAGGGAATGTATCAACCATGGCCAAGATTTTAACTGCGGCCCATATTTTGGTGGATGAATTTTGTTGTCAGTTCAAAACCTCAGCTGCTTTATCAGTTAAATGGATTGAGAATGTTAATATCTAAGCGTCATTTAAATATTAAAAAACAAGGAAGTGCAGATGCTGATTTGCAAAAGAAGACACAAAGTGCTGGAGTAACTCAACAGGTCAGGTAGCATCTCTGGGAAACATGGATAGGTGATGTCTCTGGTCGGGGCCCTTCTTCTGACTCAAGTCTGGAGACTAAGGAAGGGTCTCTACCCGAAATATCACCTATCCATGTTCTCCAGAGATGCTGCCTGACCCGCTGAGTTACTCTAGTACTTTGTGTCATCATTTAAATATTGGTTGTCACCTTCCCACTTTATCTAGTTGAAGATTGGCAAGCTTGGATGATGGGCAGTTCCATTGAGGTTCTTGTGTTCATCGAGGAAACAAACTGATGGTGGTTGAGGCCTACAATTTTCATTATTGTCGCCCAGAGTTGTATTCTGGTTTGTCCTGACCCAAAAAGGATTTTTGTTTCATGCCCCGGCCTCTCCGGAGTACTGGAGTAACTCAGCGGGTCATATAGCAACTCTGGAGAAAAGGAATAGGTGATGTTTCGGATCCAGATGCTTCTTCAGACTGAGAGTCAGGGAAGAGGGGAACTAGAGGTAAAATAAGGTACAGAACAGATCAGTGTCAGCACCAATGGCTAAAGAGCCCATAATGGTCCATTGTTAGCCGTGGAGGAGGTGATAATGAGAGGATACATATAGTAAAACTAGCAGGAGTATTAGGGTAGGGAGGGATGGGGAGAGAGGGGATGCAAGGGTTACTTGAAATTAAAGAAATTAATATTCATACCGCTGGGCTGTAAGGTTGTAAGGAATTTTTAAAGTATTTTTTCTTTCCTAGACTTATTCCCATCTTTATGGCTCTACATGCATACTTATAAAAATGTTCCAAATTTGGGTGGGTATTCTTGATAACTGGTCAATTCAGTTGGTTAAATATATCAACCTTTTATTTCCAGAACAAGTCAGCCAACCTGTGTGAACTTAACTGATTGGCCGGAGGTGGGGTAATAAAGCAAAATTTGATTTGCAATAAGGATCGATGGGAAAACATGGGTGAGTCTTCCTCCAACACTAACACTGTGAAATATGTCAGAGATAATACATAAACTTTGCAAAAGTAAAAGGTAGCGTGGCACCATGGCACAGATGGTAGAACTGTTGCCTTTGAACTCCAAAGACCTGGGTTTGATCCTGACCTTGGGTGCTGAGTGTTTGGTGTTTGCACCTTCTTCTTGTGACCATGTGGGTTTCTTTCATGTGCTCTGCTTTCCTCCTACATGCCAAACCTGTGTGGGTTTCAAAGTTAATTGGCCACTTTCAAATTGCCCCTTGTGTGTCGGGTGGATGGAAAAGTAGAAAAACATACAACTAGTATGAACGGTTGATTGATGATCGATGTGGACTCCATGGGTTGAAGGGCCTGTTTCAATGCTGTTCCTTTCAATCAATCAATCAATCAAAGTGCCAGCTCCGTAGAAAATGGGTTGAATTTGTCAACTCCGGACCAATCTATGTGGACAAAGCTTTATGTCAAGCCAAGAGTATTTTCCAGAAAGGCCTCTGTTTGAACTATATCCAATTCATTTATTCTAAAATGAAAAAAAAAACTTTCAATGCAGAATGAGGTACTGTAATTTTATTAAGGAGGCTTCAGAGGTAATTTACAAAGGTTGTCAAGGCAGAAGAATCGCAATGAGGATGAAAGATTGGATGGATCGGGCTTGTGTTCTTGGGAGCAAAATAGGTGGAAGGGAGCATGAATTGAGGTACACAAAATTACGAACAGCTTAAACAGAGTGGTGAAAAAATGAGGTTGCTAACCAGCTGTGGTGATAAAACGATTGGTAAAGGATTGGAAAAGAATTGAGAAGTTTGTTCTCCACATCAGTGGTTGGTCGTGGTCTGGATCTCACTACCTGGAAGGTTGCTGGAGGCAAAACAGTCACTGTATTTAACAATACTTTAATATGCACTTGAAGAGCTCCGAGCTGGAGCATGAAGGTGAAATTGAACAGCCTCCTTCTGTGTTGTCCCTCTGTCAGAAGTAGATCCACATCACTACTAGTGATTCCAATTCAACATTGCAAAAAAAAATTGAAGTTGTATGCATGCTTAATAATTTTTTTAATTTCTGATATTTGTTTGAATTTCATGGAAGGAACTTAAATGTTATTTTTATGAGAAGTAGATTTCACAAAGTCTATTTACCTTTGATGTAAGTACAAAACATTTTTTATATCATAGATGAAAATGAAATCGTAGAATTATAAAGTGCTTGCAGTGCAGGAGGTCACTTGGTTCATTGGTTCTTTACGAGCGCACCTCTCAAGTTCTACTGACCAACTCCTTCTCTACAGTCTTGTAAATCTTTCTCCACTGTGTATTCATCCAATTCCTGTTGACGGCGCCACAACAGATCCTAGCCCCCAAAACCTGCAGGCAGTTCATTGTAGATTCCAAACCCAAGCTGTGTAAAAAAAAGCTATTCCTCGTCTCACTCTTAATTCTCTACCTCACTACTCCTTGATCCCACTACCAAGGGGAACAACACCTCACTATTCACCTTGTCAAGAACACACATCATTTTATATACTTCTGTCAAATTTCCCCTCAGCTTTCTTTTCTCCCAAGAAACCAGTTCCAGTCTATTCTATTCTTGCAACTGTCATTCCTCATTCCAGGAATCATTTTTGTAAATCATTTCTGGAGCCTCCCTAATGACTGTCTCATTTTTATAACATAGTGACCAGAACTGAAGCCAACACTCCAGTTGAAGCCAGACCAAAGTCTCATAAAGGAGCAGTACATCTTCCTTGCTTCCCTGCTTGTTTATAAAGCCCAGAGGTGATTGCCTTACATTCTGCCATTTTCAATGATTTGTGCACATATATCCCAGATTCTTTGCATCCTCACCCCTTTTAAAGCAGTATCCTTTATTTAATATCACCTCGCCTCATTCTTCTTATCAAAATACATCAATTCTCATTTCTCCATATTAAACTTCACCTGCCATGCATCATCTCATTCCACCAGCCTGTTTATATCCTGCTTCAATTCAATATTATCTTTTTTGAGTCTTACAATTTTGAATTAGACTAATTAGTAGACTGATCCTAAATATGTACACAGGCTGACACAAAATGCTGGAGTAACTCAGCGGGACAGGCAGCATCTCTGGAGAGAAGGAATGGGAGACGTTTCGGGTCGAGACCCTTCTTCAGATTGATGTCAGGGGAGTGGGCGGTACAGAGATAAAATGTCGTCGGAAACAGTAAGACTGATAGGAGAACTGGGAAGGGCGAGAGGATGGAGAGAGAAGGAAAGCAAGGGCTCCTAGAAGTTAGAGAAGTCAATGTTCATACCGCTGGGTGCAAGCTACCCAAGCGAAATATGAGGTGCTGGTCCTCCAATTTGCGCTGGGCAATGGAGGAGGCCCAGGACAGTAAGGTCAGTGTGGGAATGGGAGGGGGAGTTAAAGTGTTGAGTAACCGAGAGATCAGGTAGGTTTAGGCAGACCAAGCGGAGGTGTTCAGGGAGATGTACACAGGCTGTTCCCTAGTTTCAAATGGCTTCCATTCATACAGAGGACCATATTTTGGTTTTATCCATAAGTGAAAAAATATGTCCAAAATCACTCAATATAGTAATCATATCTCCACTCGGCTGAGATAAATGCTGCTGATTCTGCAGATGATACTGAATGCGTGATTTGTGGTACTGACCATTGAATGATTGAAACCCAAAGCTTTGCCAATTTTTAATGGTGTTTCTCCCTTTTCAGATTGTTTAATTATATCCATTTTAATTATAATTATGGTGGTTTTGCTTTTTGTGATGCAATAACATTGCTAGGATCTTCATTGCTTGAAGATGGTAATGGCAAAATACTGCAAGAACAGCAGAACGGCGTTTATAAAGAATCCCACACACTGCTATCCAAATGTTGCTCCAAAGATAACTGGTGTTTGTGCAAGAGGCACAAGCAATGAAGAAACAAGGAACTACGGATGCTGGTTTGCAAAAGAAAACCAAAGTGCTGGAGTAACTCAGCAGGTAAGGCAGCATCTCTGGAGAACGTAGATAGGTGATGTTTCGGGTCAGGACCCTTGGCTCAAGTTATGTCGCCATCAAGCTTTCTCATTCGCCCAGTGCTCAAGGAAATCTTGTTCAGCCAGGAACATATGCAACAAAATCGTAAATTTGTAGGAGCTTGTTTGTATGTCTGAGTGTCCATAAGTCAGTTGTTCATAACTGCAGGAGGCCTAATAACCATTTCTGTAGCAAAGGAAATAATTGTTCAGTAAAACACAAACTGCTGTCGTGCCTCAGCAGGTCAAGCAGCATCTGTGGGAGGAATGGATAGGTGACATTTCATGGATAGGGGACCCTTCTACAGACTCAACTTGTTCCTATTTAGACCCATAAAAAATGCATTCAGAACTTTAAACACATGTATTAGTTCTTATTTTAATTATGATGTTTTATTCCTAGGTCATCAACATAACACATCTCTATAGTTTAACGATCTATTATATACAGATCTATAATTGTGTATATTATTTTGCATTTGGTTATGTAACACCTTAAACAGATGAATTAGATTCTTGCCTATATATTCAAAATTATTGTATGCAAAATTCAGAACTGTATTTGCCATTGTTGTGCCTTTGGTTAGCCTCCAACTGTGCATTAAAAGATTGTACCTCCAGATTTACAATTTGTCTTCTTTTCTTAAAGCTTGGGAATTGTGCATACTGACCCTTTTGCCTAATTCTCCAATTGACTTCAGAGGTAGTCAGTTTTCATTTCTTTATTTACTCTCATGAATTCACTTAAGGCTTAGCGTTTTGCTGTACCTTTTTCCTCAGTAACCATTTTTGCCTATCTAAACTCATTGATGACATTCTGGCCTTTGGCATAATCTTTTTATCCATGGTTTGGATATTCTCTATTCTACCTGCTTCAGCCGTAACATCTTCTTTTGTTATTCCTGCCAACTATTTCAGTGAGTTAATCTATGCTAAGGCATCATTGATCTTTTTAAAATGTGATCTTTTTTCAATTCCTTTTATTGATCTCATTATGTTACTTATGCAAAACATTCCCTTATAATGAAGTTCCTTGCATACACCTATTCATCACCCAGAGAGTGTTTTTATACTGCATCTTTATCGATGTAATCTTCATCTATATAAGCAGTTACTTGGGACTGTAGGTGATTTGTTTCCACCACACATTTGGGGGTTCTGGTTAGGCTAACAAGGCCAATGTGGTTTGCGTAAACTTTTCATCACATTTCACTCCTACCATCAGGAAGAAAGAACAGGTGGTCTGAAAACTGTGACCAGCAGGTTCAAGAAAAGATTTTTCCTAACAACCTATGCCCTGCACAACACTGACCTCAGTAACAATGAAGATAAACACAAAGTGCTGAAGTAACTCAACGGGTTAGGCAAAATCTCTGGAGGAAAAGGATGGATGATGTATTGGGTCGGGAGCCTTCTTCAGATCCAGTGAGTCTGAAGAAAGGTCCCGACCCGAAACATCACCCATCCTTTTTTCTCCAGAGATGCTGCTTGACTGATTGAGTTATTCCAGCACTTTGTGTTTATATTCGGTATATACCAGCATCTGTAGTTCCTTTCCAATCAGTAAATGTGCCCTTTTATGAACTGTTTTTGGTTAGTCTATTGACTTTGTTTTTTTCCCCACTAGTATTGTGGTTACTAATTTATTGAATTTTTCTTTGTAATGTATTATTGTTGTGCATTCTGCTGAAAGACCTATTATGCTACTGCAAGTAAGAAGTTAATTGTTCCATTGTCGGTACATATGACAATGAACTCTTCCACAGAATGGCATGTGGTGGTTGGAAGGAGGTGGGTGGGAAATTTTGAGATGGTCCACTTCCTCCACCATCTACACAGGATTTCCGACTGCGCCTACACATAGTTAAGGTCTGAATTCCGCCCTGAATGCTTCTTGGAACTGTTTTAGGCAGAGATTTCCAAGAGTTAGTTTAGTTTAGTTTAGAAATAGATTGTGCAAACCGGCCCTTCAGCCGACCACATCCACGCCGACCAGCGATCACCTGTACACTAGTTCTATCCTACAGAGTAGGGACAATTTACAGAAGCCAATTAACCTGCAAACCCACACATCTTTGGGGTGTGGAAGGAAATCAGAGCACTCAGAGAAGACCCACCTGGTCACGGGAAGAACATGCAAACTCCACACAGACAGCACCCATGGTCAGGATCAAATCCGGGTCCCTGGCGCTGTGAGACAGCAACTCTACCGCTGTGCCACTGTGCTGCCCTAAGTGGAATGTTCGTGGGATGTCGCATTTTTTTAAAGAACGGCTGCTTGAAACTTCTCCTTCTACATATAATCACTTCCAGTGACAAAGCTCAAAATAGAATGTCAGTTTTGGAAGTTTAGTGTTGGGCAAACAACATGGCCTGCTCAATGTAGCCAATTGACACACGTGGCGGCGCCTAACGGCAGCGGCTAACTAGCAGTCTGTCCGTCTTTTTTTTGTTGAGTGTCGGTGTTGGGATGATTTTTATATATTTTTTTTTGGTTGTGTATGTGTGGGAGGGGGTGGTGGTGTGTGGGGGGTGGGTGTGGGTGGGTGGGTGTGGGGAACTTTTCTCTTCCTCACGGCGCGGGGTGCGGCTCGGCTGCGGGGCCTAACATCCCCCGGTGCGGCTCGGCCGCTGGACTTTACATCCCGGTGCGGCTTGGCCGCTGGACTTTACATCCCGGTGCGGCTTGGCCGCTGGACTTACATCGCCCGGTGCAGCTCGGCTGCGGGGCTTAACACCGCCCGGTGCAACTCGGCTGCGGGACTTAACACCGCCCGGTGCAACTCGGCTGCGGGGCTTAACACCGCCCGGTGCAGCTCGGCTGCGGGGCTTAACACCGCCCGGTGCAGCTCGGCTGCGGGGCTTAACACCGCCCGGTGCAACTCGGCTGCGGGACTTAACACCGCCCGGTGCGGCTCGGCTGCGGGACTTTTCACCACTGGTGCGGCTCGGCTGCGGGACTTAACACCGCCCGGTGCGGCTCGGCTGCGGGACTTTTCACCGCTGGTGCGGCTCGGCTGCGGGGCTTAACACCGCCCGGTGCAACTCGGCTGCGGGACTTAACACCGCCCGGTGCAGCTCGGCTGCGGGGCTTAACACCGCCCGGTGCGGCTCGGCTGCGGGACTTAACACCGCCCGGTGCGGCTCGGCTGCGGGACTTTTCACCGCTGGTGCGGCTCGGCTGCGGGACTTAGCTGCGCAAGGCTTGGTCGCGGGCCTTTCATCGCCCGGTTCGGCCGCGAGACGTTTCAGCGCCCGGTGCGGGGACTGTGCGGGTCGGACGGGGACGAGCTGTCTGTCCGTGGGCGTGGGGAAGAGAGGGGAAGTTTTGTTGCCTCCATCACAGTGAGGGGGTGTTTGGAGTCACTGTGATGGATGTTTGTGTTGGGGTTATGTGTCTTGTGTTCTTTTTTTTTTCTATGACTGCTATGTAGTTTCGTTCGGTACTTCGGTACCGAACGACAAATAAAGCTCTGTTATACCTGTATTACCTGTTATACCTGTTGAATATAACTACGACCTAGGATCAGGGAGAGGACAACTGACTTTGGTTCACTTACCCTTCTTTAAACTTGGAGGATTTTGCAGAGGCCATTTTGATGCAATTTTATAGTCTCCTCTGGGAAAATGGAGATGAATCAGTGCTTGCAGCTGAATTTGAAGAAAGTACCTCCACAGTCGCTTGTCATCATTAAATTTAAAGGCTTTGGTAAGGTTAAAAAAAACCTTGTGTAAGTGGATGGTGCTGTTCCCTGCAATTTTCTTGGAGTAGTCATGCTGCAAAAATCATGTCCACTCTGCCTCCAAATGAACAATATTCACATTACAATTTGGCAAGCAACTTTCAGCCTCTGGAAGAAGGCAGTTGAAACCATGGCAATGACTAAGTCTATGCTGCACATGGTCAGATGCCTTCACGGTGGTTACAACAACTTCAAAGTCATGTAGAGCAATATAGCATGGAAACAGATTGTTCAGCTCACTGAGACTGCTCATCCTTCTAAATGCCAGTGAATACAAGCCCAGTCTTTCCAATCTTTCCTCACATGACAGTCCCTCCATCCCAGGGATTAACCTCGTGAACCTACGCTACACCTCATCAATTAGCAAGGACGTCCTTCCTCAAATTAGGAGACCAAATCTGCACACAATACTCCAGATGTGGTCTCACCAGGGCCCTATACAACTGCAGAAGGACCTCTTTGTTCCTATACTCAAATCCTTTCGTTATGAAGGTCAACATGCCATTAGCTTTCTTCACTGCCTGCTGTACCTGCACGCTTACTTTCAGTGACTGGTGTACAAGGACACTAAGGTTTTGTTGCACTTCCCCTTTACCTAATCTGACACTATTGAGATAATAATCTGCCTCCTTGTTTTTGCCGCCAAAGTGGATAACCTCACATTTATCTACGTTATACAGCATCTGCCATGCATCTGCCCACTCACTCAACCTGTCCAAGTCATCCTGCCCCCTGCACTTCTGCCATTAAGTTTCTAGAAGGTTCTGCCATAAGCTGGGCTACAGTCTGATTCTCTTCCACCTCATTGTGTAGAGTGGACTTTGTCTTGGGAACTGGTGTGTTATTTTGCTGAGAACTATATTTTGCTTTCTGTATCTTTCCCTGTGTTCTACTTATTGTTCTTGAGTTGGCATATTATTTGATTTGATTGGATAGCATACAAAACAAAGCATTTCACTGTACCTCAGTACAATAATAAACCTAAACCTAATGTTTTGGCAGGGTTGCTAAGTTTCATAAGTAATAGGACCAGAATTAGGCCATTCGGTACATCAAGTCTACACCGCCATTCAATCATGGCTGATCTATCTCTCCCTCCTAACCCCATTCTCCTGCCTTCTCCCCATAACCCCTGACACCCGTTTCCTATGCACATTCCAACCAATATCTGTTTGCTAGATCACATGGTTACTGCTGGATCTCTGCCTTGTTGTTTGAAGAATCGTTTGCACTGAGGGATGTGGGAACCTTCAGCTATGTCTTACAATTGTGATTAATTAGCTCTTTGGTCTCCTGGACATTCTTAGCAAACCAGTCCAGATTCTTCTTGATAGAAAAGCTGAGATTCATTTAACAAGTGGCATTAGTATGAGTATAGAAGTTGGGAGGACATGTTACAGTTATATATGATATCAGTGAGGTCATAGTTAGAGCATTGTGTTCAGTTTTGGTCACCATGTTATAGAAAAGATGTTGTTAAGCTGGAAAGAGTGCAGAGAAGATTTATGAAGATACTGCTAGGACAGTATCTCCCTGTTGTTAAGTGTCTCCCTGAGCTATAGGGAGACAATGAGCAGGCTGGACCTTTTTTCCTTGGAGCACAGGAGGATGAGGGGTGATCTTATAGAGGTGTATAAGATCATGAGAGGAATAGATTGGGTAAATGCACAGATTCTTTTAACCAGAGTAGGGGAATCAAGAACCAGAGGATATAGGTTTAAGGTGAGGGGAAAGATTTAATAGAAACCTCAGCAGTGATTTTTTTACATAAAGGGTAGTGGGTGTATGGAATGAGCTGCCGAAAGAGGTAGTTGAGTCAGGTACTATTGCAACATTTAGGAAACATTTAGACAAGTACATAGGTTTAGAGGGATATGGGCCAAACGCAGACAGGTGGAATAGTTTGGATGGGGCATGTTCGTCCACATGGACAAGTTTGGCCAAAGGGCCTGTTTCCATGCTGTAAAACTCTACGACTCTATAAGCTGTGGGCAGCTTGCAGTTCCCATAGGCTGAGAGTTCACAAGTTATCTGTGAGGTATGTCTCAGAAGACCTCGTACTTTGAGGCACATTTGGCATTACTGAGTCATTGAAAGTCAGAAAGAAGTTATTACAATGTAAAGTACAACATCTTGATTTGCCATTCCTCATCTTGATCTCAGCAGATGTTGAAAAGGACAATTCTCTGAACTCTTATTTTCTTTAATAATATTAGGAAGATTGTTTTTATCTTGGCCAAGTGGTTAGCTCTGGCGTTTTTATGATTGAAGTTATTCTCTTGTCAGTTCAATCTCTTTAGGTACTATTGTGTCATAAGCTATCAATAGAATATCTAAATGTTCATTCCGCTACATTACAGTGATGTGGCCATATTTAACATTCTCACAGGAAGCGGAGAGTCAATTTATAGGAGAGTCAACTGTGTTCAGGCCATAACACAATGCGAAAAAAAAATGGTAACAAGTCAGTGAATATTTTTAAGGCAGAAATAGACAAATTCTTGATTAGAACGGATGTCAAGCGTTATGGGGAGAAGGCAGGAAAATGGGATTAGGAGGCAGAGATCAGCCATGATTGAATGGCGCAGTGGACTAGGGCCGAATGGCCCAATTCTACTCCAATAACTTGTGAACTTGTGAACTTTTAAAAGTAATTCTTCTCTGTGGAAGGTGGTGTCAAACTATTTTAAAGCCATTTTAATTTCATGCAGAGGAACTAAACCAATTATTTCATCAATACAAAGTTGTTATATAAATATACATCTTTTTGGAATTTCAGGTATTCAATAATAATCATAGTTAGTTATGCTTAGCAATTAAGTTGCCTTTGAACAAAATGATAATCTCCCTAGGCTGACTACTTCTATTTGCTTTTAGCTTGCATACTCGCATACTGATGTGTACGTTAATATTACAGTAATAAATCTTTGAAAGACCCATGGGCAATTTTAAATGCCTGTACAGGTAGTAAAGGACCAGCAAAATGTTGAAACTGAAAGAAAAACAAAAGCCAACATAGAAACATAGAATATAGGTGCAGGAGTAGGCCATTCAGCCCTTCAGCACCGCCATTCAATATGATCATGGCTGATCATCCAAAATCAGTAACCCGTTCCGGCTTCTGTTCCATATCCCTTGATTCCCTTAGCCCTAAGAGCTAAATCTAACTCTCTCTTGAAAACATCCAGTGAATTGGCCTCCACTGCCTTCCGTGGCAGAGAATTCCACAGACTCACAACTCTCTGGGTGACATTTTTTTTCCTCATCTCAGTCCTAAATGGCCTACCCCTTATTCTTAAGCTGTGACCCCTGGTTCTGGACTCCCCCAACATCGGGAACAGATTTCTTGCATCTACCCTGTCCAATCCTCTAAGAATTTTATATTTTTCTATAAGATCCCCTCTCATCCTTCTAAATTCCAGCGAATACAAGCCTAGTCGGCTCATTGTTTCATCATACGTCATTACCGCCATCCCAGGAATTAACCTGGTGAACCTACGCTGGGCTCCCTCAATAGCAATAATGTCCTTCCTCAAATTAGGAGACCAAAACTGCACACAATATTCCAGGTGCGGTCTCACTAGGGCAATGTACAACTACAGTAGGACCTCCTTACTCCGGAACTCAAATCCTCTCGCAATGAAGGCCGATATGCCATTGGCTTTCTTCACTACCTGCTGTACCTGCATGCTTACTTTCAGTGACTGATGTACAAGCACACCCAGGTCTCGTTGCATCTCCTCTTCTCCTAATATGACACCATTCAGATAATAATCTGCCTTCCTGTTCTGCCACCAAAGTGGATAATATCACATTTATCACATTATACTGCATCTGCCATGCTTCTGCCCCTCACCCAACCTATCAAAGGCACCCTGCAGCCTCATAGCATCCTCCTCGCAGCTCACATTGCCACCCAGCTTTGTGACGTCCGCAAACTTAGAGATGTTACATTTAATTCCCTTGTCTAAATCGTTAATATATATTGGAAACAACTGGGGTCCCAGCACCGAGCCTTGCAGCACCCCACTAGTCACTGCCTGCCATTCTGAAAAGGATCCATTAATTCCTACTCTTTGTTTTCTGTCTGCGATCCAGTTCTCTATCCATGTCAATACCCTACCCCCAATATCATGTGCTCTAATTTTGCACACTAATCTCTTGTGTGGGACCTTGTCAAAGGCTTTTTGTAAATCCAGATCCACTGGCTCTCCCTTATCCATTCTACTTGTTACATCCTTAAAAAATTCCAAAAGATTAGTCAAGCATGATTTTCCCTTCATAAATCCATGCTGATTTTGACCGATCCCGTCACTGCTTTCCAACTGTGCTGCTATAACATCTTTAATGGGGTCAAGGAAAGAGCGCGGCATGTCGCGGCCCTGTTTCCACCAATCTTTCCACCACTACGCACAAGAAGCACAAGCCGACATTGTATGCAGATGCTGAGAATTGTTTTCAGCTCTGGCTGAACAATTTCTAATCTTGTGATATGGACTCGATAAGAAGACATCTTTAATAATTGACTCTAGCATCTTCCCCACTACCGATGAAAGACTAACTGGTCTATAATTCCCCGTTTTCTCTCTCCCTCCTCTCTTAAAAAGTGGAGTTACATTGGCTACCCTCCATTCCACAGGAACTGATCCAGAGTCGAAAGAACATTGAAAAATGATCACTAATGCATCCACGATTTCTTGGGCCACCTCCTTGAGTACTCTGGGATGCAGACCATTAGGATTTATCTGCCTTCAGTCCGAACAGTTTACCAAACATTGTTCTGCCCCATGCTTTTGAGTTCTTTTAGCACTGTTTTAGCGCCCCTAGTGGTGATTTGTTTGATCAGGAAGTGGGTCTCTTGTGACCTCTTGTGACCTCAAAGCGTGACCTCAAAGCAGCCATTTTCTCCTCAGGCAGTCCAAGAAGCAAACTTGTATATCTGCTGCAATCCTTTCCTTTAAGCTTGTGAAAGCATCATCTGTAAGTTTCTGTGTTATGTAACCCTATATTCTAATTGTATTTGGTGATATTTGTGAGGAGAACGCTTTTGGCAACTTTGTAAGATTTATGCTGTAATTGCTGAAATGTTACATGTGCCTGGATGGTGTGGGGCCGAAATGGGTTGAAACAGAAAGTAGGCCGGTCATGAAAACTATGTTGTATTTAAAGTGCATTATTGTAATTTATAGTAATAATTCAGACATTTTTGGGTTATTTAAAATTCATGTAGTATGTAGCAGCAAGCCATAGCTACCTTGTCATTACACTTGTTCTAACACTATTGAATCGCTTATGTATTTTGTTGTGTTATTCTACAGTTTCACTCTTGATTCATGAATGCACCTACAACGGCATCTTAATAAAAGGCACAACTAAGATGATCCCTGACTCTTATGCATTTATTGGACGGAGTTTGGCTGGCTGTTAAATTGTGTCGCCACATAATGAGAACAGTACAAACATAATTTTCTGACTAATGTGGATTCCCTTCAGTTCCTCCCTCCCACTAGATCCTCGGTCCCCTAGTAATTCCAGGAGATTGTTTATGTCTTCCTTAGTGAAGACAGAACCAAAGTACTCATTTAACTGTTCTGCCATTTCCCAAGAAAAATTCACCTGTCTTTGACTGTAAGGGACCTACATTCGTCTTCACTAATCTTTTCCCTTTTACATACCTAAAGAAACTTTTACAGTCAGTTTTGATATTCCCCATAAGCTTTCTTTCATGCTCTTTTTCCCTCCTCTTAATTAGCCCCTTTGTCCTCTTATGTTGAGTTCTAAATTTCTCCCAGTCCTCTGGTTTGCCGCTTCTTCTGGCCAATTTATAAGCCTCTTCCTTGGCTTTAACAGTCTCCCTGACTTCCCTCGTCAGCCACGGTTGAGCCGCCTTCCCAGTTTTGTTTTTTCGTCAGGCAGGCATGAACAATTTCTGGAGTTCATCCATGTGGTCTTTAAATCTTCGCCATGGCATCGCCACTGTCAACCCTTTAAGTATAATTTGCCAGTCTATCCTAGCCAATTCCTGTCTCATAACTTCAAAGGTTCCTTTATTCGTTCAGGACCCTAGTCTCTGAATTAACTGTGTCACTCTCCATCCTAATGCACAATTCCACCATATTATGGCCACTGTTGCCCAAGGGGCCTTGCACAACAAGATCGCTAACTAATCCTTCCTCATTACACAATACCCAGTCTCGGATGGCCTGCCCTCTCGATGGTTCCTCTACATACTGGTTTAAATCCTGTATACATTCCAGGAAATCCTCCTCCTCAGCACTGTTACCAATTTGGTTGGCCCAATCCATATGTAGATTAAAGTCACCCATGATAATTGCTGTTTCTTTGCTACAAGCATTCCTGATTTCCTGCTATATGCTATCTCCAACCTCCCTACTGCTGTTTGGTGGTCTGTATACCACTCCAACAAGCGTTTTCTGCCCGTGGCTATTTCGCAGTTCTACCCCTACCAATTCTATGGCATCCAAGCTAATGTCTCTCCTTGCTATTGCATTAATCTCCTCTTTAACCAGCAATGCCACCCCACCTCCTCTTACTTTCTGTCTATCCTTCCTGAATATCGAATAACAATGTCTATTCCTAATTTAAATTTAAAGTCACCCAGGCAACACAGTCAGAGAGAGTGAAATATGAAAGGGCTGCACTCTTCATATTTTCAGATCTGAGAGGCAGCTGAACTGTGCATTAACTGGTTTTACTGGGAACTTATTAGACATATCTGCTGCTTAGTGGAAAATCTAATTTCACTGGCTGCTCAAGAGCCTTGGTAGACACAGAGCCTGTATTTCCACACTCCATATTGTTATTTAATAAGCTTCAAGAAATCAAGACAGCACAAGAAACTGCAGATGCTGAAATCTTGAGCAAAACACAAAATGCTGGAGGAACTGAATAAAATTTGTGGTCACCTGTTCCACAGAACGGGTAACACAGTGGTGCAGCGGTAGAATTGCTGACTTACAGCGTTAGAGACCTGGGTTCGATCCCGACTATAGTGCTGTCTGTGTGAAGTTGGTATGTTCTCCCTGTGACTGCATAGGTTTTCTCCGGGTGCTTCAATTTCCTCCCACATTCCAAAGACATGTACAGTGCATTCAGAAAGTATTCAGACCCCTTCACTTTTTCCACATTTTGCTACGTTACAGCCTTATTTTTAAATGGATTACATTTTTTTTTTATCATCTATCTACACACAATACCCCATAATAAAAAAGTGAAAACAAGTGTTTAAACATTTTTGCAAAGTAATTAAAAATAAATAACTGAAATGTCACATTTACATAGGTATTCAGACCCTTTGCTATGAAACTCAAAATTGAGCTTATGTTCATCCTGTTCCATTGATTATCCTTGAGATGTTTCTACAACTTGATTGGAGTCCACCAGTGGTAAATTAAATTGATTGGACATGATTTGGAAAGGCACACACCTGTCTATATAAGTGCCCGCAGTTGACAGTGCATGTCAGAGCAAAAACCAAGCCATGAAGACAAAAGAATTGTCCATAGACCTCCACGACAGGATTGTGTTGAGACACAGATTTGGGGAAGGGCATAAAACAATTTCTGCAGCATTGCAGGTCCCGAAGAGCACAGTGGCCCCCGTCATTCTTAAATGGAAGAACTTTGGAACCACCAGGATTCTTCATAGAACTGGCCGCCAGGCCAAACTGAGCTATCGGGGAGAAGGGCCTTGGTCAGGGAGGTGGCCAAGAACCCAATGGTCACTCTTACAGAGCTCCAGATTTCCTCTGTGAAGATGGGAGAACCTTCCAGAAGGACAACTATAGGGCCTGTCCCACTTAGGCGATTTTTTTGGCGACTGCCGGCGACTGTCGAAGTCGTAGCAGATCACCAAACTTTTCTTTTACCCGACGACAATGACCATGACAATGCCGAGTCTGGTCGAGATTACAGCGTCTTCTGAAACATCACGAAAATTCCCACGCTGTCAATGCTTCTCCGGCGTCCTGATTTTCATTGAAATCACCGACAAGTCGGTAAGTACTTGAGAGTTTTAAAATAAAACATCTTGCCCTGGTTACTTGAAAATCAAGCTTCACTGTAACAAGGAATAAACTGGATTTACTTCCAGTTTACTAATAGCTGTATTAAAATTTTTAAAGTGGTTCAGTGGATTTTTGTGAAAAGTATGTGGACATTCTTTGAAAATGTAAGGGAGATGCATATCTGGTTTCTGGGTTGCATATCTGGGTTTGGTGTCCAATTTAAATGTAATTGCTGAGGCCAAAAACATTGCGAAAATTCCCATGCTTACCTGACCATCAAACTGTCGCCTCCAATCTACCTGTCAAATGTCCTGACGATAAATAAATTGGTTAAACACAAGCATTTTATGGTATTTTGAAATGACTTTATTTAATTTAATATTATGTGCTTCTAAATGCATCTAAGAGAACCTATCAAACCTGGGGACAGCATGCGACAGCGCCCGCAATAAGTAACGATACCTAGCAACAAGCCAGCTGTCGCCGAGAAATTTCAAACCGGATGATTTCTCAGCGACGCGCCGAGATCCACTACGATTTTTGGAAGACTCCTCACGATCATGCCCGTGACAGCCTAGTCGCCGGCAGTCGCCTTAAAATCGCCTAAGTGGGACAGGCCCTTATATCTGCAGCACTCCACCAATCAGGCCTTTATGGTAGAGTGGCCAGATGGAAGCCACTCCTCAGTCAAAGGCACTTGACAGCCCATTTGGAGTTTGCCAAAAGGCACTTAAAGGACTCTCAGACCATGAGAAACAAGATTTTCTGGTCTGATGAAACCAAGATTGAACTCTTTGGCCTGAATGCCAAGCGGCACCGATCATCACCTGGCCAATACCATACCTACGGTGAAGCATGGTGGTGGCAGCATCATGCTATGGTGATGTTTTTTAGCGGCAGGAACTGGGAGACGAGTCAGGATTGAGGGAAAGATGAACGGAGCAAAATACAGAGAGATCCTTGATGAAAACCTGCTCCAGAGCGTTCTGGACATCAGACTGCAGCGGAGGTTCACCTCCCAACAAGACATCGACTCTAAGCACACAGCCAAGACAACACAGGAGTGGCTTTGTGACACATCCTTGAATGTCCTTGAGTGGCCCAGCCAGAGCCCGGACTTGAACCGGATCAAACATCTCTGGAGGGACCTGAAAATAGCCATGCATCGACGTTCCCCATCCTACCTGACAGAGCTTGAGAGGATCTGCAGAGAAGAATGGGAGAAATTACCCAAATACAGGTGTGCCAAGCTTGTAGCGTCATACCCTAGAAGACTTGAGGCTGTAATCACTGCCAAAGGTGCCTCAACAAAGTACTGAGTAAAGGGGCTGAATACTTATGTAAATGTGATGTTTCAGTTATTTATTTTTAATTCCTTTGCAAAAATGTTTAAACACTTGTTTTCACTTTTTTATTATGGGGTATTGTGTGCAGATTGATGATTAAAAAAAAGTGATTTTAATCCATTTTAAAATAAGTCAAGTCAAGTCAATTTTATTTGTATAGCACATTTAAAAACAACTCACGTTGACCAAAGTGCTGTACATCTGATTAGGTACTAAGGAAAAAATGAAACATACAGTAGCACACAAAAATAAGGCTGTAACGTAGTAAAATATGGGAAAAGTGAAGGGGTCTGAATACTTTCTGAATACGCTGTAGGTTTATAGGTTAATTAGCTTCTATAAATCGTCCAATGCTTAGGATAAAACTATGATATGGGTGATCGCTGGTCAGTATGGACTCAGCGGGCCGAAGGGGCTGTTTCCACACTATATCTCTAAACTAAACTGAACTAAATTAAATTAAACTAAACTAAACTAAACTAAACTAAACTAAACTAAACTAAAACCAAACTTAATGAGCCAGGCAGTGAATGAACGGGCTAGGTTTCCAATTGGGACTCTTCATCAGACCCTTCTTCAGCAGGTTGTGTTTTGTTAAATATAGCATTAATGATATGATTTCACTTGGATTATATCACTGTACTAGTCCACTACCAAAATGTTGTCTTATAATTGCAACTGTATCCATGCCCACCGCCATCCCTATACCTGCTCCTCCCCTATGATCTAGCCTTTATTACTTCCCCTCAATCCTTTACACCTATAATTGTATGCAACATTTTAAAACAACAAATAGGATCATTCATATTTACTAATATCTGTAATAGACAATAGACAATAGGTGCAGGAGTAGGCCATTAGGCCCTTCGAGCCAGCACCACCATTCAATGTGATCATGGCTGATCATTCTCAATCAGTACCCCGTTCCTGCCTTCTCCCCATACCCCCAGACTCCGCTATCCTTAAGAGCTCTATCTAGTTCTCTCTTGAATGCATTCAGAGACTTGAGCTCCACTGCCTTCTGAGGCAGTGAATTCCACAGATTTACAACTCCCTGACTGAAAAAGTTTTTCTTTATCTCTGTTCTAAATGGCCTACCCCTTACTCTTAAATTGTGGCCCCTGGTTCTGGACTCCCCCAACATTGGGAACATATTTCCTGCCTCTAACGTGTCTAATGTTCCCTGAAATCAATTTCTATGTCCATTCTGCATGCTGTCTTTTGTATCTACCTTTCTCTTTTATTTGCCTCTTCACCCTTTATTCTTCTAAACATCTTTTTTCTCAGAATCAGACCAAGAATTATATATACTGATTTATCATTGAGAGCTTACTCTAAAAAAAGTACAGCTCTATTGATTAGGCGGGAGGAGAAAGATTTCAGAGAAGATGCAGATATATATGTCACCCTATCCACATTGTCCCTGGTACAGATGTTTGAAGGTATTGCACTGTTATCTCGGCTGTAGCATTATTATTGAACACATTAAAAGCAGGAGGATAGATGAAGTAACTGTAGGATAGGCTGGATGCGGCGACATTTCTAATCCTTGTTAGTGTTTGACCAATTGAACATATTGCCAGCTTTTTCAGTGAGTGCAGCTGTGTTGCAAAGATTCAAAACACCCTGATTATTCACTAATTGCACCATTCCACAAGGGGCAGATTTAATCATCCAAATGGTCTTTTCTTGAGGACGTTTTAATTAGATACCCAATTTTTAGTTATGGTAGACACAAGAGACTGCAGATGCTGGTATCTTGAGCAAAAAACAAATTGCTGAAGGAACTCAGGCAGCATCTGTGGAGGGAATGGATAGACAACATTTCAGGTTGGTTTCTTGACAAATGTTGTCTGGGCTGCTGAGTTTCTTCCGTCTACTTTTCTTTACCATTTGAATGATGGTATATGATTAAAGTCTATACTTTGGCCAGAACAAGGGGCCACGGTTTAAGAATAAGGGGTAGGCCATTTAAAACTGAGATGAGGAAAAACTTTTTCAGTCAGAGTTGTGAATCTGTGGAATTCTCTGCCTCAGAAGGCAGTGGAGGCCAATTCTCTGAATGCATTCAAGAGAGAGCTGGATAGAGCTCTTAAGGATAGCGGAGTCAGGGGGAAGGCAGGAATGGGGTACTGATTGAGAATGATGAGCCATGATCACATTGAATGGCGGTGCTGGCTCGAAGGGCCGAATGGCCTCCTCCTGCACCTATTGTCTATTAAGCAAAAATAACTAATAGACAAAACTTTTGTGCTCTTTTCTTTGTTCGTGCTTTATTAATATGTGGAGTCAGGATCCCACAGTCTCCAAGATCAAGTCTGCATGTATCCTCTCAAAAATAAGTTGGTTCATATGATCAATATATAGGCAATATACATTCTAAACAAGATGCAACTAATTTATTTTGCTGCTGGTAGTTTACTGCACCCCAGCATCAAGGGTTTCCTTCTTTGCACTAATCTTGGTGACAGATTAAGGCATGTATTGTTCACTTGCTAATCTGTTGTTCCATTCATGTACCAAGAGAGTGCATAAAGTGAGTGATGCATTGCTGTGGTTCAGTCAGGTATCTGTGATTCTTACTGTGATAAATGCCCAACTTGTGCTTGCGCATGAGGTAACTCTGCCAGTACTTTATTACCTACATTAGTTGATCTACTCTCATCAATTGTTTTTCAAGTTCTTCAAGTAGACTCTGAGGAGAAATGAATCCACTGCATGAACAAAACCCTCCATTCATTGACCTTTCCTGCCACATTCCAATTTTTACCTGACATTTGTGGACAACAGGGGATGTATAGTCATGAAATCTGTCATCAAGTAGACTCTTAAGCCTCTATAATTAAGAAGCAAGAGCCCCTTGAGCTTTGGAGCCTGTACTTTCAATTAGAAGAGATTATCACAATGCTGCACTGTTTGGGTCCTCCCATCGTTTTGGAATGGTTGCAGCAACTGGGGTTTCATGTCAATTATTCTGCAGTGTTCTGCAGGTTCCTAAAGCCTGTTCATCTACAAAGATAGTAGCCGCACTGCACTACTGTGTTTTCTGACATTCCATCAAGGTCGCTCCAAAGATTCTCAGTGAAGAACTTCTACTGATTAATCAGTGCATCCACGGCAGTGCTTAACCTGCTACTTCATTAAAGGGCTCATTCTACAAGCTTGCCAGCTGTTTTGATTCCTTCCCAGCTTAATCATCTATAATTCACAAAAATTTCGACTTAGTAAGTGTCCGTCACAAAATTTGAAAAGTATCATGCAGAATAGATATAAGAGCCAAAATGCTAAAAAGTGGAATGAGTATAATAATAAATGGTGAAAAGGAAGAAACAATAAAATAAAACAAAGGTTTGACATGGTTATGAAACAAGAAAGAAGAGAAACTGAAAGGTCTTTTATTATGAAGATGGAGAAGAGCAGAGTGAACTCATATGAAAACATTTAAATGAGTTTTTGCACTAAATTCCTGGGACATAATCACTTGTGTTAATTGCAGCTGGAAAACTTGCATAATAAACATTTTGCTTGAAAATAAACCTGGAACAACACTGGAACAACACTGGAACAATACAGTGTTAAACATGGCTATTTTGAAGAAATTATTTCAATTATATTTATTATTGATTCTGCTTTCGACATGATTCTCAGTACAGTAAGTGCTAATCCTTTAAAGTGGCTGACGTTTTCATTCTACAGAAACCAGTCACCATATCAGTTTGGGGGTAATTGACCTATTGGAGTGAAAATAATTTAGCAAGGTTACTTTGTAGAAGCAAATCAAAAATAAGGGATTCTATGAAAAGGTTATTTCATTTTTTCTTACTGTCATTGTACTTAAAAGTCATTGGCTTTGAAGTTCCTTCACACTGTTCCAATAATAATTGTTGCTGTATCATTAAAAATAGATTTAATGTAGTTTTGACAAATGTTGAGCACTCTTCAGGTTGTTCAGTGCTCCAAGAAATTCAGCTTCCGACTTTTCGCTAGGAGTTGTTCATGTGCAAACATTTTATTTTAATGTAAACTCCCACCCCACACAGAACATTCAACAAAGAATATAGAACACTACAGCACAAGGACAGGCCCTTCGGCCAACAATGACCATGCTGCCAAGACCAACTTTTATCTGCCTGCATATCTCTCCATTCCCTGCATATTCATATTGCCTATCCAAAAGTCTTTTAAATTTAGTTTAGTTTAGTTTAGATATACAGTGCAGAAACAGGCCCTTCAAGCCCACCGAATCCGCACCGACCAGCAATCCCCGCACATTAACACCACCCTACACACACTGGGGACAATTTACACTTATACCAAGCCAATTAGCTTACAAACCTGTACGTCTTTGGAGTGTGGGAGGAAACCGAAGATCTCGGAGAAAACCCTCATGGTCACGGGGAGAATGTACAAACTCCATACAGACAGCACCCGTAGTCGGGATCGAACCCGGGCCTCCGGCACTACTATCGCTGTAAGGCAGCAACTCAACCGCTGCGCCACCGTGCCGCCCTTATCGTATGCTACTATTATATCTGCCTCAACCACATCTATGTTTAGAGATTTAATTTTGTCAATTAATACTCTATGGGGCGTGGCTGTGTTCTGCAGCTGCGGCTCACCGGCAGTCTCTCCGTTTTTGTTGTTGTTTTTTTGTCATTGTCGTTGTTAAATGTACGTTTTGTTTTATTTTTAATTTTGTGTATGTAGGGGGGTGGTGGGGGGGTTGGGGGAAACCTTTTTTTCAAATCTCCTCCTCAACGGAGATGCGACCTTTACCGTGTCGTATCTCCGTTCGCGCTACGGCCTAACATCGTGGAGTCGGCGGCCTCCAGCTGGGATCGACCTCAAAGACTCCGGTTGCAGGGCCTGGACTTACCATCTCGGAGGCTTTGGCCGTGGGCCCTGCAGACCGCAACATCGGGAGTTCGCAGGTCCCTGGCTGGCGACCGGCTTTTGGGAGCTCCAGCCGTAGCAGCTTCGACCGCCCCGAAGCGCGAGGTACGATCGACCCCCCCGCAGGCCCCTCATCGCCCTGCGTGGCCCGGCCGCAGCACTTTACATCGCCTGGTGGGGGCTCAGGACTTTCATCGCCCTGCGTGGCTCAGCCGCAGCACTTTCCATCGCCCGGTGGGGGCTCAGGACTTTCATCGGCCTGCTCGGCTCGGCCCTGGGACTTTCCATCGCCCGGTGGGGGCTTCAAAAAGTTGGGAGCCTCGATCACCTCGTGGCACCACGGGAGAAGAATGAGGAGGAGAAAAGACTTTGCCTTCCATCACAGTGAGGGTATGCCTAGAGCAATCACTGTGATGGCTGTTTTGTGTAAAAAATTATATCTGTGTGTCTTGTGCTTTTTAATGTCTACTGCCGGACCCTGACGTGAGAGGACGCTGGCGTTGAGTATTAGCCGCTTTTCCGTCAGGATAGTTTGTCTGTTTGTTTCTATGTTAATTGTTTTTGTAAAGCGCTTTGAGCATGTGATAAGGCGCTATATAAAATAAATGGATTATTATTATTATTATTATGGAACTTCTACAGGTGTGCAACAGAGAGCATACTAACTGGATGCAATACAGCATTCAAGGAAACTATGATTTTCTACAGATGGTGCCTTTGGTTGCACTACAGACTTCAAATTTTCACTATTATAGTTACTGAGTATTACAGTTATTAATTTATTGTGTTATTGATTATTATATATTTATCTGTGGGTTGTTATGTTTGCAGGCCCGTTGAGCTGCAAAAAGCAAGCATTTTGTTGTTCCATTGGTGGTACAGCTGAGAGTTAAACACTCTTGAGATACTAGAAAGGACATGAAGTCTGAAATTCAATTTCAAGATTTCAATGATACCATTTACCACATTTTTTTCCCCAATTATATTGTGATCTGAACTGAAATGGTACATTACTGTCTATTCTCCTTAGTCTATTCTTGGGTCATGGGAGATCAAGATTGGTCTGGTTTATTATCATCAAATTTTTTAAAAAATTCAAGAAATAGGAATAATATTAGTGTAATTTAGTTTGGGGATACAGGGCAGAAAGAGGCCCTTCGGCCCACTTAGTGCACACCGACTGGCCTCCCCATACATTAACACTTTGCTACACATGAAGGACAGTTTACATTTTTTTTAAATTGAAGCCAATTTACCCACAAACTGTACATCTTTGGAGTGTGGGAGGAAACTGGAGCACCCAGAGAAAACCCACACAGTCACGGGGAGAATGTACAAACTCCGTACAGACAGCATCCGTAGACAGAACCTAACACGGGTCTCTGGAGCTGTAAGGCAGCAACTCTACCACTGCACCAATGTGCCCCCCTATTGCTGTCACGCTGACCATAATGAGGCTTAGACTGTAAATAACTTCATTTGTAACATTGTTTAAAGTCATGGCCCTTCCACATTAGCATTGAGTAGAACTTTTCACAAGAAGGTTATGAAAATGGGAAATGGAGAAATTGATACATCCAACAATAGGCATTAAAGTGAGGCATGGGTACAATAGTCAAATGGTAGACAGTGGAACAGATAGATTGCAGGCTGTTACAAATGGGCTGACATGTACAAAGCTCAGTAGAATTACACATGGGAAAGCTACAGATAAATAGATTGACAAAAGAGTTTGAAGGGCATGAACAAATAGTGAATCAGACTTACAGTAAAGAGCATTGAGGTCATAAAGCTGCAGATGAAAATAAATCAAATCTGTATAGCAAGTATATATATATATATATATATATAATGACGTTCATCTTCACTTCTAGGTCATAATCAACAACAACATTGAGGAAATGAAACCATAGTTTGAAAATAAAAATTATCATCCTCAAAATTCAAAATTAAAATTAAAACATTACAAGGATTACATGGCAAGAATGAGCTGCAAATACTATGAATCAGTCAGAACCATGCTGTGAAGTTCTCTTACCATTAATATTTTTTCTTGCTAGTACATGCATTGAAATTCATGAATAAAACATAGATGAATTTTTCATACAGTTGATTAACTAAATGACTCATATCGACTAATGACCAAAGTTAGCTTACCAAAAGTCAGAATTCATGTAACATTAATATTTTCCTGGGTAAATGTCTGAATTAAACAAATAATAATTTGTGTTGCACAATCTTATGTAATGATTTCTATAATAACCTGAATTTGTGGCCAAGTAGCTAAGAGAAGTGTGAAAGCATGTGTGAAACATAAATGTTCAGAAGCAGTATAGTGATAAGATAGATCCAAAATATATTTTAAAGATGTTGTTGAGGAGAAATGAGCCTGATGAAGAACTTTTTATTTGTAGTAGAGATGGAGATGGGGGAAAAGAGCAATCTGTTAGCAAGGATGTGTATCAATACAAGAATGAAGTAGATTGAGACACAAGGAATAACAGATGTTGGTTTACAAAAAAAACCACACAAAGTGCTGGAGTAACTCAGTGGGTCATGCAGCATCTCTGGAGGACATGGAGAGGTGATGTTTTGGCCAGAACCCTTCTTCAGACTTCCGACCCAAAACATAATCTATCCATGTCCTCCAGAGATGCTGCCTGACCTGCTGAGTTACTCCAGCACTTTTTTTTTTTTAATTGACATGGTTGCAAAACAGACATGAACGGAATTCAAAGATATAGTGACAACATCAATGAATGTACTTAAGAACAGAGACTGAAACAATATTTTAATAGTGCTTTGATTAAGAAGATATGGCATCCTGCAACAAGTATGTTAAAAATCTGAAATGTGGAAAGTATCAAAGGTATCAAAGGATAAAAGCTTCATAACTAGATGAGGTAAGGACAGATATCTGTGATAATTTGGATACGGACATCTGAACCTTAACTTGGCATGGAAAATAGCATCAAGACCACGTGCTATCCAGGGAAGTAAGGCATCAGCTGCAACCAATGATGGATTGCAAGTCAGACGGACATGTTTATAAGTGATAGGAATAGAATTAGGCTATTTGGTCCATCAAGTCTACCCCGCCATTCAATCATGGCTAATCTATCTCTTCCTCCAAACTCCATTCTCCTGCCTTCTCCCCATAACCTCTGACACCTGTACTAATCAAAAATCTATCTATCTCTGCCTTAAAAATATCCACTGACTTGGCCTTCAGAGCCTTCCACAGATTCACCACCCTCTGACTAAATAAATTTTTCCTCATCTCCATCCTAAAAGAATGTCCTTTAATTCTGAGGCTGTGACCTCTAGTCCTAGACTCTCCCACTAGTGGAAACATCCTCTTCACATCCATTCTATCCAAGCCTTTCATTACCCAATATGTTTCAATGAGGTCCCCCCTCATTCTTCTAAATTCCAAGTTTGTGGAAGAAAACACATGCACATAATTAGATACGAGCTTACAAAAATGCCACTATCTGATGGCATTTTCCTTAGAGGCCACTGTTGAAATTTATTTCAGTCAGAAAGCAATTGTACATGATATTGTCATCAGAATGAATTTTCAGGCATGAAAGTCAGAATCATCATATGCATGGCAAGTTTGCAAAATTAGTCATAAGACCCTATTAATTATTTTATTTTTAAAATTAATTACCACTCATCCTTACAGTTCACCTGTAATTAAGACAAAACACGAAACACTAACAATAATCCTTTATACCATTTTTGGATGTATTCATACTTGTTCATTCACCCGAACTAATTAAATTCTTGTTAAATTATTCGATTTTTGCTATGGAATGTTCAATACATTGAAATAAGGTTAATTGTTACGAGCAGATATCATAGGGTTAAAAGTAAAGTCACGTGTGCACAAGAAGCGAGCAAGCACAAAATAATGTAGGATGCTCAGCTTTCTAAAACAACAGACATTATTTTTGCTTGATCAAATGTTACCTAAGTAATCCAGGCATGGAACAAAACATCAAGGCCTGTGAATTGAGACATGATAACTGAAACAAAGAGTGAGTATGTTTGTGGCAATGTTCTGAGACACCTTCGATCATTTAGGACTGAGATGAGGAAAATCTTTTTCACCCAGAGAGTGGTGAATCTGTAGAATTCTCTGCCACAGAAGGCAATGGAGGCCAATTCACTGGATGTTTTCAAGAGAGAGTTGGATATAGTTTTTAGGACTAACGGAATCAAGGGATGTAGGGAGAAAGTAGGATCAGGGTACAGGTGTTCCTCAACTTATGCTAGGGTTACGTTCCAACAAGCCCATCATAAACCGAAAATATTGTAAGTCGAAAATGCATTTAATACTCCCAGAAGCCTCCTCGCTGACCAGCGTATGCGTCCAGGAGTGATGCTGCTGCAGCCACGGCAGGGGGTAAATGTTGATCCTGTGGCCGGTATGAGGAGATAACGGGGCAGTGGTGGAGGTCTGCGAGTCCGGGAAAAGCCCGGGAAAAGATCAAAATTCAAAATTCGAAATACGGTTTCTAATTTTGCACCATCGTAAAGTCGAAATATTGTAAGCCGAAGCATCATAAGTCGGAGAGCATCTGTACTGATTTATGATGATCAGCCATGATCATATTGAATAGCGGTGCTGGCTCAAAGGACCAAATAGCCTACTCCTGCACCTATTTTCCATGTTTCTATGTTTCTATCTTGCATCAAAAAAATCATTGTAGGCCAATCTTCTGTCACTGATTTCTTTGATATATTCACTAATACTGCGAGAACATGAGAAATGAAAGAAACATAAGAATGAGGTACAATTAATGGTGAGGAAGTCAAAATTCTTAATTTGCAGACTGTGACATAACCAGGGCTAACTTACCCATTTTTAGTTTATGTCGATGTACCTATTGTTTTAGAGAGCCAAGGTTGCTAGATTCTACCTTGCTCACTGTCTTCCGTTAAAAAGAGGCCTCCTTTTTAACCATTAAATATTGATATCCATGATCTCCAGTTGTTCATGCCATTAACTCTTGTTATAGAATCATACAGACATACAGCATGAGAACAAACCCTTTGTTCAACTACTCTATCTACCAACTATCTGTTTAAACTCATCCTACATTAATCCCATTTTTTTTATTCTCCCTACATTCCCATTAATTCCCCTCATATTCTACCACTCATTTAACATTCGGAGCAATTTACAGTAATCAACCAACCTGTATGGCTTTGGGACGTGGGAGGAAAGTGCAACACAGAGGGAATGTCTGTGTGGCTACAGGAGGAAGGTGCAACACAGAGGGAATGTCTGTGTGGCCACAGGAGGAAGGTGCAACACAGAGGGAATGTCTGTGTGGCCACAGGAGGAAGGTGCAAACTGCTCTGGAATGAACGTACATACTCCCCCTATTTAGTTACCAGCATTAGTGAAATATTAATTTGCTTATGGAAAATTAATGATTGGGTGCAGCTTTGTTAATAATTTGAATAACTCCAATCAAAGTCCTGGAATAAAATAGATTAAGATCACAAACATGAATTGTTGTCACCTTTGCCTCATCTGCAACACAACAGAGGAGTGAAATGTGTAGGAAAGAACTGCAGATGCTGGTTTAAATCGAAGGTAGACACAAAATGCTGGAGTAACAGAGGGTCAGCGGTTTTGACCCGTTGAGTTACTCCAGCATTTTGTGCCTACCAGTGGAGTGAAATGCATCATTTTCATTAAAAACAATCTAAATCACTCTTCTTGCCAAAAGTTGTTTTTGAGATGCTACACAGTGAGCAAAATGTTTAGTCACTGTCACCTAAAGATGCCAGAATTAGTGCTACTTACATGAAGAAATGCAAAGATTAATTTTTGATAAACATCTTGTACTTTGGCCAACTTCACTGGCCTCGCTGTTGATATTCTTCTGTCGGTGTTTCAGCGGATCCTAGATTTGTCAATATCAAAACAATAGTGTTAAGAAAGGCCTGATAGAAGAGGGAGAGTATGCAGAGCAAACATTCCTTGATTTATACAGTCAATAGAGGTGTATTTGCATATATGCAGTTTAGTCTTCTTACATTTGTCCCATGTTTCAAAGTCTGTCAGCGTAATTCAATCTTACTCTCTTTGCTATTTATTCAGCATCACTGATTAGAGAAATTACAGTTCTGTTTATTTTAATAAGATCAGAACATTCCTTTTCGTTTTTATACATAATGATTCATTTCATGTTAAAAGTCAACGCCACAAACTATCATAGAGGCAGAAGAAACTGCAGATGCTGGTTTATAAAATAAGACATAAAGTGCTGGTGTAACTCAGCCAGTCAGGCAGCATCTATGGTGAACATGGATAGCTGATGTTTCTGGTCAGGATCCTTCTTCAGACTCTGAAGAAGTGAGATTCTGAAGAAGGGTTCCAACTCAATACGTTACCTATCCATGCTCTCCAAAGATGCTGTCAGACCCACGGAGTTACTCCAGCACTTTGTGTTTTCTTTTACCACAACCGTTTATAGAAGATTTCGTGTCATAGAAGTCATTAAATTGTACAGCATGGAAACAACTCATCCAAATTGACCATTGGGCATCCTTTTATATTAATCCAATTTCCCAGCATGGTTTATAACCTGAGAAATTCAAGAGTTCAACCGGACCTTTTGTAGGTGTAGTCAGCCAGCCAGGTTTAACCAATCTCTCAGGCAGTGCATTCCAGGCACTTCCCACTCTCCGAGTGAAGAAGGAGTTGCGATTTTTTTCCGTATTCTATCTCCGTCCCCACTGCGGCCTAACGTTGTGGTGGCCTTTACAGGAGACTGACCCAGCTCTTCAAGCCGCGGGAGTCTGCAGGACTTTAACATGGTGGAACTTGCTATCCCTTTGCCGGGGATCGAAGCTCCAACCGTGGGGCCTGTGGACTAACATTGTGAAGCCCGCGGTCTCTGGTAAAAAGAGGCCGATTCGGGAGCTCCATGACGCGGGAGTTTCGATCACCCCGATGGGGGCTTCGATCGTTGGCTGCGGGGGCTTTGATCGCCCCGAATGCGGATGGTTTGACTGCCCCGACTGTGGGAGAACAAAGAGGCAGAAGACTGAACTTTATTGCCTTCCATCACAGTGAGGAATGTGGAATCCACTGTGGTGGATGTTTACGTTAACTTTTATGTGGTTGTGTGTCTTGGTTGCATTTCACTTAGTATGGCTGTTTGGTAACTCAAATTTCACTGCACCTTAACTGGTACATGTGACAATAAACTGAACTTGAAACCTTGAAAACTTGATATGAAAAAAAAATTATTATGGTCTACCCGATCTATTCCCCTTGTAATTTCACATATCTCAATCATGTACCCACTTAGCCTCCTCCACTTCAGGGAAAAAGACTCAGTCTTTCCAGTGTCTTCTCACTACTGAACTGCTCCATCCCAAGCAACATCCTAGTGAATCTCCTCTACACCATCCCCAGCATTATTACATCTTTCGTATTCCATGGTGACCAGAAATGCATGGAGGTTGGGCATAATTTTCCTTTTTCTGTATTCATTGCCCTGACTAATGAAGGCTGGTATCCCATATACCTTTCTACCTGTGTTGCCACCTTCAAGGATCTATCAACGTATACTAAAAGGTCCCTCTGTTCCTCAATACACCCTAAGACCCTACCATGATGGTTATGTCCTAGCCTTATTAGTATTCCTCGTGTGCATGTGACTCTGCACATCTTTTGCAGTCACTTCTTCTTGTCACATAAAACAAAATATCAACGTAATCACGTCAAATTGATTTTGCATTTGCAAACACCATGAGTTAATTTGGTTACACTGTTCTGCCATTAGATGTCACAGCGTGCTTTTATTTTCATCAACTTATTCTAGATTGCATTTTATTTGATAAGATGCAATATCAAAGGGGATTGTAGAAAATAATAGTTTTGAATGTAGGAGGTAATACATGGATGTGGGGAGAATGACTGATTAACAGGAAATAGAGAGTAAATATAAATGGATTATTTTCAGCCTGTGTAGTTGTAATGAGTGATGTGCTGCAGGGATCTGTGCTGGGGCTCTGACATGTTGTAATTTATGTAAATGACTAGGAAGAAGGCATTGATGTTATGATTGTTAACATTTCTGCTACACAGAGGTAGGTAAGGAAAGGGTATTGGTGCCTAAAGATAAGAATGCAGGAAAATATGTTATTTTGGCAGGAAGAAATAATGAAAAACTGAGTACATCATCTAAGTACTGAGAAGTTGTTAAGCTCTGGAATGCAGAGATCTGGGAGTTCTAGTGCATAAAGGCCAGAATATAGATAAAACATGTAATTTGTAAAGTGAACAGAAGTGAACTCGACCCGAAATGTCACCTATTCCTTTTCTCCACTGAGCTACTCCAGTTTTTTGTATCGATCTTCAGCTTAAACCAGCAATTGCAGTTCCTTCTGACACAAGTGAACAGAATTTTGTTTTTGTGAAGGGAACTGAATGCAAAAGGAGGGATAAGACACTGAGACCATCTCTGGAGTACCGTGTACAGTATTGATCTCCTTACTTAAGGAAGGATAGTATTGTATTGGAAACAGTTCAAAAAAATGTTTAGTTGACTAAAACCTGGAATTGGAACGTCGTTTTATGAGGGAAGGTGAGACAAGGAGAGTTTGGAAGAGTTAGAGGTGATTTGATTGGAATATGGAAGATCCTGAGTCTTGATATGGTGGATGTGGAGATGATCTTTCCGCTTGTGGATGAATCTTGAACTAGTGATCACTGATTAAAAATCAGCGGGCTGCCATTAAAGCAGAGGTGTGTTATTTTCTCTCTCAGATAACTGTGAGTTTTTTAAACTTTCTCCCTCAAAGGACCGTGGTGGCAGAGTCTTCAAATATTTTTAAACAAATTAAGTCATAGGATCATATTTAAAATCAGATCAAACATAATCCTATTAAATTGCGAAACAGACTTGATGGGCTGAAGAACCCGCTCATACTCTAAATTATTATGTTACTAATCCCAAACTATTACAATAAACTATAATCAGACTTTTCACTTTATCTTTTTGATATAAAATATGTGATATGTGATAAGATACTGTATAGCAGATTTGACTGGATATATTTTAATATTGTGTTGATTTTGGTAAATGCCTCCATCTTTGGTGAAGTTGAGCCTTTTTGTTAATAAAAGTGGCTTAAGGTTGGTAACACTTAATATTCCATATGTTCCCCAAGCCTGCTGCAAACTATCTTTTCAACCTTCCTTCAATAAAGATGCTCTTCTTTCCAGCAAACATTTCTTATCCTTGTGCCTCGACGATTTCAAAAATGAAACATAAATAAATTGGCCAGCAGCAATGTTCTCCTCTCAATCGCTCAGTGGCTACAGCTTTTGAATACCTCCAAGGTTCTGCTTTGAAAGCTGACAGCTTGCGCCAACTCTATCCAACTCTTTCATATTCATTCCAGAATTTCAAAAATAACTTCTTAAAATTCTCTTTCTATTGCTCTCCAGGCTGTTCTCTTCCCAATTCATGAATGTTATTTTATTTCTACTTCACTTGCTTTATTTTCTATCCCATTTCGTTCTTCACTCCAACCCACAACAAATTTAAAAAAACACAATTAATTTTTATTTCTTGTTTTAAATTTTCTCCTTCAGTGTTCAAATCCATGTTATCACTTTTTCATTTATTTCAATGCCATTCTGGTTGCCTCTGTTTCCCATCTAGATCCACCCCAAACACGTCCTGCAATTGACTGCTTAAAAAATCTTTTGTAACTTGCTCAATGTATGTAATGTGTACTGATAGACTCTTGTAGTGTGTAAACAGCTCATTTGGCCCATCAACACCATGTTCACAAGTGGTCAGCCATGTGGATCAATCTCATCTTTCAGCATTTATCCCATAACCTTCTATGCCTCAGTAATTGAATTGCTCATCTGGATTCTTCTTAATCGCTGTTGGAGACTGCTGCTATTATTCTCTTCGGCAAAGCATTTCGGCTACGCACCACTCTTGAGGTGAAAATTTTTCCCTCAGATCCCCACTAACTGTCATATATCTTACCCTAAATCTATGCCCTCTGATTTAGTCACCTCTGATAATGGAAACATTTCTGGCAATCTACTCTATTTATATCCCCGTATAATTCTATATACTTAAATCGTGTTCTCTCTTAACTTCCTCTGTTCCAGTGAAAACAGGTCTTTTTTTCAGTCTCTACTCATCACTGAACTGGCAATGTCCTGGAGAATTTTTCTCTTCTCCCTCCACAGTGCAATCACATCTTTCCTATGGTGTTGTTTCCAGAACTGCATACAGTACTCCAGCTGCAGACTGGCTAATGTATTATTAAATGGAGTTTAACTTATTTGTTCTTGTATTCTATGTCTGGACTAATGAAGGCTTGCATCCAATATACACTGCCACCTTGGATCATCAAAGTTCCTCTGTTCCTCAATACTTCCAAGGACCTAGCAGATCATGGTGTTTGACCTGCCTTCATTAGAAGTCCAAACAGGCATTACCTCATGTTTATCAGCCAATTTCACCAATACATTAGCATCACTCTGTAGCATGACTACCTTCCACACTGTCCATAATGGGACAGTGGCAGAGCGGTAGAGTTGCTGCCTTGCAGTGCAAGAGACACAGGTTTGATCCTGCTACAATTGCTGTCTGTATGGAGTCTGTACGTTCTCCTCATGACTGCATGAGTTTCCTCTGGGTGCTCTAGTTTCCTCCCACATTTCAAAGGCATGTGGGTTTGTAGGTTAATTGGCTTCTGTAAATTGTCGCTAGTGTGTAGAATAGAACTATTGTATGGGTGATCGTTGGTCGGTGCGGACTTGGTGGGCTTTTTGGACAAGGTATTAAACCAAAGTCCTGCCTGTATAAGAGATCTCCGAGCACCATTCCAAGAAGAACAGGACATCATTCTGGTGTGCTGACAAATGTTTGCCTGCTATATTTCTCTTGTCCATGGTCACTATGTGTTTTCCTTGTGTAAACATGGTATATTCCAATTTCAAACTACTAGTTTGATAAACAACAGTTCTCATTCACTCACAGAACAGCTAACTTCTATAGTTAGGCTGTAGAAAGTATTTTATCAGGATGCATCACAGCATGGCTTGGATCAACAGATCCATCCTAGACTGCAAGAAATTGCAGAGAATTTCAGACCATCTCACAAAACAACCTCCCTTCCATGGACTCCATTTACACCTCACGCGGCCTCGGCAAGGCCACCAGCATAATCAGGGACAAGTCGCACCCTGACCACTCCCTCTTCTCCGCCCTCCCATCGGTCAAAATATATTGAAGTGTGAAAACTATTTATTTATTTTTAGAAATATTTATTTGTGTGTCCAATGTTCTTTACTGCAGCAAGTGCATTAGAGTGGGTCACAGTACTACATAACTCACTTAAAGGTAGTCAAGGGTTCATGTTTTCCTTTGAATTTTCAAATCATTCAGCCATTGCTTACTTTATCTGGAGCTAAGTTTTAGTTTTAATTTCAAATGCAGAAATTAACCTCATCCTTACAACCTTTAGAAGAGTTTATTTTTATTTTTGTTTATAATTAAGCAGTTAATAAAATGTTTCACTGCTCTCTTCTAAACTTAAACATAAAAACATTTTTTTGATTTTTTCGTTTTAGGATACAGTGTGGAAATAAGCCCTAGGACCCACCGAGTCTGTGCTGACCAGTGTTTACCTGTACACTGGTTCACTAGTTCCATCCTGCACACTAAGACAATTTACAGAAGCCAATTAACCTATAAACCAGCACATCTTTGGAATGTGGGAGGAAACCGGAGCACCCAGTCACTGGAAGAAATATATAAACTCTGTACAGACAGCTCCCGTAGTCAGAATCGAACCTGGGTCTCTTGCGCTGTAAGACAGCAATTCTATCGCTGTGCCACTGTGCTGCTCACAACTCACCTTTGTTTCTGTGCAAGCCTTTCATATCATGCCTCATGTATGTGGTGAAGATTGTTCCACTAGTGGGAGAATCCAGGATAAGAGGGCACAGCCTCAGAATAAAAGGACGTACCTTTAGAAAGTGGATGAAGAGGAATTTCATAAACATATGGTGGTGAGTTTGTGAAATTCATTGCCATAGATGGCTGTGGAGGCCAAATTTTAGGGTATTTTTAAAGCAGAGATTGACAGGTTCTTGATTAATAAGGGTGTCAAAGGTTATGGGGAGAAGGCAGTAGAATGGAGTTGAGAGGGAAAGATAGATGATCCATGATTGAACGGCAGAGTAGACTCAATGGGCCGAATGGATTAATTCAGCTCCTATGATTTATGAACTTCTGCCTCAAGAGCCAGACTACTGTTCAACTCTAAGAATTATTTCCCATGGCATGCTATTTGGAGTGTGAATCTGCATGTTAGAGCCTTGTGCATTTCAATCAAACAATTGAAACTGCAAAATTCCTAATGTTCATGGAAACCCTATTTGGTTCAGAAGCATCTCACAGCCATCACAAAAAAGAGATATTTTTAAGTGATATCAGTGTCATAGCCAACATGCATTCACCATGTTAAGTGTTGCTTGACAATCCAGGCACTTTTTTACTTTCTGCCATGCCTCTTGAGAGACAAAACACAGCAATCATCCTTTTGTCCTTTAGATATTAGACCATTTTGTAATCCAAAGAGTTGCCCTCAGTCCCCCAAGCAATTATCCTACTCTTCAGGTTTTCTCCTCTTCACACTAAGGACATTTAGCATCACACTCAATATTCCTTAACCCCTGCTCTTCTCCGAAGCCAACTGAATAATTTGCAATTCCATGTTTTCTTTTCAAAGAAATGTTGAGCAATAAATCAAATTCTAAAACTTCAAAACACAAATGTTTAGAAAAAAAAACTTTTTTTCCATGGAGAAATTTCATCTTTACCTGATGCTTAGCTCAGAACAGAGGAATTATCCAGTCATATCACATTTCATATCACGTGACATAAATGTATCACCTACCAACTAGTACCATTTTGCTTATACCATTAATCGAAAAAACAAGTGGAGCAATCAGCTGGGACTAAAATGTGTTTTTCATGGAATGTCATATAGTATAGAAGCATATACGTACTTGTATATGCTCTGTTCAATTAATTCTGTTATTTTGAATACATCCAGTTGTGTATATCTGAATCTTTCATTTAAGGTGAAGTGCATTTAAATTAAATCTGAGCTTTTGCTTTGGAAGAGATCATCAAAAATACATGAGCATACCAGTTTAACTGTAAGTATTAGAGCTAAAATTGCATATCAATAAAAGCCCCAGGTTTTTTTGTGATGGTATGTACTGGCATGAGGTACCTCTACCTTTTAAAATTTGCAAACTTTTAGAATTTTAATTTAATTTTGTACTTTTTTTAGTTATCAGTTTATTAAATTAGAAGTTGATTGGTCACAAAATCAAAGCAGAAGAGGGTGGAAAAAAAGTGTTAATAAATGTAGCTTAATTTTTAATTAATATGTGTGCTGGCATATCAATTGATGCAATTAAAGCACCAAAAAGTTCTGTATTTTTTTAAATTTTCCATTCATTTTAAGGTTTTACACTTAACTAAGTAGCAGCGATCTTGCCTCTGATGCTTGTTGGTTTAATTTCTATTCCTGAGAAAGGAATAAATCATTCAGGCTCCTGGGTTGTTGAGCCAAGGTGGTAAAAGGAGTTAGAGATCAGATCAGCTGTAATTTAGTTTAAAGGTCTGAATATCTCATTCCCATGTTTATGTTCTTGGACTGATGCACATTGAGGGAATGCTGCAGTTTTGAAGATGTGATTTTTTTTTTGATAAGGTATTTTACAGAGACCCCATCACTCTGCTCAAATGATGTAAGAAACCTCACATAATTATTCAAAGAGCAGGTAGCACAACTGGAATTCTAGCTAAACCCTATCCTTCATCATAAAGAAAACAATCTGATTATCAGTCTGGAGAAAGTTTCTGATCTAAAATGTTCTCTCGGGTTGCTGCCTGATTCACTAAGTTACTCCAGCATTTTGTGTCTTTCCTTGATAAACCAGCATCTGCAGTTCCTTGTTTCTGCAATCTGATTATCTGGTCACTCTGCATTGCCTTGATTGACTGTCACATTTCTGACCACTGACATGCTAGAATCATGCTTAAGAGTTTTAGGATAAATCACAAAGTGCTGGGGTAATTCAGCAGGTCAGGAAGCATCTCTGAATAGGCAATCTTTTGGGTCAGAGCCTTCTTCCTGACTCAGATTTTGAAGAAGGATCCCAACCCAAAACTTCGCCTATTTATTCCCTCCAGAGACGTTCCCTGACCTGCTGAGTTACTTCAAACTTTCTGTATTATCCAAGATTCCAGAATTTGCAGTTTCTCGTGTCTCCAAGAGTTTTAGGATGTTCTGAGATCATGAAAAATGCATATTGATACATAGATAGTTTTGCAGCTTTAGCATTCTTTTGAATAAAATAAGCTTTAAAATAGAGCACATTTTGTTGGCTGCTTTTGGCATTTGAATAGTGAATTCCTTGCTGACAGGCAGCACATTAGAATTGAAAATCAAGAATATAGTAACAGGTATTTATTATGGATTCCTTTCTGTACCATACAGCCAAAAAACTGCTTGATATTTGATTGGCAAGATATTATCAAAAATATCACAGTGGTGAACATCAGACATAACATACCAAGTCCCTATGCTCACAACATTTTGATGTAAGATTCCTTTGTCTGCTGTGTAATGCAAAAATTGCAAATGTGTGGATAAATTGCATTTACATTTTGTTATATTATGTGCACAGAGGAGATTAACCCAATGCTATAATTGAATTTAATTTATATAAGTACAAAATTCCAATTCTAATTACATCATATCCATTTATTTTATAACCACTTCAGATACAGCTGTAGGACTTCTCTTTTTGCACATATCTAGCATGTGAACAACTTGAAAGCTTATTAATATGCTTCGTGATTCAGGCATTCTTCTTAGATGAATAAAATGCTTCACACTTCAACAACTAATATGTTTTCAAAAGTATTAACGAATCATTAAATATACTTGTAGAATTCTCAAATAATATTTAGTGATTCTATGTTAATTCACAGGAATTGCTCTTAATATTAAAAAAACAGGCATTTATGACAGCTGAAAATACAAAAAATACCCAAGGGATATAAAAAGCAATCTTATCCACCCGATCTATAATATGAACTTCTTTACAAAGATTTATGGATATGAATTAGATACTGGGGAAACTGGGAGTTAAATAGAGCATGTTGTGGGCTAATATGATCTTCAGTGGAATCTCTTATTGTATTAGCTGTAATACTTTAATACAATTTGCTAAAGTGTAATTCACTATCACAGTATGTGTATCACAGATTGTAGGCCCTACTACTTTCAAATCTTGGTTTCAATTTATATTTTAGTTTTTTTCATTTTCAGTTCAAATTCATCGCATATACATTTAAGGAGTTAAAGAAATAACAATGAATCTTTAATTTATTTATTCAATGTTTTTATGGAACATGCATTCAACACACCATTTCCTGGTGTTTCTGCCACCACCAGTTATATCTTCTCATCCCCATCCCTTTTTGTTTTTTGCAGAGACCACTGGAGCTCTCAATTGTTATCCATTTTAACTCCCTTTTCCATTCCTATACTGTCAGAGTGAAGCCACGTGCAAACCAGATGAACAGCACCTCATACTCCACTTGGGTAGCCTGCAAACCACTTGGGTAGCCTCCAATTTCCTTCCATTCCAAATGCTGCACCCATCTTTTTCCACCGACCTTGCACTTCCAGGAGGATGAGTGGTGATCTTATAGAGGTGTATGAGACCATGAGAGGAATAGATAGGGTGAATGCACAGATTATTTTACTCCAGGGTAGGGAAATCAAGAACCAGAGGACATAGATGAGAGTGGAAAAAAATGCAATAGGGACCTGAGGGACAACTTTTTTACACAGATGGTGATGGGGATATGGAATAATTGAGGCAGGTACCATAAAAACATTTAAAAAAAATTTTGATGGGAACATGGAAAGAAAAGGTTTAGAGGGATACGGACCATCTTGGTCAGCATGGGCAAGTTGGGCCAAAGGACTTTTTTCCATGCTGTATGTCTCTATGACTCCCTGACTTCCTTTCCTCTCTTCCTTCTGCTCATCTTGCCCTCTTCCCTATCCCCATTTGCCTTAGATCCTCCCTCTTTCACATCCTTCTGTTCCCTTCCAACTATTTCCCTCCCTCCAGATTTATATTTCACTCCTCCTCTTCCTTCCTTATCATAAGATCATAAGATCAAATGATCATGTGATAGGATTAGAATTAGGCCATTTGGCCCATCGAGTCTACTTTGCCATTCAATCATGGCTGATCTATCTCTCCCTCCTAACCCCATTCTCCTGCCTTCTCCCCATAACCCCTGACATTGCACCTTTAGCCTTTGTCACTATCTCCACTCATCTGCCATTCACCACCCTACTCCCTCTCCTGTATTATTTGATAGGTTTTGAACCACCTACCTCTCTTTAGGCAGGAGGAAAACATTCTTGTGTTTTATATTTTTTTTTAATTTTGATTCCTTGTATATTAAAATGATCTGAAATAAAGCACTTTAATATGTGCTGTAGTTATTAGAAATTACCACAAAGGTTTATAACTTTGAATGTTGGACTCATAACAAAACCTAAGAACTGTGTTCTAGTCTTGCATGATATTTCATATTTTCTGGCATTGATGAATTGGAGAGGATCTGAGCGGATGTGTTAGTTGGAGGAGAGAGCTTAGATAATATTTAATTGCCTAAGCAGCAGATGAATGTTGCATCAGTGTGGAATAATCAGCTGCATTTTACACATGCTGCAGCTGCATAGTCTGCAACAAAATCTGATTGGAGACAATAAAAGCAGATAACACTTCACAGGGCAGGCTGCTTCTGTGGATAGAGAAACAGCATTGATATATCAAGGTTGAAGATTATTTGTTAGAACAGGAAAAAAGAGAAATACATCGATTATAAGCTATTGTCACCACAACTCTGGCCTCACAATCATTTCCTTTGCCCTATAGACTTCTCCCCCGCCCCTTCACCCACCTCCATCTTCTCTGCAACTTGTCACAGATCTCCACAGTGAACATGAACACATTGACTTCTATGAGAGTTGGTACAATGCCCCGGGAGGTCCTCAGAAGCCCATGCTGAGTTATTTGTCATCTTTATATGTCTTTTACATTGTGTCTTATATTCTCAGCTATCCTTTTCACATTGTACATGTTAGCTTTCCTAATTGATTTCCTAACCTCACTAACACTATCTTGGCTCTTCGAAATAATTACTTAGCTTTCCTTACCCTGTATCTATTCATGCTCTGTGTTCTCAACGTGGCTTTATATTTCTGAATTATTTTTCTTTTCCTCTCCTCACCTCCTGCAGTACTTTTCTTGTTGCCCACATTGATTTCTTTTTCACTCCACAGCACATCTTACCAATAATATTTGGTATTGAAGTGAGTCCTGTATGCATTCCACTCTTGGTATGTACGCACCTGTTTAAAAGTGTGCTGCAGTCTAGCTCCCTTTGTTTTTACATTAATATCGAACAGAATGTTTCTGTAGTATTCTCTTTCTTCTCCAGTGTAGGCGTAGCATGAAACTTTCCATTTATGATTACTATTCCCAAGGTGTTTTCTCACTGTAGCTTGCTCCAGCATTTGGTTATTACAGCTCAATAATATGAATAAATATGCATACTATGCATAAATAAAAAGCAAACGTTTTCCTTTAATCTTTGTTTTGCTTGCCATTCTTCGGTACCTATTCACTCTCTGGGAATGGCCGCTGACTAGTCCCTCAACCAGTGATCTTTTGTGAAGTCATCGAGTCATAGCATCATATAACACAGGAACCAGCCCTTTGGTCTATCCTGTCCATGCTGACCATCAAGTGCCAGCACTTGGTTAATATAGTCAGAGTGATACAGCGTGGAAACAGGCTCTTGCCCACACCGACCAACATGTCCCATCTACAATACATGTGCCTTCTTTACCACCCCATAGCTCCTCAGGAAGGTTTGGAATTATACGCCAAGGTGTCTCTGTTCATTAATAGTCCCCAGGACTTTATCATTTATTATGTACATCATGCCCCTATCTGGCCTCCATTGCACATTTATCAGTATTGTATTCCATCTGCCATTGCTCTACCCAATTTACCAGCTGATCAATATCTTTCTATAGTTTAAGATTATCTTCCTCACTATCCACAATGGCATAATAGTTTAGTGTTACCTGCAATACATTCAAACCTTACACATGCACAACAGATGGTGCAAAACGAGATAGGGACCAGAGTGCATAATATGCACTAACAACTACAGAGAAGGTGCAGATAAAATAAAGTGCAAGGGCCACAATGAGGTAGAGTGGGAGATCTGGAATACATCCTTAGCATATGGTAGGTCTGTTCAATTGTCTGATAACACTGATGAACACATTGTTCCTCAATCTGGCAGTATGTACTTGCAAGAGTTTGGATCATCTGCCCATTGGGAGAGTGGAACAGAGGGAATGACAGGGGTGTAAGTGGTCCTTGATTATGTTGGCTGCTTTACTGAAGCAGCATGAAGTGTGAATAGAGTTAGCAACGGGAGGTGTGATGGACTGTGCTCCATCCACAGTTCTCTGCAATTCCTTACAGTCTTATGCAATGTAGTTGCCAAACCAATTTGTGATATATCCGAATAGGATGCTTTCTACATATGTAAAACCTGGTAATAATCATTGGTCACATGACATAGATACATAGACAATAGGTGCAGGAGTAGGCCATTCGGCCCTTTGGCCCTTCGAGCCAGCACTGCTATTCAATGTGATCATGGCTGATCATCCAAAATCAGTACCCCGTTCCTGCCTTCTCCCTATATCCCTTGATTCCGCTAGCTCCAAGAGCTCTAGCTAACTCTTTTTGAATACATCCAGTGAATCAGCCTCCATTGCCTTCTGAGGCACAGAATTCCACAAATTCACAACTTTCTGGCTGAAAAAGTTTTTCCTCATCCCAGTTCTAAATGGCCTACCCCTTATTCTTAAACTGTGGCCCCTGGTTCTGGACTCCCCTAACATTGGGAACATGTTTCCTGCCTCTAGCATGTCCAATCCCTTAATAATTTTATATGTTTCTATAAGATCCCCTCGCATCCTTCTAAATTCCAGTGAATACAAGCCCAGTTGCTTCATTCTTTCATCATATGACAGTCCCGCCATCCCGGGAATTAACCTTGTGAACCTACGCTGCACTCCCTCAATAGCAAGAATATCCTTCCTCAAACTAAGAGACCAAAACTGCACCCACTAATCCAGGTGTAGTCTCACTAGGGCCCTGTCTAACTGCAGAAGGGCCTCTTTGCTCCTATACTTAACTCCTCTCGTTATGAAAGCCAACATACCATTAGCTTTCTTCACTGCCTGCTGTACCTGCATGTTTACTTTCAGTGACTGATGTACAAGGAAACCCAGGTCTCATTGTACTTCCCCTTTTCCTAACCTGACAACATTCAGATAATAATCTGCCTTCCTGTTCTTGTCAACAAAGAGGATAACCTCTCATTTATCCACATTATACTGCATCTGCCATGCATCTGCCCACTCACCCAACCTGTCCAAGTCATCCTGCATCCTCATAGCATCCTCTTCCCAGTTCACACTGCCACCCAGCTTTGTGTCATCTGTTACTTTAATGTTACTTTTAATTCCATCATCTAAATCATTAATGTATATTATAAATAGCTGCGGTCCCAGCACTGAGCCTTGTGGCACCCCACTAGTCACTGCCTGCCATTCTGAAAGCGCCCCGTTAATCCCGACTCTTTGTTTCCTGTCTGCCAACCAATTTTCTATCCGTGTCAATACCCTACCCCCAATTACATGTGTTCTAATTTTGCCCACTAATCTCCTGTGTGGGACCTTATCAAAGGCTTTCTGAAAGTTCAGGTACACTACATCCACTGGGTCTCCGTGTCCATTTTACTTGTTACATCCTCAAAAAATTCCAGAAGATGACGAATCTCCTTAATCTTCTGAGTGACCAGATTATGCTTGAAATCCATTTACCTGTTTGCAGATGACTCTAACGTAGTGCAATAATGGACAATAATGAGATGAAGTACAGGAGGTAGAGAGCTTAGTAATATGGTGTCATGACAAAAGCCTCTCCCTCAATGTTAGCAAAATGAGGAACTAGTTATTGACTTTTGACTTTAGACCTTCGAGATACAGTGCGGAAACAGGCCCTTTGACCCACCAAAACAGTGCTGATTGGCAATCACCCCATACACTAGCACTATCTTACACACTACGGACAATTTATAAATTTTACAGAAGCCAATTAAATTACAAACCTGTACATCTTTGGAGTGTGGGAAGAAACCAGTGCACCCGGAGAAAACATATGCAGCCATAGGGAGAATGTACAACCTCTGTACAGATACCACCCGGAGTCAGGATCGAACTTGTGTCTCTGGTGCTGTAAGGCAGCAGCTCTACCGCCGCATCAATATGCCGCCCATTGTTTTCAGGACATGGGGTGGCGCACACTCCCAAGACTGGATCAATGTTGGCGAATTGAAAAAAAAGACACAAAGTGCTGGAGTAACTCAGCGGGACAGGCAGCATCTCTGAAGAGAAGGAATACATGACGTTTCGGGTCGAGACCTTTCTTCAGACTGATGTCAGGACAGTGGACGGTACAGAGATAAAATGTAGTCGAAGACAGTACGACTGGTCGGAGAACTGCGTAGGGGAGGGGATGGAGAGAGAGGGAAAGCAAGAGCTACCTGTCCCACAAAGTTACTCCAGCATTTTGTGTTAATTTCAGGGGAACGGGTGTGTTTGGAGGGGGGGGGGGGGGTGGGGGGGGTGGGGGAGATGAAGGGAGAGAGGGAGGGATATGTAGTTACCTATAATTGGAGAATTCCATGTTCATAACTTAGCTTTGGGTTGTAAGCTGCCCAAACTGAATATGAGCTGTTGTTCCACTAGTTTACGTGTGGCCTCACTCTGGCATTTGAGGAGACCCAGGACAGAGAGGATGATATGGGAATGGGAAGAGGAGTTAAAATGGGTAGCAACTGAGAGGCCCCGTCGACCTTGAGGGACTGAGCTGAAGTGGAGATGGTTAAGAGCTTCAAGTTCCTCGGTGTAAATATCATCAGCAATTATCATCGAAAACATCAATTTCTGTAACAAATAATAAGGGTCCCAGTACCAACCTCTGTGTAACATCATATGTCACAGGCCTCCAATCACAAAAGCAACTCCCCACCATTGTCCTCTCGTTCTTATTACCACAGTAATTTTCAATCTCATTTTCCTTGGATCTGATAGGTTCTCACCTTTGTGCTTAGCCTTCAATGTAGGATAGGGTGGTAGGGGTATGGAACGAGCTGCCGGACGAGGTAGATTAGGCAGGGACTGTCACAATGTTTAAGAAGCAATTAAACAGGTACATGGATATGACAGGTTTAGAGGTATTTATTCACAAAATGCTGGAGTAACTCAGCAGGTCAGGCAGCATCTCAGGAGAGAAGGGATGGGTGATGTTTCGGGTCGAGTCCCTTCTTCAGTCTGAAGCATTTTGTGAATAAATACCTTCAATTTGTACCAGCATCTGCAGTTATTTTCCTACACTGACAGGTTTAGAGGGATATGGCCAAATATGGGCGTGAGACTGGTATAGATGGGACATGTTGTCGGTGTGGGCAAGTTGGGCTAAAGGCCCTGTTTCCACATTGTATGATTCTATGACTCTATAAGATACAGTATGGAAACTGCACCTTCTGTCCACTGAGTCCATGCTGACCATCGATCACCCATTCACTCTATGGTTCTATGTTATTGCACTTTATCATTCACACCCTACAAACTAGGGGGAATTTACAGAGGCCAATTGACCTACAAACTTGCACATCTTGTGAGAGAAAGCCGGAGCACCGAAAAGAAACCCACTTGGTCACAGGGAGAATGTGCAAACTCCACACAGGCAACACTCTCTCAATTCTTCAATGAGCGACATATCCTCCCATCATCAAAATAATACCTCCTTTAGGATATTTTCATTCCCCTCTTCTAATATCTCCTTACTTAGCTTGGTGTCATATTTTGTTTGACGGCACTCATGTGAGGCATTGTTCTATGTTAAAATAACTATGTAAATGCAGGTTGCTAATCAAAATAGAAGTTACATTTCTACACAACCTGGGTGTAAAAGAGTTTAAAAAAATATTCTCCCAAGCTCAGATGGCCTCAATTTAACATGCAAAGAAGCTAAACCTAAACCTTTTCACACTGATTTAGGTGTGAATAATACTTTCATTAGGTTTGATAATCTAATAATACAGTAGCATATGAATAACGTTAATCCTTTAATCCCTTTTCACAGGTTTTAAAACATCTCCACAATACTCTATTTACCGGTTCTTATATCACTCATAATACGTGATTTCCTCTTCTCATATTACTGCCATTTCTTTTGTTTCACTGCGAGGATCTTTTGTATGTTTCCCATCTATGTGCACAATCAACGATGAGCTGAAGTAACCAAGGATAATACAGAAATATCCACTCTTGTGAAATTAACAACTACTTTTGTTACATTAAAAAAAAACCACAGACGTGCTAGTTCTTTTTCTGGCAATAATTTCCTGTAATGAGGCCTTTGTAAAACAACCTAGGTAGGCCCCCTAGCAGGGAAAGTTTAGCTTTAGTGCAAAATTCAGTTGCATGCAATTTGCCATCAGTTTGTGTCTACCTTTGATTTAAACCAGCATCTGCAGTTCTTTCGTACACATTCAGTTGCATGCATTCTGGTATCAATGAATGGCAATGACCCTGGTCACCGGGGAGTGAGAATCAGCATGTATGACAAGTCTTCATCAGTTTCTGAGCTTGAATGAACTAATGCATACATTGTAGGTGACATCTGTGCTGGCCTCAAATTAGTTTCATAACCAGGCTCAAAGGGACATTTTCAAAATGTAATAGACCCATTTCTATTTCAGAACTTGCTGTGGGCGTTCTAATCTCTTATCACCTTCACTTAGGGCACAAGCAACATGTCTGAGTAGAAAGTTTATCGGAACTTTGGGAAATATAATGAGACATCAGCTCTGGGATGACTACCCAACAAACTATGGCAATAATGATTAAATGGATGCCTGCTTAGAAGTGTCATTTAGGTTTTTTAAATATGCTGAGCGCTGTTGAAATGTTGCAAGCCAGGTAAAAAGAAATCCAAGTTTGTCATGTCCAACTGTATCATGAGCAGATTCTTTGTAACCAAATACAGTAATTTGCATGTTATTTTTTTAATTAAGGATTTTGCTGTAATTGCAGCATTTAGTGATTGAAGATTAGTTCATACTAGACCAAGTGGACCTGTTGGACCCAAACCTCTCCTGCATTGGTCCAGCACCCTCTCCTCCCCAACTCCCCCCTCCCCCTCACCCCCACTTCCCTCTCCCCCTCCCCCATTCCTCCCTACCCCTCCCCCTACCCTCCCCCCCACTCACCCACTCCCCCAACTTCCCTTATTCCCCCCTCCTCCTCTCCACCCCACTCACCCAATACACCCCCCTGAACCCCCCCTCCTCCCCTCCCCCCTCACCCACTCACCCACTCCATCCCTCCTCAACCTCCCTTATCCCTCCCTTTCCCTCCCCCCACTCACCCACCCACTCCATCCCCCCTGAACCCTCCCCTTCCCTCTCCCCCACTCACCCACTCCATCCCCCCTCAACCTCCCTTATTTCCCCCTCTTCCACCCCCAATCACCCAATCCATGCTCCCTCAACCCCCCCTTATCCCCTCCCTCCCCTCCCCCTCGCGAACATAAGTGGAAGCATAGTAAGTCGGGGAGCATCTGTATTAGATCGACGGGCCCCAATTGCGCACACGCAGCATGAAGTTGAAACGCAGCTCGTCCTCCCGGCGGGAGGAGGGGGAGCACATTTATTAAAGTTAGCGGCAGCTCGTCAGCTCAGCAGCCCCCCTCCCCCTCATTGGCCGCCACTCCGTCACATGGGTGGGTCCCATTGTGACGTTGAACGCTGAACGGCCAGTGTAAGTTTAAAAGATAATTTTGAAATTTTAAAATGTCTATAACTTAAAAAATATAAGACCGATTTGGTGAACCCCAGGACAATAGTGAGTAAGGTGGGCCTAAAATTATTGCACTAACATGTGATGGGGGCACAAAGATAGAAACATAGAAAATAGGTGCAGGAGGAGGCCATTCGGCCCTTCGAGCCAGCACCGCAAGATACAGCAAGATAATCCGGGGGGGAACAAACAAACAGCTAGTTATAGTAATATACTAGACCAAGTGGGCCCATTCCTCGTAGGGTTTCCATTGTGACTTCAGAAAATCAAGTTTTTTCTTTAAAATAAATTGCTTAAAAAAAATCTCAATTAAAATCGTGATTTTTCTTTAAAATGGCGTTTTCTTTTCTGCATTGATCTAGCACCCTCCCACACTCCATCCCTCCTCCTCCCCCACCCAATCCCCCCCTTACCTTCCCCCAACTCACCCACTAAATGCCCCTTATCCCCCTCCTCCCCCCATCAACTCACCCACTCCACCCCCACAACCCTACCCCACCCCCACTCCCCCTCCCCTCCCTTCACCCTTACTCCCCCCCACTCCCCTCACCCCTCCCCAACCCACACAACCCCTCTCCCCTCCCCCGTCACCCCCATGCCCCTCCCCCTACCCCACTCCCCTCCCCGGCGGGGAATGTACCCCAGGGCCGTAGGCTGGCAAGTGGGGACAGAGAAGGGAAGAGGGTGCCAAGTGGGGACAGAGAAGGGCAGAGCGAGCTGTGGACCTAAAGCTTCTCCTGCATTGGTGTAGCACCCTCCCCTCCCCACTCCTCCCCTCCCCCCCTCCAACCCACCGCCACCCCTCCCCATCCCCTACCACCCCCCCTCCCCCCATCCCCCTCTCCCGTACCCGATCACCCTCTCCCACCCCCACCCCCACTCCCCCTTCCCCTACCAACCCCACCCCTCCCCCTCTCCCCTGCACTACCACACTAACCCCTCCCACCCCACCCCCACTCCCCCCTCCCCTCCCCAGCCCTACCCTCACTCCCTCTCTCCCCCCACCCCCACATGCCCCCCCACACTCCCCCCACTCCTCCCTTCCCCTCCGCTCCCCCTCCTCCCCTTCACCCCTACCCCACTTCCTCCCCTTCCCCCACACCCACTCCCCCCACCCCCACTCCCCGCCTCCTCCCCCCACCCCAACTCCCCCTTCCACTCCCCCCCACCCCAACTCCCCCCACTCACCCAACCCCATCTCACCCCCACTCCCCCTCCCGTCCACTTGCCCCTCCCGCTCCACTGCCCCCCTCCCCTCCCCCCCACCCCTACCCCAACCCCCCCACCCCCACCCCAACCCCAACCCCCCAACCCCAACCCCCCCACCCATTCCCTCTCAACATAAACAGGCCTACCGATCCACGGACCCGTTGGTAGTGAAAGCCATTTACCTGTTCTCAGTGCGTGCAGCGCTGATCGGTGGCGACGGCCATATTGTGAGAACCTCTGGCGCTGCGCTGCATTAAACCTTAAAATGTCAATAACAAAAATTATGACCAATTTGAATGAAACCTTGGTTATACACACCCCAGGACTATGGTGAGTAAGGTGGGTCTAAAATTGTCACGCTATCGTGTACCGTTTTGGCTGTGTTCAACGGGTCCCAACTGCGCAGGCACGGACTTGGACTTCCCATTGTGACGTCATACGTCCCATTGAACTTCCCATTGTGACGGCTAAAGGTAGAAAAAAGTGATTTTTTAAACTTTAAAAGGAGATTTTGAAAGATTAAAAAGTGAATTAAAAAAAAAAAAGTAACATTTAACCAACCCCAGGACAATGGTGAGTAAGGTGGGCCTAAAATTGTTGCGCTATCATGTACCATTTTGGCTGTGTCCAGCCCCAAATAATATACAATTAATATACACACAAACAAACAGAGAGTTTTAGAGACAGACAGATATAAAATGATGGTATTCTATCAAAAAGTAATTATGTTCCATTTCAACCCCAAATTGGTACTATAAAATGAGAAAAATAACCATTTTCTATTCACTAGATGACAGACCAAAACAATTTATGTTAGATGTGAAGATAGACACAAAATGCTGGAATAGCTCAGCAGGTCAGGCAGCATCTCTGAAGAAAATGAAAACATGTGACGTTTAGGGTGGAGACCTTACTTCAGTCTGAAGAAATAATGAAATATGTGACGTATTGGGCAGAGACCATTCTTCAGTCTGAAGAAGGATCTCAACCCGAAATGTCACCTGCTCCTTTTCTCCTTCCTGCATATATTAGATGTGATGCAGCTCAACTCTGATGAACATTTCATCTCATGTTTTCTAATCCAGATGATGTCAGATTAAACCCTGATAACATTTCATGAAAATATTAATACTTGAACAGTCAGTGTAGATGAGTTTAAAATAAAGTTATACAATGGTAGAAATACTCACCAAGCCAGGATAAGTATGACTATTTATGATCAACAGAATTAACATTTTTGGCTGGATAACCTTCATCAGAACTGGGATAGTGAGATGAGAAAAATGTTTAAAATTGCGCAGAAAGTGACAGGAGGGATGGTATTTCTGATAAAATTAGGTAGAGTGCTTAGTGGAAGCGGCTTAGGGGTGATTATGCTCTTTTGCCCATGTTTCTGTTGCAAAGACTGGGATCTGTCCAGCAATGTGAGAAGGAGCAAAATATGTCCAGCAAGTTAGCCTGCACTAATCCAAGAAAAAGACTGAGCCAATATTATGCTGGATGATTTACAGCAGAAAAGGCATGTTCTGATACAAATGGAGAAAGTGAATGTTTGACAGAGGGTTGCTGACTTTTTTTTATTCTGCAGATATTGCTTAACCAGCTGAGCGTTTCCTGCATTTTCTGCTTTACTATTTCAGATTGTATCATTTGCAGTTTTGCTATTTTTATTTGCTGAGTTTAAAATTCTAGAGCATCTTAATTTTTCAAATTCAGCTGCTTATGCAATGCTTTATGATGAATAGCAAACAAATGTGTTGATGCATTAATGTCAAGGGAAGAGTAAATTAGATGTTTTAGGATGTTCTTCAAATCTGACTTTTTTATGTTTATAACAGAATCTACACAATTATGATTTAATGCATTCCTTGCAAAATTAAAATCTTCAGCAATTCTTTACCCTTGAAATGTGCTGATGTGATGCTATGCAGAAGACTTTTCCTGTTTGACTTGGTCCTGTTGAAGCACACCTTACTTCCAGGCACTTCTTTCCTGTGCATGAATAAAGCACATGACTTATTAAGCACTTATTGTTACTACTGTGTAAGTAGTGCACCTATGAAACAGAATAAGCATGAAATTATATCATGGCTGCACCTTTTAAAATAAATCTGATTGGAAATTCCCTGAATTGTTGGTAGTTATTGTGTTTAATTCATTGTCATAGAGAGTCATAGAGTGATACAGCGTGGAAACAGGCCACTTCGACCCAACTTGCCTACACCAGCAAACGTGTCCCAGCTACACTAGTTCCACCTGCCGTGTTTGGTCAATATCCCTTCAAACTTGTTCTATCCATGTACCTGTCTAACTGTTTCTTAAATATTGGGATAGTCCCTGCCTCAACTACCTCCTCTGGCAGCTTGTTCCATACACTCACCACGCTTTGTGTGAAAAAGTTACCACTCAGATTCTTATTAAATAACTTCCCCTTAACCTTAAACCTATGTCCTCTGGTCCTTGATTCGCCTACTCTGGGCACGAGACTCTGTGCATCTACCCGATCGATTCCTCTAATGATTTTATACACCTCTATAAGATCACCTCTCATCCACCTGCACTCCATGGAATAGAGTCCCAGCCTACTCAACCACTCCCTATAGCCCATACCCTCTAGTCCTGGCAACATCCTCGTAAATCTTCCCTGTACCCTTTGCAGTTTGTCATCTTTAATATCATTGAAAGCTTCACAATTTACACATGACATTGGGAGGGATCTTTTCAATTTTCAATATCAAGAAATCCTGCCAGAAGTGGTGAAGAGCTCAAAGCATGTGGTCTACATTTGTGATGTAGGTGGCCGGCATCTGCAGATATGAAACACCAGTGGGAACCAAAAACATAAGTAAATTACACCAAAGGTCAGTGCCTAAAGCCTGTGTCTGTCTTTGTGGCCACAATGCAGGAAAGAATATAATGATCTGACTTTATACGATAAAGTCAGCATGGAATCACCCACATGTTCTACCAACAAATCGACACTTACACAAATCAGCATTTCATCGATCGCATGCGTTTTGCAACGTATACACATTCAGATATTCCAGAATGTTATCTGTCCCAGGCACATACATTAAAAAACAGTCTCTAATGCTCTTTCCCTTTGCTGCATCAGAAAGTAAATTGGGAACAACACAAAAGCAATCTATTCTTTGATCTGCTACTTTTCCATATCCCACTCTGAAACAAATTCACGTGTGAATTCAGTCTTCTGCCCCATGTGGATCCATGGTGACTCTGTTTTCTGACAGTGCGAGAAACCTGGATTCGATCCTGACCTCAGGTGCTGTTGTGTGGAGTTTGCACGTTCACCCTGTGACCACACGAGTTTCCTCAGGGTGCGGCATTTTCCTCTCACATCCAAATATTGTGCTGTGTTCATAGGTTAATTGGCCTCTAAATCTCCCCTAATATGCAGGGAGTGGTTACAAAAATAGAATAACATAGAAATAGTATGAAAAGGTGATTGATGGTCTTTAGACTTTAGAGATAGGTCACCGAAACGGGCCACCGAGTCTGTGCCAACCAGCGATCACTCCATGCACTAATATTATCCTTCACGCTAGGAACAATTGACAATTTTACCGAAGCCAATGAACCTATAAAACTGGACATCTTTGGAGTGTGGGAGGAAATCAGAGCACCCGAAGAAAATCCACGTGATCACTGGGAGAATGTACAAACCTACAGATAGCACCTGTAGTCAGGATCAAACCCGGGTCTCTGATGCTGCAAGGCAACAACTCTACCACTGCGCCACCATGCTGACATAGATTCGGTGGGCTGAAGGGTCTATTTCCAATCAATCAATCAATCAATCAATCAATCAATCAATCAATCAATCAATCAATCAATCAATCAATCAATCAATCAATCAATCAATCAATCATTCAATCGATCAATCGATCAATCGATCAATCGATCAATCAATCAATCGATCAATCGATCAAATCAATTGATCAAATCAATTGATCAAATCAATCAATCAATCAATCAATCAATCAATCAATCAATCAATCAATCAATCAATCAATCAATCAATCAATCAATCAATCAATCAATCAATCAATCAATCAATCAATCAATCAATCAATCAATCAATCAATCAATCAATCAATCAAACAATCAAACAATCAAACAATCAAACAACCAATCAATCAACCAATCAAACAATCAATCAAACTCAATCAATCAATCAAACTCACTCAATCAATCAATCGATCAAACGATCAATCGATCAATCGATCAATCGATCAATCAATCAATCTTCATTGAGTAGTCATATTTCATGTCTTGCCATCACATTTTCAAGTTGAGTTTCATGAAGTAACCTTTTCTGCTAGTGCAATGCATTGGCATCTGCGTTGCTTTTATGCTTAAGACACAAAGTGCTGGAGTAATTCAGTGGGTCAGGCAGCATCTCTGAAGAACATGGTTAGGCAAGGTTTCACGTTGGGACCATTTGGCCTATCCAAAGCAAATCAGAAGGATCCCAACCTGAAAAGTCACCTATCCATGTTCTCCAGAGATGCTGCCTGATCTTTTAATTTACTCCAGCACTTTGTGTCTTTGTTTGTAAACCCCAATATTTGCAGTTCCTTGTGTCTACATTGTTTTTATTCTCATTGGCTGTTACATGCACATCAACCCTTATAGTAGTTGCAAATGTAATTAATTACTTTCTGATTGCCAGAATGAAGGAAACTTCAAAAAAGGGCCTTTATTTTAAATCTAAAAATCAACACGTGTTAAATCAGAGAAAATCTTTGCAGATGGCACATATTACAATTAAATATCTGCCACTGCTCAATTGAAGGCTATCTGTCACTTTTTGAAATGAATGGGCAATAACTCTGACTTCACCACTAGCATTCACTTCAGGATAATCCATTAAAAAAATGGACTCACAGAAGCTTTGTAAGTCTGATTTAATCAGAAAGTGGAAAATTGCATTCCATTGAAATTTTCACTAAGAACTTTTGTCATCCCATTGAAAATATCAATAGATTCAAAATGTCCTTGGAAAACCTTAAGACATTTTTTGATTACATTTTTTTTAAATGTACAGGCGTGTTTATTTTACATGCAAGTTGCTGAAAATATATTGGTAAGATGTTAAAGCGTGCTGATAGCAGTACTGCAGGTTTAAGAATGTGTGCTTTAAGGCAAAATGTCTCACAGGCACACATCAGCATGTGTGAGACTTTTCAGTCTCGCTTCACTGTGTTGTGTGATGTTTTATTGAAGTGGACATTTTGCCTATTAAATGTTATGCACAACAAAGGTTCAACCAAGCTGACCAAATGTGGTTATGTTCAGTTCTCTGACTCAATTTGAATTCGCAAGCAGCCACTTTGAGCTTAAAATTTAAACAAAAAAGTGAAAAGGACCTTAATTTCTCTTAGCAACATGGACAAATCTTGGAGTGTGGGACAGATCTCAGATGGTTACATTCTCTTTTTTACACTACTTGCTTTGTATGCTGAAGGTTTTCTTGTTCAATAATCTGTGATAATGGTCTTTATGATGTTCACAATGATATTGGCTACTGAAAATAAATAAAATCAAGATCTGAATAGACTTCCTACCATGTTCAAATGTGGTTAAATAGATCATTAACTTGTTTATGCAGCAAACACCAGGGCGTTCAACCTGTTTACACAACCTCTTTTATTCTAATTAGAATGAAAATTGGAATCTAAAATTAGAGTTGCAATAATTACTTCTGTACTTCTGAAGGGGAGCAATTAGTCTAGGGACTATTTATATTTCTAGTGGTAAATTGAAAAGGTGAATGCCAGATCACGAATTTACGTTTGCTTAGGATCCACTTCACGTCTGAGTTAAAGCAGCAAGGCACATAACTGGTGACAATATCCCCAACATAATTTGTTACAAAGCCTCAAGCTTTAAGATAAGAATGACAAAGTACATCAATATTTCAAAGGTCAGGATTGTGGTTTGGAAAAGAGAAGATTGTGGATAAACTGGATATATAAACTTGGCAGCAATATTGGCAACCTATGAAGCAGACCAGCTTTGGAAACGTATAAAATTGTGTTTAACAGAAACCACATAAAGCATATTCTATTGGAAAACAAGGACAAGCCAAGCACTTCAGAAAGGCCAGAGATAAATAAAGACAGAGGGAAAATTGAGTATGGAAAGAGATATGTCCAAGAAAGCAAGAGAAAGCAGAAGGGGGAATCTGAAGCAATTGGATTCATATATCAAAAAAATGCTAAGAAGGGAAAGAAGATCAATGAAATAAACAATTGAATGGAACATTAAACAAAGTAGGAAAATATATAAAGATAAAAGGGACAGACACATTGGGATTCGAGCAGACAGTGAGAGCTAAGATAATAATCAAAGCAGCAATGTGAAATAGCAAAAATATTGTTGTGGATTTTGCTGAATTCAGCCAGCAGTTTTCCATGGAACTGCTTGCCTTGCTCAGTATAGTGAGAGTTAATATAGATTGTGAATGGCAAAACCTTGACTGACTAAGTTCAGTGAATTATTTGAGGAGGATAATACAGCAGGCCTGATTTCCGTAAGGTTGTCAGTAAGATGCCATATCATAGTTGAATGATATGATGAGAATTTTAGTCAGACAAATAACAGAATATTAGCTAATGAGCATCAAGACCAAAAGTGCAGAGCAGCAATGGTCACTAGAAGCAAAGGCCCATGCCAGTACAATCGATAAGGTTTGCAAAGAAATGTGAGTAAATTCCATCAATAATATTGGTATTGGGTCATAACAATTTCCAGAATGAACATAGCATTGATAAATTAATTTCAGTGTAGATAAGGACAAGGTAGTGCACTTCAATAAGAAATGAGAAAGAGGTCATCTATTACTTAGAATAGAACAAAGAGTTCTGCTTGTTTGTAACAGAGGTTAATAAACCCATTAAGAAACAAACAAGATTTCTTTTCAGATCAATAACATTTTAAGTTTGTATTTCTTCTTCATGGCTCATAGTCATAAATGACATTAGTGACATTTTTGCCCATCCCTGGTTGACCCTGAGTTGAGAGAGGTGTTATAAGTCAACCATGTTTTGGGGTCTGGAGTCACATATCATCACTACCATTAAGAATGGCAGATTTTCTTCCCTCAAGGACATTAGCAAAACAGGTTTTTGTTAAATATAACGTTACAATCATTTTATTATCACCATCACTGGAACTGGATGACTTTTAAAAAACAAATTTCCTATCTAGTATAGAGTCAGTTAAATCAGCCCCAGTCAGTAGCACTAAACATACTCCATTATAGCAGCAGTGAATTGTGCTCTGCCTCCAAAATTCAATCTTATTTAAGTTAAGAGGCAGAGTAAAATGTGCTTCCATCACTACACAATATGTATAGTACTTGTGATAATTTTCTAAGGCATGTTGAACCTGAATCAAGATCAGTTAATTCTAATTGTGGTATTATAATAAGTATGTTGTAATATAAGAAGGATTGCAAATGTTTATTTGACAGTGGCATCAGATATGCAAGAACATACTTATCACCAGAGGATGAACAGGCTGAATCTTTAGTTTCTTGGAATGATTAAAATGTGAGAAGGTCAAGTTCGAGGACATTGTGGGAAACAAGAGAAAATTGTGGGAGCCCGGGTTGAAATTTGCAAGTCGTCCTTAAATAGTAACATAGAAACATAGAAACATAGAAAATAGGTGCAGGAGGAGGCCATCTGGCCCTTTGAGCCAGCAACACCATTCGTTGTGATCATGGAGGGTGGCAAATGTTGTGCCTCTTTTCAAGAAGGGCTGCAGGGAAAATGCTGGGGACTATAGGCCGGTGAGCTTAACATCTGTAGTTGGAAAGTTATTGGAGAGTATTCTGAGGGAAAGGTTATACAGGCATTTGGATGGGCTAGCGGCCGATTAGGGATAGTCAGCATGGTTTTGTATGTGGGAGGTCGTGTCTCACAAATCTGATTGATTTTTTTGAAGACGTGACCAAAAAGGTCGATGAGGGCAGAGCTGTAGATGTTGTGTACATGGACTTCAGTAAGGCATTCAACAAGGTTCCGCATGGTAGGCTGCTCTAGAAGGTTAGATCGCATGGGATCAAAGGAGAGATAGCTAAATGGATAGCAAATTGGCTCCATGGAAGGAAGCAGAGGGTAATGGTGGAAGGTTGCTTCTCGGACTGGAGACCTGTGACTAGTGGTGTGCCTCAGGGTTCGGTGCTGGGCCTGTTACTGTTTGTCATCTGCATCAATGATTTGGATGGGAACATACAGGGCAAGATTAGCAAGTTTGCTGATGATACAAAAGTGAATGGTTTTGCAGATAGTGACGATGGTTATGAAAGATTGCAGCAGGATCTAGATCAATTGGTCAGGTGGGCGGAGGAATGGTTGATGGAATTAAAAACAGAAAAGTGTGAGGTGTTGCATTTTGGGACGTCGAACAAGGGCAGGACCTGCACAATAAATGGTAGTCCTCTGGGTAATGTTGTAGAGCAGAGGTATCTAGGAGTACAGGTGCATGGTTCCTTGAAGGTCGAGTTGCAGGTAGATAAGGTGGTCAAAAAGGCTTTTGGCATATTGGCTTTCATCAGAGTATTTAGTATAGAAGTTGGGAGGTCATGTTGCAGTTGTTTTTAGATGTTGGTGAGTCCACATTTAGAATATTGTGTTCAGTACTGGGAACCATGTTATAGGAAAGATATTGTCAAGCTTGAAAGGGTTCAGAAAAGATTTACAAGGATGTTGCCAGGACTAGAGGGTGTGACCTATAGGGAGAGGTTGAGCAGGCTGGGTCTGTATCCCATGGAGCGCAGGGGGATGAGGGGTGATCTTGTTGAGGTCTACAAAATCATGAGAGGAATAGATCGGGTAGATGCAAAGAGTCTTTTGCTCAGAGTAGGGAAATTGAGGACCAGAGGACATAGGTTTAAGGTGAAGGGGGAAAGATTTAATAGGAATACGAGTGGTAACTTTTTCACTCAAAGGATGGTGGGTGTATGGAACAAGCTGCCAGAGGAGGTAGTTGAGGCTGGGATTATCCCATTGTTTAAGAAACTGCTAGACAGGTACATGGATAGGACCGGTTTGGAGGGATATGGACCAAGCACAGGCAAGTGGGACTAGTGTAGCTGGGACATTGTTGGCCGGTGTGGGCAAGTTGGGCCGAAGGGCATGTTTCCACACTGTATCACTCTATGAGTCCATGACTCTATGTTAGGACTGGTTTAAATTGTTTCTTTTTCCAGAGACATTTGATTTGTGATCAGGGATCTGAAGTTGCAGAATCTGCTGATCTCCCACTTCCTTGTGATCGCTTGCCAATATAGTTATAGAAACTCATTCTGAAGTACAGGTTGGCTTTCCATGAGGTTGTTGGCCTGGTGATGATATAAGATTTCTAATTATGTGCAATGAGGGAATTAGTCCTCGATTATCTAATATCAACAAACCTCATGAATAACTCTCTTCCTATTAGGTTATCCCACTATTAACCTATCTTTTTTTGAAGAATGATTTAAAATATGAATCAAGAATATATTACAGGACAGCAGAGATGTACTGTTATCAAGAAATTGATGAATTTTTAACATTACATTTAGGAATAATGTATTTTTATAAAGCAGGTGCAAAGATGAATTTGAAACTATTCAAACTCCATGTGCCAAAACTAATGTAGACATGTAGGGTTGTCTAGATTAGTCCAGAGAATGGTATTATGCAAGGATTCATCAGTTTTGCTACAATTTTGGCTGCTTATTCACTTTCATCCAAAAACAGTATGAAGTACTCCGAGGTCAGGTAGGTCTATGATGTGGTGCTTGCATTTCAATGCCCGCGAGTAAGAATTGATCACAAACACGATTATTCTCTTTGAAACATCAAACGCATCATAACCCAGACTTGCAAAACTCATTTGTCAGTATTTTGTTTCTTCAGATTCACAGTTTTTTCACCTGACATTGAGATTTCCCATGTAAAGCTTTGCTCACACAGTTTGTGTCGAACTGGATCTGGCAATTTTAACAGAGATATAATCAGTTAGGCTGATAAAAATAAATAAACTAAAGAAAAAAGAGCTTGTTAAATGCCAAAATAAAAAACATGTTCAATCTTATTTTTTAAATATAATAAAGCTGTTGCAGAGATTGGAGGCAATCTCAGAATTGTTTGTTTATGTGCTGTCTGCATCTGTGATGGAAATCACACCCCTCAGCCATGTGATGGCAAAAAGCTGATTTTATTCCATAGCACTGAAAAACACATCTCTTTATCCTATACATTCAAATATATTTCTGCTGTAATTCCAGATCAATATAATGTCCTGGGTGAATTATCTCAAATGCAGAAATTCATAAAAGGCATAGATTTTCTACACGGTAAGATTTTTTTTGAAATATACTATACTCAATATAAAGTAAGTAAATATTGGTAGGTGTATTTACTAGTTTCATGTAAATAACACTAACATAATTACCTTTTTATTTGGGGAGTAGGTGGAAGGAAAAAGTAGTGCAAATAGTAGACGAGTGTAGCTGGGACATATTGGCCGGTGTGGGCAGGTTGGGCCTGAGGCCCTGTTTCCACGCTGTATCATTCTATGCCTCTATTATTAATATGTTGATGTCAGTGAATTGCTGTTTGCCATTTAATAAAAACTGTGGTAGCTCTCTCCAAACTAATCCCAGCATTCCAAAGTCGCACAGATGTATTGCACCACCTTTGATGCAATTGAAACACAGAAAAATAATGGTCATTCCCGGAATGGTGGGACTGTCGTATGTTGAAAGACTGGTGCGACTAGGCTTGTATACACTGGAATTTAGGATGAGAGGGGATCTTATTGAAACATACAAGATTATTAAGGGGTTGGACACGTTAGAGGCAGGTACATGTTCCCAATGTTGGGGGAGTCTAGAACCAGGGGTCACAGTTTAAGAATAAGGGGTAGGCCATTTAGAACGGAGATGAGGAAAAGCTTTTTCAGTCAGAGAGTTGTAAATCTGTGGAATTCTCTGCCTCAGAAGGCAGTGGAGGCCAATTCTCTGAATGCATTCAAGAGAGAGCTAGATAGAGCTCTTAAGGATAGCGAAGTCAGGGGGTATGGGGAGAAGGCAGGAACGGGGTACTGATTGAGAATGATCAGCCATGATCACATTGAATGGTAGTGCTGGCTCGAAGGGCCGAATGGCCTACTCCTGCACCCATTGTCTATTGTCTATTGTCTAAACATCTTCACCTGTCTGAGTTAGTTGAATATAACATAAGTCAACTGTGTAGGAAAATAACTGCGGATGCTGGTACAAATTGAAGGTATCACAAAATGTTGGAGTAACTCAGCAGGTCAGGCAGCATCTAGGAGAGAGGGAATGGGTGACATTTTGGGTCGAGACCCTTCTTCAGATAAGTCAAATGTAATGGTTAATTTCACCTGTATCATAATCAACTTAGTGACTAGGTCACATCCCATCTTACATTCCTCTTTCCTTCAGTATAATTGCCAAGTAATCCTGTATTATGTTGTTAAAGCTGCTTTGTTGTCTTATTAATAGTTCCAATGGGATCTGATATTATATAGAAATTTAGAACACTTGGCTGGATTTTCTGTTTTGATGCTTCAGTGCAAAGCAGGAGAGTGCACATCATATGCACTATACTATCGCTATACTAATCATTAAAATTATGATTCACAATATGACTTGGGTGTGAAGCGTTTCTTAAAATATACTTGTAGCTTACACTGGCAACAACAATGTGGGAAATATGAATGTATTAGTTCAAAAATATGCTCAGTCATCACCTCTATCTTTTAATGCCTTGACTTTAAGGATTACTTTCCGGTTTTATGCTCCTAAAGTAAAATCGTAGATTAGAAATTCTGTTGGGCTTAGCTCATGTTTTGACTATTCTACGATCATCATTGTCCAAGATTTTGATTGGGACTTAAACTGTGTTTCACTTACAAATATGCACCAAGTCTTTTCTTTTGTTCGGTTATGGGTTATTGATTGCAGGTTGAAGGATTTACATTGAGAGTGGGATAGGAATTAAGGAGGTTCGAACTTGCAGTTGAGCAAGAACGGAATCTCAAGGACCATGTACGAGCATTGAAGGATCATCATATTGTCAGAGATGAGAGAATGTTAGGGTGAGGGTTACATTTAGGACTGGGGTGTAAGAGTGGCCTGGAGTCTGGTGCCAGGGAGCTTGAAATAATCTATGGTAAAGCCAGTGGCTTGGGTTCGTATCAAGATAGGGGTGAAGTTTTAAATGGACTTTGCTTCTGTAGAATCCAAACATTGAACTTTGTATTGATGGATCATATAAGGATTAAATAAATCTCACCCTCCCTCCCCAACCCATTATCGTGTACAAAGGCCAGTATTTGAGCATAATGTGAAGACAAAAACTAAAACTGTGACCCATGCAATTAAGGAGCCACAATCAACTTTTAACTTAAATGTTTGTCATAATGTACTTTTATACATCCTGTGTGCATTATTCTTAATGTCACAGAATATATTTGCAGGTCTCTTTTGAATGCACATTAAATGATTCTCAATTGGGCTAAAATACTATTGTTTTCTAATAATGTAAGAACATAACTGCAATGCTGGTACAAATCGAAGGTATTTATTCACAAAATGCTGGAGTAACTCAGCAGGTCAGGCAGCATCTCAGGAGAGAAGGAATGGGTGACGTTTCGGGTCGAGACCCTTCTTCAGTCTGAAGACGTCACCCATTGTTTTCTAATATTATGACTGATGTTATTTTTCCAGCTACTATTCTCAATTCCTGAAAATCAGCTTTTCTGCAGGATCTGCTACTCAATCTGCATCATACTGTATGTCCTCCAGTTCCTCCAGCACCTTGAGATTATTTTAACTTGGCAGCATGTTTGGCTCAGGCATTGTGAGCTGAAGGGCCTGTTCCCGTACTGTACTGTCTGTCCTATGTCCTATTTGCTAAGTCCCTTTATATGGACAGGTATGTGGATAGCAAAGGTTAAGAGGGATATGGATCAAACATAAGCACGTAGGACTAACATAGATGGGGCATCTTGGTTGGCATGAGCAAGTTGGCCGAAGGGCTTGTTTCCGTGCTGTATGAGTTTATGACTCCATATCTAAAAGCATAACATACCATGGCTACTTTGATCTGGACACTGCAATTAATTTACGTCACTTAACAGGGCTCTTTCAGTTTCCGTTTCAGTTCCAGTTTAGTTTAATGTCACGTGTGCCGAGGTACAGTGAAAAGCTTTTTGTTGTGTGCTAACCAGTCAGCAGAAAGACAATACATAATTACAACCGATCCATTTACAGTGTACAGATACATGATAAGGGAATAATGTTTAGTGCAAAGTAATGCCACCAAAGTCCGATCAAGGATAGTCCAAGGGTCACCAAAGAGGTAGATAGTAGTTCAGAACTGCTCTCTAGTTGTTGATAGGATGATTCAGTTGCCTGATAACAACTGGGAAGAAACTGTCCCTGAATCTGATGGTGTGCATTTTCACAGTTCTATATCTTTTGCCTGATAAGAGAGGTGGGAAGAGGGAGTGGCCAGGGTGTGACTCGTCCTTTATTATGCTGCTGGCCTTGCCGAGCCAGCGCGAGGTATAAATGGAATCAATCGAAGGGAGGTTGGTTTGTGTGATGGGCTGGGCTGCGTCCACAATTTGTTATCCATTACCGGTGCCATTAGCAATTATTCTTAGTTTTATTACATGCGGATTTAGGAAAGGGTCCTGTCTGCATTGTAGGGACACCATTCACTTTTGAATGTGATTGGCTGCCTCTAACTAATTAATCTTCTGTTGAATTATTTTCTAATTATTACTCTAAATGCTGTATTCAATTCTGTGATTTATTTACAAATTTTCTTCTTTCATATCCATTCCACTAATAAGTGGTCTATAAAACACAATTAGTGTGATTGACCTGTATATTATTTTATGACTGTCTTTCTTTCCTAATCATAACTGCACCAGTTTGTTAATGCACAACAGTAACTCTGAAACAATTATTAAAATAATTATGACATGATTAGTGTTAAAGAGATCCCATGATGCTGAAACCCGAAACGTCACCCATTCCTTCTCTCCAGAGATGCTGCCTGTCCCGCTGAGTTACTCCAGCTTTTTGTGTCTATCTTATACTGAAACTTTTAGCTGATTCACATTTAAATTCACAACAAAAGTAGATGAATGTTGTTTTAATTTGCTCCAAGCTAAACCTGCCAAACATTCTTTGTAAAGTCAATAGGAAATTAATAAGCATTAACAAAAATACCTCTGCTTTGGGTGGACTCAAGTATAGAAATAAAAAAACCTTCAACTCATTTATGTGTTCCATCAAATTTAAAGCACATCTCTACTGTTGTTGCTGTTAAACAGGCTGCTTACATTGGTTACATAACAGGAACCTCCCTGCACTTAGATTTATGAAACTGGATTCAGCTTTACATCTTAACTACTTTCATCAAGTCTTATCTGAGAAGTTGTATAATTTACTTAGGCATCCATATAAACCATTAAAGGCTTGCCTGAGCATAAACATTCACTTAGATTTTTAAATAAATATCAGAAGAAAACACCTAATCGCACTAATAGGAACACAAATTATTTCATTTTGCTCAGGATTCATTTGTATACATCTTCATGATTATCACATCAGTTCTTAAATGTCTCGCTAGTAAGTGTACCAGAGGCCAAACCATATTATTCATCATGCTAATGGGTTTTACATATGCCAGTGCAGAGAGTAGTTTCAATAAGACTGATTTTTAAAAAAAAATTGAGCCTTACACTGATTGTTTAGGCTTATATTACTTGTCAGTGGAAATATTATTCCAAAAGTCTTCATACAAAATATCTATTAAGGCATCCGCACTTGACTCCAAAAGAGTAAAACAGGATTTTCACTTTACAGTTAAGTCTTATCCCTCAATGAAAAGCTTGAAAATGGCAAGTGTATTTACAGTACGAAACTTGTCAATTATTAATTTCCCATGTTGCCCCTCATGACACATTTTATGCAACATTGATATTTTTAAATCCACAGTAATGATTCATAAAAAAATAACAGTTTCAATTACTGTGACATTTGGAGATAACTAAGGCCATTGAGATTGTATCACAGAGATTATTTGACTTCACATTTCAGCCAAAGAAACAAGTGAAAATCAGAGACAAATATACAACTGAGAAACACTTCTGATCTTTGAATGGTATCCATGTTATCGGACAAATACATTGAAAAGATATAAGGTGCAAAAGGCCATCTTTTTTCAAAAGTCGTGGACTATAGAATTTATGGATGAACATAAAATTAACAATATCTGCCGTATTATCTACTATTATAGTTGATTATGTCTCGTGTTCTTAAGTGATTGCTATACTCACAATGTCAGTGCAGTTCACCAGCAAGTCTGTCTTTTAACGTTTTAAAGATTTATTGCTTAAGCTACCACCTTCTGACATTTCAGTTTTATGTCTGTGTCTGGCCAACTGCTGAGATGAATTAATTTAGATCATCACAGATTATAGTCAAATCCATGAGCATGAATACTGTCAGGTAGCCAACAAGCCTCAAGAGGCCTCAATCGGCCCCACATTCATTCTTATTCTGCACTCAAACAGCCACAATCCTGTTTTGAAATGTGCTTTGAGCCACTTTTAAGATCATACGTGAAAAATTAATAGATGCATTAAGTTTTTAGTGGCAAAGCGTGCAAGCTGGCATTGGGGTTCTGCTAAGTGTTCTGACAACAGCATGCACCACAACACAAATCTACTTTCAAACAATCCCAAAGCAGAGTTCACGAGGGCAATGTATTGATTTTCAGCAAAGACTTTGCAATTATAAACATCACTATTTTTCCAATTTATAAATCCTCCCTGCTCTGTTTCTTCCAGGATTATACAGAACAAACCATGATGGACATTTTACTTCCTCAAGTGAGTGTATCCTCAAGTGATCTATTCATGAGTGTAGGTTTGATTCCAATATTATTGGTCAGTGTCTTCAGAGCAACTACAACTGCTTGGGGAAAAAAACAATATAATTTAATCTATGTTAAAATAAAACAATGGCAGTTTAACAGGCATGAGATAAATATACATGAAATTATCTCCACACTCTAATCTCTGTCAAGCAACTGGACATAAAGATTGGAAGAGGTTCGAGGGTGATTATAGTGGAAGTAATGAGACAGGGACAGCAATAGTACTCAGAAATAGAAAGGTGTATCTCTCATGAAGAAAGCCGATGGTTGGAGGTGATTGAGGATGTGAGCAGTTGATCATTGTGTCCTATCCTTGGATACAATAAAGGAAGTAATTTAATGATTTACCCCATTATGAAAAGAGGATAATGTGGTTGAGTCATCCAGATCCAGCAGTTTAAGGTCATCTCTACTTTGGCACACTTATCAGCAAATACACCCATTCACAAATTCCTCACAGCGATGTACACCAGAAGCACCCATCCTTCTCTGACTGTGCACGTCATCTCCTCTCCAGTTATCTATTTATCATTACCACCGAACACCCCAATCCTACACAACGTAATGTATCTATTTCCACGAGAACTGGGCACTGCCTAAGGGATTTAAGAATGATAGCAGATTGAAAGAAACATATAATGCTGGGAAGATTAATAATAGGTCAGTGAAATGGGAAACCTTTTGAAACAAGCGAAGGGTTACTAAGAAAACTATTTAAAAGAGTGAAGAAAGAAATAAATCAGCAAACAACATAGGACCAGACAGTAGGAGCTTCTACTGGCATATTAAAAGGAAGGAAGTAGCTAATGTAAATATTTTTCTGAACACAATGTCACTGCGAAATTAAGACCAGGAAGAGAGAAATGGCATTGCTTCTAAATAATTATTTTGAATTAGTCTTTGTGGTAAAAGAGACTAAAACATTCCAATAATACTGGTTAATAAAAGATCTAAACAGAAGGAAATCTTCTTATATAAAAAACATTTTATATCACTATAGAAAACGTACTGGGCAAACTAACTGAGCTAAAGGACAAACAATTGCCCGCACCTGAGAGCCTGGTACCTGAGGTCTTAAAGATGTGGTTTGTTTAAATAGATGATGCATTGGTTGTAAATTATCAAAATTCCCTGGATTCCAGAGATATCCCAGAGGATTATCAAACTGCAGATATAATGCCACCGTACAAGAAAGGAGGGAGATAGAAAGCAGAATGCTCTGGGACAGACAGTTCAACATTGGGAAAATGCCAGAATCCATTGTTCAGGTAACTGCAAGATATTTAGTAAATTATTATATCAGCAAGTAATGCGATTTTATGAAGGAGACATGTTTGATTAATTTTTTAACTGTTCTTCAGATAATTTAAAATTAGGGTGGATAAAAAGGGACCAATAGTTGTAGTGTATTTGGATTTCCAGAAGACATTTGATAAGATGCCATATAAAAGATTATGAACGGGAATGTTTAAAGTGGAGAAAAATATATTGGCATAGATAGGAATGGCAAACAAACAGATATATTTGGATATATATGTCAATTTTGGATTGGCAATCAACAAGATTCACCAGGTTAATTTCTGGGATGAAAGGACTGATACTTGAAGAAATGTTGAGCAGTTTGTGTCTTTACTCATTTCAGTGTAAGAGAAATAGAGGTGATCTTATTGAAACATATAAGATTCTGAGGGGAAGATACACAGAGCTACTGAGTAGATGTCTCTCTGAAGGGGGATCCAGAATTGTGGGGCATAGCTTCAGAGTAAATGGTGTCTAATTTCAGACAGACCCAATGCAGGATTATTGGGCTTGGAAGGGGAAAGCTACTCAAATAATTCTTAACTTTTATCCACCCCTTTGCCTTCTGACACATCTTTCATGTGTGAAAGTGAAGTAGTTTGTGGCTGAAAAAGGCATTGAAAACAAAGAACATAACCAAAATAGTCGCAGGAGGGGTTTGAGCAGCCTGTCTCTACTTCTGTTGAAGTCACCAGGAAGAAGTGATAGGAAGCGGACAGACCGTGTATTTTCATTTCCACTAATAGCTAAAAGTTTATTGCTTGGCACCACATTCATGGGGTGTGTTTTTAATTTGGTCATGACAAAAACCATGGTGAATGATAGGATCCATTGGGTAGATGTTTAAAGGGTCTAAGCTCAGCTAAATGACTTTTTGATTCAAAAAGAGAGTAAACCAAAATAATTCATTTCAAATTATTTCTTACACGAGTTGATTTCTTAAACTATTTGATTTTTCCTGGCAGCAATGTCTCTGACTGATCTCGTGATTGGTGACCCTTTTCCATATATTCATATTCCCCAGTCTGAAGAAGGGTGTCAGTCCAAAATGGTATCCATCCATGTTACTCCAGCACTTTGTTTTTTTCCCATGTTTCTTGTCCTTTTTGAAGTTCATCTTACTTATAGACGGCTGATGAACATTTTTGTTACCCTGCTCCATCTAACCCCTCATCTGCATAATACTCGGCAGGATTCTAACCACCATTATTATTGGAGTTACAGAGTCATATAGCATGGAAACAGGCCCTTCTGCCCACTGAATCAATCCACACCATTAGCATGCACTGGTGCTAAACCAATGCTAATCCCTTGTTGTTCTCTTCACATCTACCTCAGTTGCTACCACTTGCCTCCTCATTGGTTTCACCACTCTGGGGACAATTTACATTAAACAATCAACCTACCTGCCTACCTGTCTTTGGGATGTGGGAGGAAACTGGAACATCTGGAGGAATTACAATCAGCCACCAGAATTCATGTGCAAGCTGCAGTGAAAGCGCTAGAGGCCAGGATTGAAGCCAGGTACCTGGAGTGGTGAGACAATGGCTCTACTAGTTGTATCACTGTCCTTCTGGACATCCTAATTTCTGAGCACTGAGCATTACCTTCTCACCCATCTAGATATGTGAAGTATATCTTCAAAATCAAATTATTTAATTGATAACACACATGTTGGTCACGGGCTTTTTGAACAACATTTAGAAACATAGAAACATAGAAAATAGGTGCAGGAGTAGGCTATTTGGCCCATCGAACCAGCACTGCCATTCAATATGATCATGGCTGGTAAACCAAAATCAGTAACCCGTTCCTGCTTTTTCCCCATATCCCTTGATTCCTTTAGCCCTTAGAGCTAAATCTCTCTCTTAAAAACATCCAGTGAATTGGCCTCCACTGCCTTCTGTGGCAGAGAATACCATGGATTCACAACTCTTTGCGTGAAAAAGTTTTTCCTCATCTCAGTCCTAAATGGCCTACACCCTTATTCTTAAACTGTGACTCCTGGTTCTGGACTCCCCCAACATCAGGAACATTTTTCCTGCATCTAGCCTGACCAATCCCTTAAGTATTTTACAAGTTTCTATAAGATTACATTTAAATGTGTAACCTTTATATCGGTCTTAGTTTAATTTAGTTTAGGGATACAGGGTGGAAACAAGTCCTTCGGTCCATCGAGTCTGCACCGACCAGCGATCCCCGCACATTAACACTATCCTACACACACTAGTGATAATTTACACATATACCAAGCCAATTAACCGACAAACCTGTACTTTTTTTGCAGAGTGGGAGGAAACCGAAGATCTCGGAGAAAACCCACGCAGTCACGGGGAGAACGTACAACCTCGTGATCAAACCCAGGTCTCCGGTGCCGCAAGAGCTGTAAGGCAGCAACTCTACTGTTGCACCACCATGGCAGTCCTTTTCTCATCATCCTGGAATGGGAAAGATTGGACTGCTACATTGGGAAAGCATCACAACATGCGTCTTTCCAATGCAACCCTCCCAGATATGCAAGATAGACTATCCCTGTCTTGTGGAAAAGCATGGCTGTTGTGGTGGCTTTCATTACCACTTGTGACCACAGTCAATGTGGCCAGTCAGCAGAGGAGATGGTCTTCAAGCTACTGATAGTCCATGACCACTAGTTACTAGTTAAGCCCTGTTACATAAGCAATGCCTCGTGACCTCACCTTGCTTTTGTACATCTCCTCATGAGCATCTCCTGATCCACCACGCCAGACAACTGCTGCATTGCATTCATTTTCTAATATATCATCAGAACTTCCAAGCTTCCTTGGTGGTCTCATTTAGAAACCTTTAATATTCTTCAAAGCCGGAATGGTGGCTAGAAGTCCCTGTTAATCTTTACCACAAAAGAGTTGTAGGAATTGTGGCCTTATTCACAAGGGATTGGCAAGGCTTTAAATGCATACTTCTGATCTGCATTTATCAAGGAGGAGGTCATGGAAGATAGGGAATTAGGGGAAGTGATGTTTTGAAACAAATCCAAGTACAAAATAGGAGGTGCTGGAATTCTTGAGGTGTATTAAGGTGAATAAATCCCCGGGACCTGATCTAATGTTTTGTAGAACATTGTGGGAAGTGAGGGAAGAAAGATAAGAAATTGCTTGGGTCCTGCCAGAGATATTTGTATCATCTTTAGCAGGTGAGGTACCAGAAGACTGGAGTTTGGCCAATGTTGTGCCTTTATTTAAGAAAGTTGCAAGGGCAAGTCAGGGGAACTACAATCTAGTGAGCCTAACATCAGTGATGGGAAAGTTACTGGATGGGATTCTGAGGGACAGGATTTACCTGCATTTAAAAAGGCAGGAACTGCTTGTGATGTTCAGCCGAGCTTTGCCCATAGAAAATCACGTCTCACAAATTTTTGAAGAGGTTACCAAGAGGTTTGATGAGAGCAGAGTGGTAGACAGGGTTGACATGGACTTTAGCAAGGTGTTTGGCTAAGTCTCACGTGATATGCTGGTCCAGAAGATTAGATCACATTGGATCCAAGATGAGCTAATCAATTGGATGCAGAACTGGCATAATGGAGGAAGTCAGTGGTAGTGGAGAATGATTTTCAGATTGGTGGCCTGTGACCAGTGGTGTGCTATGAAGAAGGGTTCCGATCCAAAACGTCACATACTGAATTATCACGTAGTTTATATAATACATACAGCTACATGTGCTACCGGGAATTCCAGATTGTAGTAATAATTTTTGATCCTTTGTAATTAGCTAACTACCTGACCCAAACCCACCCAACTTATGTTAAAATTGTTTCAGTTGTTTATATGAGAAATTGGTTCAAAAATGAGAATATTTATAAAGTAGTAATGACATTCTTATTATATAGAACATTTATTGTTTTGCACATTTTGCTGAGTTTCATTATATTGAGGAAATTAAAAAAAACTATTTTGTATAAAAGAACATTTGGCAACATTTTTGCAAATTATTGAATACCTCCATCCCATTCATTTCTTCAGTGAATTGAAAAGAATGACATGAAACCCACTCAGTCATTTCTAACACTATAATATTCAGCAATAAATAGCATGCAACTTTCAAGTCATTCGATAAACTAAATAACTGTGAATGTAGTATAACTTTGTAATACTTGCATTTTAATTATAAAGGGAGTCAAATTTCAGGTGGTACAGTCCAGTGACAGGGAGAGAAGGAATTAGATTGTGACTGTTTTTAAAGTTGATAGCCAAATTTGCTCAAGATACTGTGCAATTAACAAAGGGAATGTCCTTGCATTTGTCATCACTGACCAACCTAGCCAAACGAGAAAATATAATGACTATGAAATAAATGTACCCTAGTTTGATTTGCTGAAACATTTACCTATTTACCCAGCAAAGCTCGTTCTTGTAGCGCAGTGGCAAAGTGTGAACTGCTTGACTGATGCACACATAAAATCCTATTAACATCCTACTTGTGCTGATAATGAAATTTAGCTCTGAATATGAATAGATGTTGAATGTGTAACTCTCACATGTTACATAATAGAGACTGCAAAATCTGTACCTTGTCAGTTGCTGGACAGAATCTAAATAAGGAAGGAAAGTGCAGAAAATACCAAAACAAAATTGTTATTTTCTGTGTGTTTCCGTTATTTTCTGCATGTGTATTATAATGCCATTTTGTAATAAATAGACAGTAGTCCATGCAATGTTATTTTAACAATGATTTTTGCATTGAGGTACTCTGACATTTTATGGGGTAGTTTGATGTTGGATTCAGCCTACTGCCACTGGTCACCCATGGTCTCCTTCTACACTTCTACCAGCAAGGAATGTGAAGGATCAAATGACCTGACCCCTCCTCAAGTTAAGGCAGAGTGAGACCTTCATGTCCTGTTGTGAACCACCTCTCAGAACATAGTGATGGCCTTTACCTGGGGTTGCAGATTTATCCACTCTCAAAGCCCATTAAAACTTTAGAACAGTTCTTTAAATCCCTCTGATATTCAGAAATACTTGAATACATTTAAGATAGACACAAAATGCTGGAGTAACTCAGCGGGACAGGCAGCATCTCTGGAGAGAAGGATGGGTGGCGTTTCGGGTCGACACCCTTCTTCATGTTTGTCAGGGGAAAGGGAAATGAGAGACATAGACAGTGATGTAGAGAGATATAGAACAAATGAATGCAAGATATGCAAAAAAGTAACAATGATAAAGGAAACAGGCCATTGTTAGCTGTTTGCTAGGTGAGAACGAGAACCTGGTGAGACTTGGGTGGGGGCGAGATGGAGAAAGAGGGAAAGCACGAGTTACTTGAAGTTAGAGAAATCAATATTCATACCACTGAATGGGATGTGGGAGTAAATCGGAGTATCTGGAGGAAATCCAGAGGGAGAATGTGCGAACTCCAAATGGATAACACCCAAGGTCAGGATCGGCACTGCCCTCCACCAAGAACAATGGGGAGCATATGGATGGCTGCTGTTTGTTGATTACAGCTCTGCATTTAATACAATCATACCCAACAGACTGGTCTCCAAGCTCTCCGACCTATGCTTTGAACACAACATCTGCCTTTGGATAAAGGACTTCCTACAGACTGGCCGCAGTCAGTAGGATGAGCCCCACCACTCTCCCACTCTGTCATTCAGCACAGGGGCTCCACAAGGCTGTGCATTGAGCCCCTTCCTCTACTCTCTCTATACCTATGACTGTATACCAACCCACAACACGAACACAATCATTAAATGTGCAGACGACAGGACAGTGGCGGGGCTGATCAGCGAGGGCGATGTGTCAGCTTACAGGGAGGAGGTACAGAGGCTAACAGGCTGGTGCTCAAAAAAACAACTTGGCACAACACCAAAAAAACAAAAGAGCTCATCATCGACTTCAGGAGGAAGCAAGGTGACCATCCCCCACTGCACATCAACGGAGAAAGAGTGGATAGAGTCTCCAGTTTCAGGTTCCTGGGCACCCACATCTCAGAAGATCTCACGTGGTCAACCAACACAAACTCTCTGGTTAAGAAGGCACAACAGCGGCTTCACTTCCTAAGAACGCTCAGGAAAGTCAACCTGCCACAACAGCTGCTCGTGTCCTTCTACTGCTGCTCCATTGAGAGTGTCCTGACACATGGGATCCTGGTGTGATTTGGCAACAGTTCTGCGGCTGACAAGAAGGCTCTGCAGAGAGTAATCAACACAGCCCAGAAGATCAACACCACATGTCTGCCTGCCCTGGAAGAAAAACTATAGCTCCCATTGCCTACGGAATGCATCCTGCATCCTGCATCCTAAAGGACCCATCTCACCCCGCCCATCACTTGTTTGCCCTTCTGCTCTCAGGAAAGCACTACAGGTCCCTCAAAGCGAACATCACAAGACTAACAAACAGTTTCTATCCTAAGGCCATCACCACACTGAACTCTGCACTGAAAACACCCCCCCCCCCCCCATAGACAATATTTATTCTGTACTATACCTACCTCTGTGCAATACTGATATATTCATTTATAATATTTATTTTTATAATACTATTCTGTGCAATATCTTTTATTCTGACAAGGTGCAATGTCTTATATTCTGATAAGGGTGCATACGTAGGCATAATGTTAATGCGTGTGTGAATCTGTGTGCATGTGTCACAGTGTGCGCACAAAGTTGTTTGAACAGTTTTTATTTTTCTCACACTTTTACTGTTATTTTATTGTTATTTTTTATCTTGTACATTTGAGCTCCGCTCAGTCAGTGCGCCTGAATTTCGTTGTATGTACCATTACAATGAAGGTAAAGAAATTTGATTTGATTTGATTTGAGCCCGGATCGCTAGCACCATGAAGCAGCAACTCAATTATTGCTGTGCCACTGTGCTTGATGATTTTGTTTTAAAATGAAAATAATAACACATATATAATAATACATTAATAAATAATCCAAAACTTTAAACTAAGATATACAAGTAATTGATTGAACTTACTTTTTCACATTGGGTCTACTTGGCTGAGAATCTCCATTCGAATAAATTAGTTCTCAATTCCTATATCAGGTTTGGCTGTATAACAGAAGAGACTTTCCCAATGTAATGTCAGAGTTCCCCTGCAAATTAGATGCAGCTTCAGTGATGGAGTGAAGAGACAAGTGCTCTGACAGCTGTCATTTGGTGGTAGCGAGGGATGGGAATTTAACCAGAGTTTAAACAGAATTTAAACATGGCAACAGAGACCTCAGGGTCCCCTCTGTGGAATAAATGCAGGTGCTCCACAAAGTGGAGAACATGTTGTGAACACTGAATGAAGTAGACTAATTGGGAGAAGTGCAGATGAATTGCTGCCTCACCTCAAAAGGTGTTTCAGTCCCTGGAAGTTGGGAAGGAAAGGGGTGAAAGGCAGTGTTGCACCTCCAGCAGATGCATGGATAAATGCCATTAATGCGTCATGGCGACAGGAAAGCTGACCAGGAGGTCACAAAGGGTGTGATCCCTTTTAACAGCTGAAAGGAGAGGGTATGGTCTATGTATTGTTGAAATCTTGTTGGAGTTGGCAGAAATTATGAAGAACAATTCACAGAACGTGAAGGATAGTAAAGTGGAAGTTGAGGGTCAATGGAAATCTGTTCTTACTTTGTACAAGATGAGATGTGATAATAGGAGTTAGCTGAGATGCAGTTATGTGGCCTACCCACTATGATGGATGGAAGCCATGATTTCTGGGTTTCTCTATTTCCATCTCAGAGGATAGCCTAGTCCCAATCATTCATCAAAAATCTACATATTTCTTGAGTATGCTTCCTCTCATCCTGCCTCCTATAAGCTTGCATCGATTGTCCTGGGAAAGGACCTGAATCCTAAATGAATTAAAGATATTCAGCAGAATGAAGTTTAAAATATTTTCCTGTCATCCATTTATTTTCTACTTACATCACTGCAGATTTAAAACTCCTTACAATTACTACACAAATCCCTAATATAACTTCAATATTATTTTGTGTTAATTCAAGTGTGTATTTTTTTTGCAACTTCCTCTGGGCAATTTTACTTCCATATTTCTCCTCTATTATCAGCTTCTCTTTATTCTGTTAATATGAGAAAGAGAGAGATTAAGTAAGTCAGCAATATTTGGAGTAGAAGGCAGCTTGCACAGATTGCCTGCCTATTATGTAAACATAAATTCATCAGCAGTTTATATGCAGCTCTCACAAGCTTATTTATCCTCTCAAAACTCCTTGTTAAGTTTTCAATAAAGGCAAACAGATTGTAGACACATCATGGCTGCTTTGATTATGAAAATGGACCCATCTTAGGAATGGAGATCCACACATAAATGGACAGGTTGTGTGAGTGGGCGGATACATGGCAGATGCAGTTTAATGTAGATAAGTGTGAGGTTATTCACTTTGGAAGTAAGAATAGAAAGGCAGATTATTATCTGAATGGTGTCAAGTTAGGAAGAGGGGATGTTCAACGAGATCTGGGTGTCCTAGTGCATCAGTCACTGAAAGAAAGCATGCAGGTACAGCAGGCAGTGAAGAAAGCCAATGGAATGTTGGCCTTCATAACAAGAGGAGTTGAGTATAGGAGCAAAGAGGTCCTTCTACAGTTGTACCGGGCCCTGGTGAGACCGCACCTGGAGTACTGTGTGCAGTTTTGGTCTCCAAATTTGAGGAAGGATATTCTTGCTATTGAGGGCGTGCAGCGTAGGTTCACTAGGTTAATTCCCGGAATGGCGGGACTGTCGTTTGTTGAAAGGCTGGAGCAATTAGGCTTGTATACACTGGAATTTAGAAGGATGAGGGGGGATCTTATTGAAACATATAAGATAATTAGGGGATTGGACACATTAGAGGCAGGAAACATGTTCCCAATGTTGGGGGAGTCCAGAACAAGGGGCCACAGTTTAAGAATAAGGGGTAGGCCATTTGGAACGGAGATGAGGAGGAACTTTTTCAGTCAGAGAGTGGTGAAGGTGTGGAATTCTCTGCCTCAGAAGGCAGTGGAGGCCAGTTCGTTGGATGCTTTCAAGAGAGAGCTGGATGGAGCTCTTAAGGATAGCGGAGTGAGGGGGTATGGGGAGAAGGCAGGAACGGGGTACTGATTGAGAGTGATCAGCCATGATCGCATTGAATGGCGGTGCTGGCTCGAAGGGCTGAATGGCCTACTCCTGCACCTATTGTCTATTGTCTATTGTCTATTGATCTGGGATCCAATTAATATGCAGCAATTTAGCCTCTGCTTTTTGTTAAATTTGCTATTAACTGTTGATTTCAATTAATATTTGTATCTACGACGTTCTTTGCATGAGACAATAATATGATTGTATTTTCCAGATAATTACAAGTTGTTCAGTAAATGCCAATACATTGATCACATCATAACTTGCTGTGCATGTGCCAGGAAAATGGAAACGTTTAATTCGCAATTGGAGTGCCAGCTTTTTATCTGTGCAATGTGTGAGACGGAGCATGGCAAAAGAAATCTGTGAGGATTTGAACACAACAAGTCTCAAGAATGTTCAGTAATTGCAATGCACTGTTTCTTTGAACTCAGGCCAGCACTTGTCTGTGCTCCCTCTTCAATCTGTGCCACCCTGCATCACTTGCCCTCCCCTTCAGTCTGTGCTCTATTCCTTAAGGGCCATTCTAAATGTCATCATTTTTCTCACTGCTTTTCCTTTCGCTGTTCATCATTCCTTATATGCAATTACTCCCCGACTTATGTAAAACCGTATTTATGTAAGCAATTCTTTAAGCCCTCTGATGCCCACATGGTTTCCATGTCAGAGCTCCAACGTGGTCTCCGCATCGAATAGTAATTTTACGTGTAAAATTTCAGTTTCCGACTTACATAATAGTTTCACTGGATAGAGTGGATGTGGAGGGGATGTTTCCACTGGTGGGAGAGTCTTGGACCAGAGGCCATCGCCTTGGAATAAAAGGACGTTCCTTTAGAAAGGAGATGAGGAGGGATTTTGTTAGTCAGAGGGTGGTGAATCTGTGGAATTCATTGCCACAGAGGCTGTGAAGGCCATCAATGGATATTTTTAAGGTGGAGACTGATAGATGTTTGAGACTGATAGATGTTTGGGTGTCAGGGGTTATGGAGAGAAGGCAAGACAATGGGGTTGTGAGGGTGGGGTACTGACATGGATAGAAAATTGGTTGACAGACAGAAAGCAAAGAGTGGGGATAAATGGGTCCCTTTCGGAATGGCAGGCAGTGACCAGTGGGGTACCGCAAGGTTCGGTGCTGGGACCCCAGCTATTTACGATATACATTAATGACTTAGATGAAGGGATTAAAAGTACCATTAGCAAATTTGCAGATGATACTAAGCTGGGGGGTAGTGTGAATTGTGAGGAAGATGCAATAAGGCTGCAGGGTGACTTGGACAGGTTGTGTGAGTGGGCGGATACATGGCAGATGCAGTTTAATGTAGATAAGTGTGAGGTTATTCACTTTGGAAGTAAGAATAGAAAGGCAGATTATTATCTGAATGGTGTCAAGTTAGGAAGAGGGAATGTTCAACGAGATCTGGGTGTCCTAGTGCATCAGTCACTGAAAGGAAGCATGCAGGTACAGCAGGCAGTAAAGAAAGCCAATGGAATGTTGGCCTTCATAACAAGAGGATTTGAGTATAGGAGCAAAGAGGTCCTTCTACAGTTGTACCGGGCCCTGGTGAGACCGCACCTGGAGTACTGTGTGCAGTTTTGGTCTCCAAATTTGAGGAAGGATATTCTTGCTATTGAGGGCGTGCAGCGTAGGTTGACTAGGTTAATTCCCGGAATGGTGGGACTATCGTATGTTGAAAGGCTGGAGCAATTAGGCTTGTATACACTGGAATTTAGAAGGATGAGGGGGGATCTTATTGAAAAATATAAGATAATTAGGGGATTGGACACATTAGAGGCAGGAAACATGTTCCCAATTTTGGGGGATACCAGAACAAGGGGCCACAGTTTAAGAATAAGGGGTAGGCCATTTGGAACGGAGATGAGGAGGAACTTTTTCAGTCAGAGAGTGGTGAAGGTGTGGAATTCTCTGCCTCAGAAGGCAGTGGAGGCCAGTTCGTTGGATGCTTTCAAGAGAGAGCTGGATGGAGCTCTTAAGGATAGCGGAGTGAGGGGGTATGGGGAGAAGGCAGGAACGGGATACTGATTGAAAGTGATCAGCCATGATCGCATTGAATGGCGGTGCTGGCTCGAAGGGCTGAATGGCCTACTCCTGCACCTATTGTCTATTTTCTATTGTCTATTGTCTATTGAAAGATAGATCAGCCATGATTGAATGGTGGAGTAGACTTAATGGGCTGAAAGGCCTATTGCTGCTCCAATCACTTCTGAACTTATGAACATAACATCTGACCTATGCAGGGTTCCATGGGACCTAACCCTGAAGATAGACACAAAATGCTGGAGTAACTTAGCGGGACAGGCAGCATCTGTGGAGAGAAGGAATGGATGAATTTTCAGGTTGAGACCCTGTTTCAGACCCTATGTATGTTGGGAAATGTCTGTATTTCCTTACAAAATAACCTAATGCTCTGGTTATTCAAATTGCTTTCTCACTGTTCATGTCTTTCACCACCCCTCCAATCATAATCTGTTCATATTTCTGTAAGTGGACAAAGATGTGCTTGTAACACATTGAACAGTAAGCTGCAGGTAAAACTGCTGAAAGTAAATTAGTTGACCCAGCAGCCATGTTGCTGATACTGAGGCAGAGCTTGCAAAGGGAACAGAAGCAACTCCAGCATTACCAAATTAATTCCTGGTGATTCATATACAGTGATTGTTTTTTACATAATGAAACTGATAACTCAATGTTAAGTTCATAATCTCTTCGCAGCAGCATGGACATTATTTCTTCCTTGCCTTCTTCAGCAAATAACTGAAACTTTGCTTATACCTTCCTTATAAATCTGTCCAGCATTTAAACCTCTGTGGTGGTGGCGATAATTATTTATTTCAGAGCCACAGGAAATTGTATTGAAAAACAAGCCCATGAAATCTCCATGAAATACTAACCAGTGTTTGAAAGATAGATTGGAAATGCAAGATGGTGTACACATTGTCTCCACAAAACAGCAGGAATCTAATTAATCGCTAAACTGTAATATCATATTAATCAAAATAGTCCACAATGCTTAGCAAGGATTATGGAGTTCTGAGTTTTTCAGCCTCAGAGCAACCTATCATGAAAGCTGGCAGCTATTTATAATTTAATATCTAGAGAGCTTTCCTCATCTTCTTTGGTAGGATTTTCAACAGGCTGCTGCAGTCAAAGTGCTGTATAACATTAAGGTAGGCATTTGCATTAAAAACATTGGTGTTCTCCCTTTTTGAATGAACTACAGATGTCAATAAAATAGCTCGTATATTGCTACCATCCATCCTCAATTTTAAATTTTATTGATTTCCCACAAATGCACCAGCCTACCCATCAATAATAAAGCTTCACGCAAGTTTCTGGTGAACTCTCCATATCTCAGGAGCCACCTCAGGTCGGGGTCATGCGGGCAGTCGAGGACGAGATCGAGGGTGGGTGAAGGCCATGGGCGTTGGTGGTCGAGGACGGGTCAGTGGTGGGTGCTGGAGGTTGGACGCGCTGCCGAAAACAAAGGGGAACCCGGCGTGGGGGGGTCGCCGAGAGGGGAAACAAAGGGGAACCCAATGTGGGGGGACCGCCGAGAGGGAGAACAAAGGGGAACCCGATGTGGGGGGACCGCCGAGAGGGAGAACAAAGGGGAACCTGGTTTGGGGGGACCACCGAGAATGAAGGGGACCATAAATGGAATGCTTTATGCTGCAATGAAATACTTTGTAACTTTGTCGGTGCCCTTTACCCATACCTTGGGTATGCAAAACAAAGAATCTCACTGTGACATGTCATGTGATAATAAAGTATCATTCATTCATTCATAAAGTATCATTCATTCATTCATATTTCTCAGCAAAGGCAGATATTAATGACAAAATTCACCACTGCCTTCATTACAACAACACAGCCTTTGGTTAATTGAGAAAAAGTGTGGTTGAAGATCAAGACTTCAGAACCGGCAGACAACTCATTGGTTGACTGACCACCACTGCTCTCCTACACAATGGGTGCAGAAGAAGTTTTCCAGAATACTAGTATTAATCATAGTGGGTGTTCACCGCAAGAAGAGGTTAGACAAACTTGGATTGGTGCCTCTAGAATGTTAGAGGTTGCAAGGAGACTCGTTAGAAGTATTTAAAATTATAAGAGACATGCAAAGGAAAGACAATCAGAACCTTTTTTTTAGGGTGAAAACGTCAAGGAGAAAAGGGCATAGCTTTAAAGTGTGAAGGGCAAAGTTTAAAGGAGATGTGCGGGGAGTTATTTACATAGAGGTTGATGGGTATCTGGAATGCACTGCCATGGGTGATTGTACGGTGATGGTATTTCAGAATTTTTAGATATGCGGGGAATGGATGGATATGGGTCATGTGTAGGCAGATAAGGTTAGTTTATCTTGAGGTTAGATTAGGCATAGACATCACGGGCCGTAGGGCTAGTCCCTGTGATGTATTATTCTATGGTCTCTATTCTGAGACCTGGAATATATGCAGCGGGCACCTCAAAACATGGGAAAGATACCACCAATGCAGTCTCTCCAAGTTGCTACAAATCTATTGAAAGGATAAGTGAAACAATGTCAGTGCTCTCGCCAAGATTACGCTGAGATCCTAATTTCACTCAGCCACCTAAACGTCGGGCAGGGCATTTGCATGTCCAACATCATACTCCTGAAAGACACGCTATCCCACATCATGGGAAGAGATAACGATGACTGAAGAAATTGAGGTGAAGATGCCTTCATCATCATTGCAGCTCCAAAATCCTTGAAGAAATGAAACACCCCTTGTCTCTTGCGATGATGATTACTGAAAAAAAGAAGAAAGAGCATTCGGGACGAATGTCATAAATGAGAAGGATGTCTGGATTGATGGAATCATTGTGAGGGAAGGAAAGATGGAAGAGGTCACAGATTCAGAAGAAAATGATAGAAGGGATATAGAGATTTTGTTTCAAATAACGTGAGTAACATATTAAACATACGTCCAGAATGAGCAGTGATATATTAATTAGGCATTGCATCTGAGAGATTTTATTCAGTCTTCATTCATCGGATTATCAGCCAACATAAATAAATGAGTCAGCACATTGGGCACATGAATGTTAACACTGGTTGCATTTCTTTATGAGATGGATGATTAAACAAATTGCACTGGCTAAATCTAAACTAGGCATTCCAAATGTGAGCTCACTAAGTTTATCGAAGACATAGTTATGAAAAGTCAAAAGCAAGGTAACTTGCTGGAGGAAGCCAGATAGTTGTGAGAGTCAGTTGGTTCATAATAGACATCCTGCAAAAAAAAGTTATTGTTTATAGGTTATTTACCTAAAATTTGAGAATTCAATATTCATACTGTTATGTTGTAAATTACCCAAGCAGAATCTGAGGTGCTGTTCCTCCAGATTGCATGTAGCCTAATCATTTAACTGCATAGTGCATTGGTATGTAGCAGAGCTCCCCGACACTACCCCAGCAACGATGTACTGTACATAATCCACAACTGGACCAGCTTTATTTGGCAGTACAGCTGCCTTGTTCTTCTCGCCTTCCTTAATGGTCTCGATTTGGAGTTGTAATGATAATGAAGTAATCGATGTTTGTCATCATTACGTCATTAAACCTGCAACTGTCTTGGGTTTTCCATTTGTGCACAGTTTAAGAGGGGGATCCCTAAGCATGTGTTATTGATTCAGGCCTCCTTCACAGGCTTTGCCGCGTTATTGTTGTCACCACCACAATGAAAGGTAATCGGATCAATGAAGACGGTTTTCGGCATCTACAGTATAATTGTAAAATAGGCTGAAGATGTTCGTCATATGCTATGAGGCATACATTAATTTTTAATGACATACTTACCACTTAGCAAATTGTGTAACCATAAAAAAAAATGTGTGCATATGGATTCCAAATCTTCAAATAAATATGTTTAAATATAATAAACTATACAATAAAATAAGTGCATATTGCTTTTTGATACTTCAGGTACTCCCCTCCCCCAAGGTGTCCCCCAAGGCTCAGTCCTTGGACCCCTCCTCTTCATCCTCTACCTGTTCCCCCTTGATCAATTAATCCGCCGTCATGGTCTCAACTTCCACTGCTTCGCCGATGATATCCAGCTCCTCATCTCCACCAAGTCAATCTCCCCCACCACACTCTACACTGACAAACTGCATCACTGAAATAAAATCTTGGCTTCAATCAAATTTCCTCAAACTCAATTGCAACAAATCTGAAATCATCATCATTGGTCCAAAAACGCTCACCAAATCCACCCAAAACTTCATCCTCAACATTGATGGTCTCCCAGTATCCACCTCCCCTCACATCCAGAATCTTGGAATCATCTTTGATCAAACCCTCTCCTTCGACAAACACATCAAACACATCACAAAGACAGCCTTCTTCCACCTCAAAAACATTGCCCGTCTCCGTCCATCCCTCTCCTCCACAGCTGCAGAAACCCTCATCCACGCCTTCATCACCTCCCGTCTGGACTACTGCAACAGCCTCCTCTATGGCGCACCCTCAAAAATCATCAGTAAACTTCAATACATTCAAAACTCCGCTGCCCGTCTACTCACCCACACCCCGATCCGTGACCATATCACCCCCGTCCTTTACAAACTCCACTGGCTCCCCATCCCCCAGAGAATCCAGTACAAAATCCTCCTCATAACCTACAAAGCCCTCCATAACCTGGCCCCATCCTACCTGACCGACCTCCTCCACAGGCACACTCCCACCTGCACCCTCCGCTCTGCTGCTGCCAATCTCCTATCCCCCCACATCCGGACCAAACTCAGATCCTGGGGGGACAGGGCTTTCTCCATCGCTGCTCCCACCCTATGGAACTCACTACCCCAAACCGTTAGAGACTCCTCCACACTCACCACATTCAAAACATCGCTGAAGTCTCACTTGTTCAGTACTGCCTTCAACCACTGAAGGTCACCTCACCTTCTGTCTCCTTTCTCTGTTTGTTTACTTATTTACTTATTTATCTATTTATTCATTTCCCTATGTTCTCTAAATCTCTGTAAAGCGTCTTTGAGTATATGAAAAGCGCTATATAAATAAAATGCATTATTATTATTATTATTATTGTAATAGCATACAGAAGTTTTAATCTTTATGCTGTCCTCTGTAGAATGTTGTCTGTAGAAGATTATCAGTAACTTTGTACAATTTCCCTTTTGGTTTGGTGTTCCTCCAGTTCCTCCAGTTTGAAGACTTCAGTGGAGCTGTGCGTCACTGATCCCTTTGAAGTTATGCCAGCCAGACAACAACCGGGAAAGCAGTCCATGTCATTGAATTCCACAGAGAGCATTGCCACAATCATATTGCTGACCAAAGCCTATGTGTCTCAGTTGGCTCTGTATCAGATGCTACTTCATAACACATTATGTTGAAATCACAGAGCAAATGTCAGTGTCTTTGCTATTTTCCTCAAGACTTCATGTTCCCTAATCATTTTATTTTTCCCTGTGCTCATTGCCATAAACTGTTACACCACACCAATAACCACAGACCAAGGTAATCACACTTCAACAAGGTGAAGGTAGCTGATTATGCACATGAGTCATGTGAAATAGTTGGAGCATTTAATGCAGCACATGAGGCACCAATGTTATTGAGATATTTAGGGATGCAAAGGAGCAATGTTAATTGTCAAGTGGTTAGTCATTAACCATTGGTGGTACGAGAGAAAGCCACATAACCGATGCTTGTAATGCTCATGGTCTTTGCTTTTCCCACTTTTAATTTAATAAATTTGTTCATCTTTTCACGACCAAAAAATTCCTACCAGGCCTGCTGGACATGAAACTGAAATATCCAGAGATTAGGAAAAGTATTCACAATTTGAAGGTCAATGTATTGATTTGCTGCCAGCAATGCAAAATAAGATTGGAATACGATAGATTTAGGGGTATCAAATAAAAATGTCGGAGTATATTTTCTTGAGCAATTGAAGAAAATGCCTTTAAAAAGATGTGCAGCACAGTGGCACAGCTAGTAGAGCTACTGTCTCACAGCGCCAGATACCTGGGTTCGATCCTGACCTCGGGTGCCACCTGTATGAAGTTTGAACATTCTCTCAGTGACTGTGTAGATGTCCTCCGGACGCTCCAGTTTCCTTCCAAGGACATGCGGGCTTGTAGGTTAATTGGCTTCTATAAATTATCCCTAGTGTGTAGGCAGCAGATGCGAAAGTGGGATAACATTGAACTAGTGTGAATGGATGATCAGTAGTTGGCATTGACCCTAATGCCCCTCTCATCTTAAAGATATAGAGGTGGAATTGAGACAATTGGGGCAATGGAGACCATTCCATCACATTCCTGCTTTAGTTATCTGGCTCATCAGTGGAAACCCTCCATCGGTGCAGTTGTATGTCAGAAGAAGTGGTCGTTTTTATTACGTGGGAGATAATTAATGTCAGTAACGCAAACCACCTGCCACTTATAAGACCAAGTTTAAGGTAAAAAGAGGAAGATTTAGTAGCCTGAGAAACATCTTTTCCACACAGAGGCTGATATGCATATGGGATGAGATGCATAGGAAGTGGTTGAGGCTGGCACAATAACATTTAAAATACATTTTTGATAGGCACATGGAAAGGAATTGTTTCACGGTATATTGGTCAATCGCAGGCAAGTGGGATTATCTTAGATAGGCATCTTGATTGGCATGGACAGTTTGGGCCGAAGAGCCTGTTCCCATGTTTGATAATCCTCTGACTCTCAGTTGAATGCTGTTCATGTCTTTCTGCATATGGACTTGGACTGCTTTATTATCTGAGGAATTGGAATGGAAACAAAGACTGCGTTATCATCAGCAATGGGTCTTCCTCCAACATGTTCTGAGTGTATGATGGAAAGAATATCACTGAAGTGAAATGAAGATATCGGCTTAGGGTGACTGCACTGAGAAAAACCTCAGCAATCTGCTAGGGTTAAAACAATTAACCTCCAACAAGTAAATCCTTTTACTCCATTCAAAGTAGAGCTTTTAATCTATTTCCCAATAACGTCAGTGCGCATGGAATCCTTCAAACTACATTCAGTCCAGATGACAAGAGTTATCACTCTCACCCTGCCACTGAAATTTAGCTCTTTTGTAAAGCAACAAGACACACAACCACATTAAAGTTAACATAAACATCCACCACAGTGGATTCCACATTCCTCACTGTGATGGAAGGCAATTAAATTCAAACTTCCTCTTTGTTCTCTCGCGGTCGGGGCAGTCAAACTATCCCCAGTCGGGGCGATCAAAGCCCCTGCAGCCGACGATCGAAGCCCCCGTCGGGGTGATCGAAACTCCCGCTTCGGGGTGGTTGAAACTCTCACTGCAGGATGGAGCTCCCGAATCGGCCTCTTCTTACCAGAGACCGCGGGCTTCACGACGTTAAGGTCCACATGCCCCGAGGTTGGAGCTTCGATCCCCGGCAAAGGGATCGCAAACTCCACCATGTTAAAGTCCCGCAGACTCCCATGGCTTGGAGCACCGGGTCGGTCCAAAGGAAAGGCCACTAACTCCACGATGTTAGACCGCAGAGATACGATACAAAATCGCATCTCCGTCGAGGAAAGAGATTGAAAAAAAAATTCCCCCAACCACCCCTCCTCCCCCCACTCTCTACATAAAACAAACTAAGGAACATTAAAACATACTTTTAACACATACTAAAAATAACAAAAAAGATGAAAGGACAGACAGACTGTTGGCGAGGCAGCCATAGATGATTGTGCTGCCAACTCAGTTGTTGCGACTGGATATGCCCAGGGAACATAAAGGAGAGCTTAGGGCACTAGTTTAAAAGCCAGATTCTACATGTCAGACTATGCCTGATGAAGCTTTTGTTTTATCCGTCTGCGATTTACTACTCTTACTTTAGGCACATCCCAAGAAGCTCTTAAGATGGAAGGCTATGCAGGGTCCATTGTACTTGTGGAGCATTCTTCATGTCTAAACAGGAGGCCAAGTCATTGCAGTGTGGTCTCTTTGGTCTTACACTTTTGGCATAGATTTTCCCGTATTGTAGGTGATGAAATTATTGACGTCCACCATCTTTGCTTCATGAAACCGACAGCAACTTTGGGATTTCCACAAATGATGCTTTACACCAAAGAAATCCCACATTTGTTGTCAGTTTATAAAGTATAATGTAGAAAATATAAATACAAAATATAAATACTTTATGAAGCATCAAGTTTGTCTCTTTAGGCTGCCGCAAAATCATTTCTGATACCGAAGTTAAACTGTAGGTATATGGTGCTGTCGAAGCAGGTGACTTTCTCATCATTTTAAAAAGATGCTCCCCTGAAGATTTTGATTTGAACTTCAAGAGATACAAGAAGTGTTTTTGTCTGGCAGGAGAATTCTTAAATTACTGTGAGAGTCCCAGGCAACAGATTTTGAACAGCTTGCTGATTAAGAAAACGTCTTTAGAAAATATTTCTGGGGACTCGTAAATTAAATAATAGCTTGATAAAACTTTTGCCTAAACTTTTGTGAAAAGTCGCTTCAATGGCTTATTGTGTAGGAAAGAAAACTGCAGATGCTGGTTTAAATCGAAGGTAGACACAAAATGCTGGAGTAACTCAGCAGGTCAGGCAGCATCTCTGGAGAGAAGGAATGGGTGACGTTTCGGGTCAAGACCCTTCTTCAGACTGATGGCTTATAATGGCTTACTAATTTACAATTGAAAATAATGTTTCTAAAGACTTTCCAGCAGGGGTGCGGTGCTGCCAGAGCTCACCAGAGCGCCGCTCCGGCACCTCTGTAAAAAATACCCCAAATAATCAGCGGGGAATTTTAACTAGCAGGGAATTTAACAGCGGTCGCTCCGGCACTAGTGACAGCTCTGGCACCTAAAACATTAGCACTGCAACACTGCTTTCAAGAGATATTTCAGGTTTATGCTTACCTCTCAGCAATTGCGACTATCTCTGGCAAGGGCTCAACTCCCTTGTTTATTTTTTTCTCTAAAGGCAACAGTAGTCTTGACTGCCCATGGTGTCACTTTTACAATGTGGAAAATCTCACCCAATTCAGTGTAGGTTCTAATGTGGACGAATGCTGATGGTTCATTAAAAATCAAGTTCAAGGTTGTCAACTCAATGCAAAATGTGGGTAATATTTTCTGTTGACTCCCACTTCATGCAAATGAATTGCTTCATTGGCCCATATAAAGGTCACTTACAATTAAACTGTATTGCTGGGATCTGACTTGTCTTCTCTAGGATACACTAGATAAAGAGATCACATTGGAGGCACAAGAAATTACAGACACTGGTATCTGCAGCACAGAAAGAGTGGAGTAGCTTGAATAGCTCAGCAGATCAGGCAGCATCTATGGAAGGAAATGGATATTGGATAATACCTACTACAGGCCTACTGACTCTCACAGCTATCTCCTACCCAGTCTCTTGAAGAGACGTTATACCTTTCTCTCATCATCTTATTCTGTGGTATATCTGCTCTCGAGATGAGGCTTTCTACCCCTGGACTTCTGAAATGTAATTTTCAGGAAATGCAGTTTCCCACTCATTGTGGTTGACCAAGTCTGTACCCATAATCTCCTCGATATTCTGCACTTCTCCTCTCACTTCACCAATCCCCAGACTTAACAGTAGTAGGGTTCCCTTGGTTTTTACTTTTCACCTCACTAGCCTCTGTATCCAGCATATCATTCTTCAAGATTTCCACCAGAGACAATGTGATACCATCAATAGTCACACCTTCCTTTCCCTGCCGCTTTCTGCTTTCTGCAGGCATCACTCCCTCCATGGCTCACTGGTTAGTCCATCTCAATCATTCCTCCCCCTACCCCTCCCCACTCCCTTTCACCCCAGGCTCATTCCCCTGCAACCATCAGATATGTAACATCTGTCCCGAGACCTTATACTTCCTCCCTCATCACCATCCAGGGATGTAAACAGCCCTTCCAGGTGAGACAGAGATTCACTTGTACCTGGTCCAAACTGGTCTGGCACAAACATTGGTCTCGATATGGCCTTCTCTACTATGGTGAGACTAAACACAGACTGCATGACGACTTCGCTGAGCATCTGCACTCTGTCCACTGTAGCCATTTGGACCTCTTGGCTGCATGCATTTAAATCCCCCTTCTCATTCCCACACTAATGTTCTGCACTCAGTCTTCTCCACTGCCAAAGTGAGGACAAACACAAACTAAAGGTACACCTCCTCATATTCAGCTTGAATTGACAACAACCCAACTGCTTAAACATATAATACTCCAATTTCAGATAATCCACATCCCCTTTGTCCCTTCCTCTCTCCTCCTATACACGCTGCTCCTCTCTCTCACCTGCTTCTTCACACATTAGCCACCAACCCGCCTATCACCTTGTTTGTTCCCCACCTTCCCCCACACATTGTGCAGGAAGGAACTGCAGATGCTGGTTTACACCCAAGATAGACACTTAATACTGGAGTAACTCAGCAGGTCAGGCACCATCCCTGGAGAAAAGGAATAGGTGGCATTTTGAGTTGAGACCCTTCTTCAGACTGGACTCACAGACATGTGAGTCTACCTCCTGCACACACTCCTCTCTTCCTCTTCTCTCCTCTCCTCTCCTCTCCTCTCCTCTCCTCTCCTCTCCTCTCCTCTCCTCTCCTCTCCTCTCCTCTCCTCTCCTCTCCTCTCCTCTCCTCTCCTCTCCTCTCCTCTCCTCTCCTCTCCTCTCCCCTCCCCTCCCCTCCCCTCCCCTTCCTACTCTCTGTTATTCCTATCTGCCAATACCCCTTATTCACCTTCCTTTCCCATCATATATTGGATTCTCCAGCCTTTTGTTCTCCACTGATAACCACCAAGCCACAATTGATCTCCATTCTTCTCCACTTGAACATTGTCTGCCAATCAACCCCTCCTAATTGAATCCAATTTTCACTTGCCAGTTCTTGCCCACCACTCTCCCTCCTCTTTATTTTGGCTGTATCCCCTCTACTCTTGCAGTGTAAATGAAACTTGACCCCAAACGTTGACTGTTCATTTCACTCTGCAAAGTGGTAATCTCCTGCTGCTCTCTTTCTTCTTGCAAGGGCATTATATTTCCATCTATAAAAGAGACTGATCAGATGGACTTTACTGACTATCAAGTGCTTTTGCAAACTCCACAACAGAAACATATTTTTGATTTTGAGATTGATTAATTAATGAACCAAATTTAAATTTCTTGGCCAGCACGATTGGGAGCTGAACTCATATTTCAGTATTTTTAGTGTCTGCTTCACGCAATTATTAATCTTGTAATTAAAAAAAACTCTTATTAGCTTGCCCATATCTTTACACTTTTGAGATTGGTGAACTGTGAGATGTTTCTCTGCTGGGTAAACACAACCTCTGTGAAATTATTATTTATTTGTGCCATTGGGGTATCTTTTAGCAATGCTTCATTCTTGTGAATAGGTGACAGCAGCTATTGTCCAAAATACAGTTTCATAACTCATGTGCCAAATGCCAAAATCTGAGGACAAAAGAAATATAATAAGACACACCAGACTACTTCCAAGGTTGTTGAAAAAAGCACGCATAGCTTATTAAAATTATATTCTATTGTTTGGATACCACAGTGGAGTATTTCCTTTTATAGCCTGAAGAAGGCTTATCAATTCTTTTATGATATATGAGAATGCTACTGCACAGTCACTAGCGACAGTGACAGATGATGGGCAGATGCGCCAAACTAGGGAACCAGTGTATAATAGTGCTGCCAAACTTCTACCTCTGGTTTTCTTTTTAAAGGTATTTTCTTCACGGAAAACATATTGGCAATTGACTCATTGATTGCAATTAATTTTTACAAGGGTGTGCATCTACAACCTAATTAGTTTGACAGATATTAAAAATTCTTCTTAATTTAGCCAAACACACTGCTGAGTCTGCTCAAGAGTGTTTACTCGAATGTAAATTGTTCCAGTGTTCCAAACATCTCCACACAACTAAAATGTTTCTACATAGGAACCCTTTTGGTTCATCTACATTGCATATGCTGGCATTCATTTTATTTCTACAATGGACCGAACAAATGTGCGCAAACTGGGATTAAACCATTACTTTCCTAGAATTTAGCATTAGTTTAGTTTATCATATCATATCATATATATACAGCCGGAAACAGGCCTTTTCGGCCCACCAAGTCCGCGCCGCCCAGCGATCCCCGTACATTAACACTATCCTACACCCACTAGGGACAATTTTTACATTTACCCAGGCAATTAACCTACAAACCTGCACGTCTTTGGAGTGTGGGACGAAACCGAAGATCTTGGAGAAAACCCACGCAGGTCACGGGGAGAACGTACAAACTCCTTACAGTGCAGCACCCGTAGTCAGGATCGAACCTGAGTCTCCGGCGCTGCATTCGCTGTAAAGCAGCAACTCTACCGCTGCGCTACCGTGCTGCCACGGTAGCTTAGTTTAGTTTAGCTTTAGCTTAGTTTAGTTTAGTTTAGTTTAGTTTAGTTTAGTTTAATTTAGTTTAGTGTAGAGATACTGCTGAAACAGGCCCTTCGACCCATTGGATCCGTGCCACCAGCGATCCCAACACATTAACACTATCCTACACACATTAGGGACAATTTTACTGAGAAAATTAATCTACAAACCTGTTTGTTTTTGGAGTGTGGGAAGAAACTGGAGCACCCGGGGAAAAACCATGAGGGTCACGGGGTGAATGTACAAACTTCATACAGACAACACCCGTAGTCAAGATCACTTATGACCATATGATCTGATGAACCAATTAAGACTAAACCATTTTACTGCATGTCTGGAGGCCAGACTGGGTCAGGATCCCCTTCCCTGAAAGACATTTGTGAACCAGATGGGCCTTTACAACAACCCAGTACCATCACAGAAAACCATGTAAAGATCATTCCAGATTTATCTATAACTCCAGTCATTATTGCAAGATTCAAACTGTGCTCAATGGCCCAGTCATCTGGACCCCTGGTAAACAACTGCCTTACTGTTGTTTTCTCAAAATCTGTTGTATCTTGTTGTCAATCCATTGCTGTCCCAAACATGATTTGGAATTGGTTTATTTTTGCCAAATGTGTCAAGATACAATGTATAGTAGAGGCATAGATGTGCCTTCTTGGCCTTTTAGACCAGGATAAATTGTTAATGATGTTGAAGCTCAGGTGTTTGAAGCTCTCAATCATCTCCACTTCAGCACCATTGGTGCCGAATGGGGCGTATACCCAAGTGCGTTTCCTGAAATTGATGACTATCTCTTTTATCTTGCTGACCTCGTCCATGTGTTAAAGGTGTTTACAAGGATAGAATGGGGCGTATACGCAAGTGCATTTCCTGAAATTGATGACCATCTCTTTTATCTTGCTGACCTCAAGTCCACGTGTTAAAGGTGTTTACAAGATAGCTGTTTGTAGTGCAGCTACAAACTAAATGACAATGAAGGCAAATGTTAGTAGCTGCTTAGAGGACTTAGAGTAGAACCAAATAGGTGAGTTGTTTTATTTCATTGCTTTCATTAAGCAGCTTGATAAACTACAAGTGCTCCCATGGCTTCGAAAGAGGTTTGTGATTGCTCTGGCAATCCCTTTCTCTCCTATGTAATACTTCCTAAACCTTCTCCGCAAGAATTAATTTATTGGCATTGAGTCATAGGATCATAAAATTATAAATGATAGGAGCAGAATTAGGGCATTTGGCCCATCAAGTCTACTCTGCCTTTCAATCATGGCTGATCTATCTCTCTCCTAACCCCATTCTCCTGCCTTCTCCCCATAACCTCTGACACCTGTACTAATCAAGAATCTATCTATCTCTGCCTAAAACCTATTTCCCCTGGTTCGCGATTCCACCCCTTGGGTAAAACTTTCTCTGAATTCATCTTATCTATTGCCCCTCATGATTTTATAAATGTCGATAAGATTTCTATAAGATCACCCCTCAGCCTCCTGTGCTTTAAAGAATAAAGTCCTAGCTGGCCCAATTTATGAGGATGTTGCCAGGACTCAAAGGCCTGCCAACATTCTCATAAATCTTCTCTGCACTCTTTCCAGCTTAATGGCATACTTTGCTCTTATATCCTTGTGGAATATCTTAGGACTCTATTTTATCTTACTTGCAAAAGCTATTTCTTGTCCTCTTTTCTTCCCTCTGATTTTCCTCTTAAATGTACTCCCACATCTCATATTTTTCCAGGGTTTCGCATGATCCCAGCTGCTTCCACCTGACATATGCCTCCATCTTTTCCTGAACATCACTGCTGCAGAGTGATTGCAGCCCACTGCCAAAATCAGCCGCTTCCCTACAAGGGAGTTGCCCCTACCCTTTCAGTTCAAGTGGGGTGATGTCTAGCAACATAGAGGAGAGGTCGAAAGTTTAGTCCTTGCCTTATCCTTCAACTGTCCAAATACTGCTCCAAATTAAAATCTGAACTTGTATATAAAGCACCCCAAATTTGCAGGAGCAACCAAATAATTAATCCTCACATTTCCACTGAGCATATATTGAAATCTGCATGAAGAAATGTAAATTGATCAAGGAATCCCAAGTTATGGAAATAAAACTGATGATTTTTCACTGAAATACATCTTTCAAATTTTTGCATTCATTCTAACTGTAGGAACTCTACATACCACACTTGATGTTTTAAAAATGATACCTGGAAGGTGCTATCAGAGGAGGTGCTGAAAACACATGCAATTACTATTTTAAGAGGCATTAAGAGAGATGCTTTAATAGACAAGGCATAAAAGGATAAAAGTCTTATGGTTGGCAAATGGGATTAGTGTAGAAATGCAAAAAGATGGACATAATGGGTCGATGGACCTGTTTCTGTGCTGTATGACATACATTGTATGCTGCATGTTCTATGACACTACATGTTTTCAGGTACAACCTGCTTAAAAAATTAAAGGTAATTTTGATGGTATTTACATAATCAATCAGAGAAATTTGCTCAGAACACTCTGTGTTTTATTGTGTGCATAAATGATATTGACCTCATAATAATTATATTTGCTAAATTTGTGTTATAACCATAAACAATCATATGATTATATAAGAAACAGAAGTTAGATACAAAATGCTGGAGTAACTCAGTGGGACAGGCAGCATCTCTGGAGAGAAGGAACGGGTGACGTTTTGGGTGGAAACCCTTCTTCAAAGAAGCAGAAGTGAAAGGCTATATGGCCTCTTGAATCCATTTTGACATTCAGTAAGTCTGTAGTTAATCATTTGCATTATCCTCTTCCTCATTTATCCTGTGTCCATAAATCTATTGATCTTGAATATATTCAACAACCATGCATCATAGAGCCTCTGGAGGTAAATAGTTCCAATCAGTCATGATCCTCTGCATAAAGAAATCATTCCTTATCTTTGCCCGAAGTAGTTGACTCTTAAGCTTGACACAATGCCCAGTAGTTCAAGAGTAAATAATAGATGAACGAAGGCTATTGATTATACAAAAGTAAAATATTGTGGATTCTGGAAATCTGAAACAGAAAAGGCTGAAAATATCCAACGTCTTTGGAGATAGATTTAAAGTTAACACTTCAGGTTGATGATCTTTCACAGTTCCATTTAAGCTGATTTTCATAAGATCCAAAATTTTATTGTCTACAATTTTACTAATGGTTGAATTAGAGTACATATCTTATGTAGTCTGGAGTTATAATGACAACTAGAGTTACATCACTTTAACATGATTGATTTTTATGGCATTAATTTCCTGCTAAGAACTATTTGCATTGTAAATATGTTTTCTCAGCTGTTGCACACTCCAGTAATCTAATGTGGCTTTGCACCTTTTAATCTGGAATCAGTTCTAGTAATTATGCATTATGAAGCCACATTTACTGAAGAAAACCTTCCAAATGTATAACAAGGTTGGTCAGGCAGTCCATAAATGGATGGAGCGTCATCCCATTTTAATGTGAACACAAAGTGTTCCTTTTTCCAAATTAAGGCTTTATGAACTGTCAAATGATGTTTGCATCATAATTAAAAAAATACTTCTATGCACCTTCCATGTATTTCAAAACAAAACAAAATTGCTATGTAATTTTAGAATACGTTTCTGTTATTTTAGTCTGGTTTTTATCCCTTTAAAACAACTTTTGTATGATATTTTATGAAAATGCTTGGTAACTCAAGGTATATTTTGTCTGAAGAAGGGTTCCAACCTAAAAAGTAAATTGTCCATGTTCTTCAGATGCTGACTGACCTGTTGAGTTACACTGGCACATTGTGTCCCTGTTTGTAAACCAGCATCTGCAGTTCCTTGTTTCTATATTTTGCAAAATTCATTGCAGTAATTTCCATTAATAAACCTGCAATAAAACTTTTGCATGATTTTGAACTCTGTAAAAAGTATTTTATTTCTGAATAAGATAAGTGGTATGATTAATATGGTTGAACTGGCCATGGTTACAATAGAAAGGGGCAAATGGATTTCATCTTTCTGCATCTCATGTAGAATGAGGAAGCTATTAAGAATTTATTTGTAATGAAACATCATTATTTTTGTTTGGATGAAGGGAAATTTATCCTATTTACAAATGCTCAATGTCATATGCTCCTTCATTGAGTATAGGTCATAAGGTCATAAGTGATAGGAGTAGAATTAGGCCATTTGGCCCATCATGTCTACTCCGTCATTCAATCATGGCTGATCTATCTCTCGCCACTAATCTCATTATCCTGCCATCTCCCCATAATCCCTGACACCCGTAATAATCAAGAATCTATCTACCTCTGCCTTAAAAATATCAATTGACGGCCTCCACAGCCTTCAGTGCTAAAGAATGCCACATATTTACCATCTTCTGACTAAAGAAATTCCTCCTCATTCCCTTCCTAATGGAATGTCCTTTAATTCTGAAGCTATGACCTCTAGTCCTAGACTCTCCCACTTGTGGAAACATCCTCTCCACATCCACTCTATCCAAGCTTTTCACTATTCTCTTTATTTCCATGAGGTCCTCCCTCATTCTTCTAAACTCCAGCGAGTACAGATTCAGTGTTGTTAAACACTCATCATATGTTAACCCACTTATTCCTGGGATCTTTCTTGTAAACCTCCTTTGGACCCTCTCCAGAGTCAACACATCCTTCTTCAGATATGGTGCCCAAAATTGCTCACAATACTCCAAATGTGGCCTGACCAGCGCCTAATAGAGCCTCAGCATTACATTCCTGTTTTTGTATTCTAGCCCTCATGAAATGCCACTTTGACTTGCAGATTAACGTTTTGGGAATCCTGCACCAGCAATCCCAAGTCCCTTTGCACCTCTGATTGCTGGATTCTCTCCCCATTTAGAAAATTGTCTATAGCTTTATTCCTACTACCAAAATGCATGACTCCACACTTTGCTACACTATATTCCATCTGCCACTTCTCTGCCCACTCTCCCAACCTATCCAAATCCTGCTGCAGAGTCCCTGCTTTCTCTGCACTACCTGTCCCTCCACCCATTTTTGTATCATCAGCAAACTTGACCACAAAGCCTTCAACCCCTTCATCCAAATCATTAATATACAATGTGAAGAGTAGCGGCCCCAGCACCAACCCCTGCGGAACTCTGCTAGTTACTGGCATCCAACCAGAAAATGTCCCCATTATTGCCACTCTTTGCCGTCTGCCATCCAGCCAATCTGCTATCCTTGCTAGTATATTCCCTTTGATGCCATGGACTCTCGTCTTCCTTAGCAGCCTCCCATGTGGCACCTTATTAAAGGCTTTCTGAAAATCTAGGTAAACAACATCTACTGTCTCTCCTTTGTCATCCTGCTATTTTTCAAAGAATTCCAACAGATTTGTCAGGCAACTCCCCTTCACAAAACCACCTCTTTCAGAACCCAAGGGTGCAGTCTACCCACATCAACTGTTTCTCCTCAGATAGACACAAACAGTTGGAGACACTCAGTGGGACAGGCAGCATCTCTGGAGAGAAGGAATGGGTGTCATTCCGGGTCGAGACCCTTCTTCAGACTGTTTCTCCTCAATAGGTATTCTACATCTACACTGCATTTATCATCAATGCAAGTAGAATTGTCTAAGTGGCATCTATGACATGTTTAGATTGTAAATAATGCAATTTCCATAAGTCCATGGTAATTATTTTGATCATTTTTGTTCCATGAGTATTTTCAATTAGCTCAATGGCTGAATAAAATTTCATTTGCTCATAATATATAATTGGTTGCACAAAGTATGAGAATATGTTTCCCTTGGTTAACCTTGAATTGCTCAATATATTCAACAAGAGGTTGGTTATATTACATTTAAAACAGTCCCAAATCTGACCAACTATGCTGATCCAAACCCAATTTTTAAAATATATATTAAATCTAGCCCAAACCCTTTGGGTTGCATTTGCGCCAGATCGTCTAACAAGGCTCCATCTTCAATGATCTTTCCTATAACATACAGCATAAGTTACTTTCTACAAACATATCTTATGTCATCTTGTTTATCCCAAATAGAAGCTGCAAAATCATATTTTAAATGGCCAATATTTTTGTAATTTTTTTATCAGCATTACTGTGGAATAAATGTTTAATGAATCAGAATGCTGAGTCATCTTGACTTTTCGTTGGAATTCTGCAATGTTCTCCTGGTTCTCTATTCCCTATTCTCTATGGCGAAGCCTGGTCTTGAGAGAGATGGACATGTTATCATTACGTCTGGATAAACTTGATAACCATGTTTCGATAAACCAAAGTCATGCATTATTGACAAGATAGATTTTACAAAGTAGTGCTCCTGGCTTCCAGCTTCACTCACTGTGAATGTACGTCAAAGATTTTAGTACACAGGTCAGAGAGCCCTGTAGGATTTTTTACACAGGGTGTTCTGTTAGGTTCTATGACTTCCACACTCAATTTGTCGCGAAAGCACTTGGAAAGTGAATCCATAAAATCTATTCTTCAATGTACCATCGCAAGGGAAACATGACTTGTCTGCTTCACCCGACCACCTAAGCAATCAACATTTGTTACGAGTGTGAGATTGCACTTAACTAATACAACTTTATCGCAATCTAATGCAGAATCACAATCATGAAGCAAATATAATAGAATGCAGATGTTCACAAACGCATTGCAGATCGAGCCATGTTTGCAACGAAATGTAGTGCCTTATTCTGGTACGATTCAACTGCCAAAGAAGCAATACTACAAAATTTATAGCAGCCTTTCAAGCATAGTTTCACATCCATAATTTATGGATGATGCACTCATTTTATCCATCAAAGGAATCAATGCATGTGCACGCATTGTATACCTCAGGAAATTTTTAATATCATTCCATACTCCAAATCAAAGTTTCACCAGGCTTTACCTAATTTACCTATTATTACAGCAACATGCTCATTCTTTAAGAGTAATTACTACCTCAGTTTATAGAAAAATAAATGTAATAACTGCCTCTTTTAGTAAACTTTTTTGAAAAACATTGGTCCAATCTGTTTCCTACTCCTGCTGAGTTAAACGAATTTTAACAAGACTCTTTAATGGGAATGTAAGCAATTTATTAAACCTAAAAATGCTTAGTTAGATAACAAAAAGCCTGTTTGTGTCAGCAATTTCCTGTAAGATTTATCTCTTTTTTCAACATAGAGCATGTCGACCAGGAAGAGCATTGTTTCAGGAAGGTAACTAAATACAGAAAATCATAGAGAAGTGGAGTCAACACAACAAGCACCAGTGAACTGTCAAAATACTTCCCATGTGCTTTCTTAAGTTTGTATGGCCAAAGTAATGCTGATCTCCTTTGACACACCTGGCATGCATTTGCGGTACTTGATTGCTTTTAGTGAAGCATCACATCAATATTACACAGAGCGCTTTTGTTTGGATTCACTAGCTCTCCTTGGCCAGGACAAATTAAACTAACTTGAAACCAGAATGTGGCCTTAAAAACATAGTTTTAGTGCACTTCTTTAAAATGTTAATGTTTCTTTATGTAGTGTTGATACGATGAACTGATAATAAGGCAGTAGCTTGTACACAGCTTCTATCTAGCTATCTTCTACTCACGGCTCAGTACACCACCCCTAAAACATTTACTTTGTAGCTTTGTTGAATAATTTAGTATTTAGTTGCCATTTAATATCTTGCGTTTTCAGTGGGATTATTAATTTACTAGTGACCAATTGAATGCTTCCAACTCAAACAGCTATGGGAAGTTTAGTCAAAACTACTTGTTAAGTGATTCGTTAAACTCTTGAAGATTTGTGCAGCAGTCATCAACAAAATTTTATTCTGAGGTTTTCATAGAAATATGTTGTGACTTTTGGAATCCATCATTTTCAGCAGTTTCTGAAATTAAGAGATCTCAGACTTGTGGCTGTGCACATTTCCCAGGAAGCTTCTGATTAAGTTAAGTGGGAAAATAGTCATGATGAGTGTCAATGATTAAGTCATCGCTGGTCCATCAATTGCCCGAACAACAATCAAGCGACAGGCTAGGCCTTTGAGTTAAAATTCTAAATTGGGACAAGGCAAGTCCCAGCAAGATGTGGGCAGCGAGGATATCCTGGCCTGCCACGGCCAAACCCACCAGCAGGCCCGGACTGTCCGCCATGGACTGAAGACCCTGGTGAAACTGCACCTGGAGTATTGTGTGCAATTTTGATCTCCTAATTTGAGGAAGGACATTCTTGCTGTTGAGGGAGTTCAGCGTAGGTTCACCAGGTTAATCCTGGGATGGCGGGACTGACGAAAGAAAGGGTCGACTGGGCTTATATTCACTGGAATTTAGGATCTTATAGAAACATATACAATTCTTAAGGGATTGGACAGGCTAGATGCAGGAAAAATGTTCCCCAAGTTCGGGAGTCCAGAACTAGTGGTCATAGTTTAAGAATAAGGAGTAGGCCATTTAGGACTGAGATGAGGAAAATCTTTTTCACCCAGAGAGTTATGAATCAGTGGAATTCTATGCCGCAGAAGGCAGTGGAGGCCAATTCACTGGATGTTTTCAAAAGAGAGTTAGGTTTAGGTCTTAGGGCTAACAGAATCAAAGGATATGGGGAAAAAGCAGGCAGGGGGTACTGAATTTGGATAATCAGCCATGATCATATTGAATGGCGGTGCTGACTCGAAGGGCCGAATGGCCTACTCCTGCACACATTTTCTATGTTTCTATGTTTCTATGACCCAGGACCGACCTGGAAGATCCAGCTCGCCCACTGCGGATCGAGAAAGGAAGACCTGCCTGAAAAGCCTGCCGCAGACAGAGGTTTAAGTATTAGTTTCGTTTATTTTCACGTGTACCGAGGTGCAGTGAAAAGCTTTTGGTGCGTGCTAAAACAGTCAGCGGATAGACAATGCATGATTACAATTGATCCATTTACAGTGTGAAGATACATGATAAAGGAATAACGTTTAGTGCAAGGTAAAGCCAGCAAATTCCGATCAAGGATAGTCTGAGGGTCATCAAAGAGGTAGATAGTGGTTCAGCACTACTCTGGTTGTGCCACAGACCGGAACCCACCCGGAAGACCCAGGTTGCCCGCCCCGGACGGAGGACCCACCTGGTAGACCCAACTCACCACCACAAAACGAGGACTGCATCCAGGGCATCACGTAAACCAACCTCCCTTCCATTGACTCCATTTATGCCATGTTGCCCAGGCAAGGTCAGCAGCATAATCAAAGACAAGTCTCACTCCTCCCCTCTCCAAACAGGAAAAAGGTAGAGAAATGTGAAAACACACAACTCCAAATTCAGGGACAGTTTCTTCCCAGCTGTTATCAGGCAACTGAACCATCCTATCAACAAGTAGAGACCTACCATCTACCTCATCTTTCATTGGACTTTACTGGACTTTATCTTGCACTAAACGTTATTCCTTTTATTGTGTATCTGTACACTTGGTTCGATTGTAATCATGTATAGTGTTTCCGCTAACTGTAGCAGGCAACAAGCTTTTCACTGTACCTCGGTACACGTGACAATAAAGTAAAGTAACCTAAACTAAACTAAAACATTTACAGGATCTTTATCTTTGTTAATAAAGGCACGGAGAAAGATATAAACCGAAAATGGGTAGACTTATGTTGGATGAGAAGCTAAACGTTAAAATCATTAAATAAAACTTACCTGTTGAAAATCAACAGTATCTGAACATTGTCTGTAATTTGAGATTTTCTGTCTGCTATATGCCCTCTCTGCCTCTTTCAATATATTTACAGTCTATGGTCAAAAGCATGGAAACATTTACTTTCTCCAAAAGATGAGCCCCTCAAACACTTTCATAATTGTGAAGTAACCATCAGATCAACTCTTCGATTTCTTTGTCACAGAGAAAACTGCTTCAGTCTGCTCAATCTCCCTAGTTTATGCAACCTTTTACTTCTTGTCACTTTCAAGGGAATTCTTTTTGAAATTTGATTGATTGAATTTTGATTGAAAGATACAGCATGCAAACAGACCCTTCAGGAGTTTGCTCCGACCATCGATCACCCTTTCATACTAGTTCTATGTTATCCCATTTTGCATCTGCCTCTTACACACAAGGAGCAAGTTACAGAGGCTTATTAACCTCCAAACCTGCAAGTCTTTGGGAATTGGAAGGAAACCAGAGCACCCCAGGAAAATTCATGCAGTCACAGGAAGAATGTGCAAACTCCACATAGACAGCACCCACAATCAGGATCAAACCTTGGTCTCCGGTGCAGTGAGGCAACATCTCTGCCAGCTACACCACTGTGCCACTCTATGCCTCCAAATGTTTTCTAGGGACCAGAGCAGTCCATGATAATTTAAGTATGATTCAATTATGTTTTCATAAAGAATTAATGTAACTTCATCATTTTCATTTTCATAGTTGCTCTATAAAATCATGAAGAATATGACACCACTATTTGATCGCTCAGTTCTTAAATCTTACGTTGAAGTACTTCTGCAATTTCATTAAAACCTAGTCCTTCTGAATCGCTCGAACAAACTTGCAATGATTATCCTTTCAATAAATAGTTCCTAAAAATTGCTAAATACATTTTAAGCAGCTTTTGTGTTTATTGGAAAGGAATTTTGAAAAATAAAACAATCCAAAATGTTCCAAAATTTAATGGAAAGTTAATGAATTTTATAGTGTATGGAAACAAATAGATAAAGGCAGCTAAACATATATTGCTTAGAGCTACAAGTCAAAGTCAAGAGTACCCAGAATGTTTTCAGCATCAACTAATAATGCAAAATTATTTTGGATGTTTAGATAATATTCTAACCAATAATATTGATAATTTGTCTTTACTTTGTTTTTAAATATGGGAAAATTGGTAGCACATTCAGGAAGCAGTGAACTTTAAGCTTTATAACATTAGTTACAACTTTAGGCCAATTTTAGGTCATCAGCTTGGATGTTAACTCTGCTGCTCTCTCCACAGATACTGTCTGACCTGCTGAGTATGTTCAGCATTTTCTGCTTTTAATTATATGTTCTACCATTTTCTTTTTAAAAATAATTTTTAGTGCCTTGACATACATTCTTCTGCTGAAGTTGCTTCCAGAATATATCCTCAGTCAAGGATATTATACCTTCAGTCAAGGATATTATACCTCTCCACGTTTTAGTTTTCCGTCTAATGGTTGTTAATCACCAAAGTGCTCAGTGAACTTGCCCATTAGTCCACCTTACATTTGCCTGTAATGATATTCATGCAAATTTTGAGAGGACTCACTTTTACAATTAGTTCTAATTATAATCTTAATTTCTTCTGGGCTTCCTTCTCTGCATTTCTGTGAGGATGATAAAATATCACTTCACATTTTGAACTTTTCCTATTTACTTATTTCATAATAAAATTGAAGGTCTGAGACATTAATAGCAATAATTTAACATGTATTATTTTTTATTAATTTATTCTTTGTATGGAAAACAAATTCATATGATAAATATAAATGTCTAATTAATAATCAAGCCCCATAGCTGGTTATGAGAGTAGACATTCAACAGTCCACCTGCAGGCAGATGTCCGTATTATTATAAACTGGGTCATGAAAGGTACACATTTGTGATAATAATCAAACAATGAGAATAGGATAAGTAGGAAGGAACTGCAGATGCTGGTTTAAACTGAAGGTAGACACAAGAAGCTAAAGTAACTCAGCGGGTCAGACAGCATCTCTGGAGAAAACGAATAGGTGACCTTTCAGGTCGACACCCTTCTGCAGTCAGGGTCTCGACCCAAAACGTCACCTATTCCTTTTCTCCAGAGATGCTGTCTGACCCCCTGAGTTACTCCAGCTATTTGTGTCTATCTTCGATGAGAATAGGATGTTGGGAAAATATCTGTGCACATTCTACAGATGTGTGTATCCAAGTTCTTCAACTTTGCATAAATGTTTCTGAAGGATAAAATATAATTGATAAGGGAGTTAATAGCAGCTGATGAATTGTTTGATTTGCTCCAAATATTGAGCGTGATTTAAGGACTAAGCATACAAATATAATACAAGCCCATGGTCTTTTCAAATATTGTAGTACGATCAAGCAAATTAGTATAAGGCTTCGGTTTGCTTGAACAGTAAAATTAGCTAAAGATTTTTTTGAATGAAATATTGATTTAATGAAACACAGCAAATCCTCTCAAGCATATCAAACATGTCAAAATAATTAGCAATTTAGAAGGAATTAACTCCTGTTGATTTTTCATGTCATTGGTAATAATGATGGTCTGTAATTATATAAATATTAAAGGAATTGTCAGATTATTTATTTTCTGCAAGAGCTGGCTCCAACCTATCACATTTAGCAATTCCTTTTAGAAGTACATCAAGATGTCATTTCAAGTTCCTAAGTAGACAAATTAGTTTTAGTTTTTAGCTTTAGTTTTAGTGATACAATGTGGAAACTGCAGCGAATTGTGGATGCAGCCCAGGCAATCACACAAACCAACCTCCCTTCCACTGACTTCATTTATACCTCATGATGCCTCGCAAGGCCAGCAGCATAATCAAGAATGAGTTGCACCCTGGCCACTCCGTCTTCTCACCTCTCCCAACAGGCAAAAGATATAGAAAAGTGAAAACGCACACCTCCAAATTCAGGGACAGTTTCTTCCCAGCTGTTATCAGGCAACTGAATCATCCTATCAACAACTAGAGAGCAGTGCTGAACTACTATCTACTTATTTGATGACCCGCAGACTATCCTTGATCGGACTTTGCTGGCTTTACCTTGCACTAAACGTTATTCCCTTATCAGGTATCTATACAATGTAAATGGCTTGATTGTAATTATGTATTGTCTTTCTGCTGACTGGATAGCATGCAACAAAAGCTTTTCACTGTGCCTACATGTGACAATAAACTAAATTGACTGATGAAACTGATGGAAGCAGGCCCTTCAGCCCACCGAGTCCATGACAGTCAGCGGTCACCCATACAGTAGTTCTATCCAACACTTCTATCCCACATTCTAGGGACAATTTACAGAGGCCAATTAACTTGCAAACTAACACATCTTTGGGATGTTGGAGAAAACCGAAACATCCAGAGAAAACCCAACTCTATCGCTGTGCCACCGTGGAAACCTGCCTGAAGGCTCGCCTAGACCTGGCCAAAGGTTCGTCGGATGGAGTACCCGGGGGCCCATCAGAAGGCACGTCGGACAGCATCACTGGGAAGGAGCTGGAGACATCTGACACGAAGAGCTAGGGCCAGTAGGAGGGTAAACTTGGGAAATGCCTCCAGTGCCTTCAAGGCTGCAGGAGGCATCCCCAGGACACAAAGATGGCCAGGGGAGAAGAGAAGAGATACGTTGTTCACAGGACTGCTCCAAAACATTGTGCTCGCGAGCCAACCGGACTTTGGACTTTGAATAATGATGCCAAAACTTGAGGCACCCGCATGTGTAATATATGCAAAAGAATATCACCGTACAGTTGCATAAGTGACAAATAAAGGGCCTGTCCCACTTAGGCGATTTTAAGGCGACTGCCGGCGACTAGGCTGTCGCCGACAGTTTGCCGGGGTGTCGCGGGCATGATCGTGAGGAGTCTTCAAAGAATCATAGTGGATCTCGGCGCATCGCTGAGAAACTAACTGGTATGAAATTACTCGGCGACAGCTGGCTTGTCGCCAGGTATCATTGCTTATTGCGGGCGCTGTCGCATGCTGTCCCCAGGTTTGCTCGATGCATTTAGAAGCACATAATATTAAATTAAGTAAAGTCATTTGAAGATATACTTGTGTTTAACCAATTTATTTACCATCAGGACATTTGACAGGTAGATTGGAGGTGACAGTTTGACGGTCAGGTAAGCGTGCGAATTTCGCGATGTTTATGGCCATCAGTGATTACATTTAAAGTAGGCTCCCAACCCAGATATGCAACCCAGAAACCAGATATGCATCTCCCGTACATTTTCAAAGAATGTCCACACTCTGCACATTTAAAATTAAATTTCTTAATACTGCTATTAGTAAACTGGAAGTCAATCCAGTTTATGCCTTGTTACCGTGAAGCTTGGTTTTCAAGTAACCCGGCCAAGATGTTATATTTCAAAACTCTCAAGTATTTACCGACTTGTCAGTGATTTCAGCGAAAATTAGGATGCCGGAGAAGCATTGACAGCATGGGAATTTCGCGATGTTTCTGAAGACGGTGTAATCTCGACCTGACTTGGCATTGTCGTGGTCATTGTCGTCGGGTAAAAGAAAATTTCGGCGATCTGCTACGACTTTGACAGTCGCCGGCAGTCGCCTAAAAAAATGACCTAAGTGGGACAGGCCCTTAAAGCACCATTGAACTATTGAACTACCCTGATATAATTGGCTCCTCGACTTCCTCATTGGCAGCCCACAATTAGTATGAATTAACGATAACACTTTCTCCTCGATAATTATCAGCAGCGGAACACCTCAGGGCTGTGTGCTCAGTCCAAGGCTCTAGCCTTTCTGTGCCTGTGAGTAGCCAGGCACAGCTCCAAAGCCATCTTTAAATTGGCAAATGATACCATCCTCATTGAACGAACAACAGGTCACACACAGTGAGAGTACAGGAGGGAGATTAAAAATCCGATGAGTGGTGCCAGAATAACAATCTTGGTCTGAAATTTACAAAGACCAAGGATTAGATTGTTGACTTCAGGAAGTGAAAGTCAGGGATACACAAACCTGTCTTCATTGATGGGACAAAGGTGGAGAGAGTTAACAGCTTCAACCTCCTGAACGTGCATTTCTCTGAAGATCTGCCTTGGGCCTGGCAATCACAAAGAAAACTCATCATTGCTTCTACTTCCATAGAAGATGGAGCGGATTTGGTATCACGATGAATATACTATTGAACTACTACAAGTGTAAGGTAGAGGGTATACTGACTGGTTGCATCACTGCCTGGTTCAGCAACTTGAATGCCCGTTAACAAAGGAGACTGGAGAGAGTGGAAGACATTGCCTAGCCCATCATGGATACTGAGCTCCCCACCATCGAAGTGATCTATGGGAGGTGCTGCCTCAAAAAGGCAGGCAGTATCATTAAAGACCCACAACATGCAGGCCATGCTCTCATTATGCTGCTATCATCATGAAGAAGGTACAGGACTAAAAACTATGACCACCAAATTGAAGAACAGGTTTCTCCCAGCAAGAAATCTGGAACACCACAAAACACTAACCTCAGCAACTAGGATTATTAATTGCATTATCGATTAATCAAATTTATCTGTGTGTACTATGTTTAGCGGCCGGTAAGGCTGCAGCAAGTAAGAATTCCATTTTTTCCATTGTGGTGCATATCACACTTTTGATTCTTGACTGTCTAACATCTTATTTTGTATCAATGACTCCTATATCCAGACATTTTAGCCAAAGGAATCATCATTCCTGCATCACTCCTGTAAAATGTGGTGTGTGCTTTGGTGAAATCATCACTCATAATTCTAAACCCAAGAGAATATGGACCCAGTCTGCTTAATCTCTGCTCACAGATGGGGAATTGCAACAAGTTCATGCTCTACCACTGGACTTCATGCGGTAAGTATGAAACTGCTGACAAAACACTAAAATGCCTGGTTCCTGTGGTATACTTTTTATAATATCTGCAATCTTTTCTCTTTGATTATATATCAGATAGCTCAATTAGCTTCTTTCAAAATTAATCATTTTTGCTGGCTTCTTTGAGGAAGTAACCAATTAGTATAAATAATATTGATGAAAGACAAGTCATAGAGTCATATAGTCATAAAGACAACTTTGGATCTTGCTTGTAACTTGTCTGATTTTATTTTACATTGACGAAAAAGTAGAATTGTACATGTACTCTGATGCTCACTCAACAAACACCCTGATATATTTTGTATTAGCAATATCTGCTTGTCTTATTTACTAAGATTTTGTAATTTCTTCTTTATATTAGTCTATATTTTGTGCCAAATCATAAAATTTATATTCATAAAATAAAATAAGGAAAATTTAATCATGCAGCTTTAGAGATTGTTAGCACTGCATTTTGCAGGAAAATCACAAGTATGGCGAGAAGTGTTTTAAAATTATTTTGTAGTATCACCCATGGGGAGATCTGGCTTTAGGGGAAAGACCATTAAAATAGTTCTAATTTTTTATATGACTGGAATAAATCTATTATATTATTGTAGCATTAGGGACAGTAATTGCATTTCCAAAATTATATTCCCATATCCGGCACTCATTTAGCTTTTGTCAGAACCTAAGGCAAAGTTAAATCTGTAGATCATAGCCCATTTAATCCATGAACTGCATTGAGTTTTTGCATTATTGCTGTCCTGGGTGCTGAACCACAGCTCATTTGCAACATTTGAAATTCTCTCTCTAGAGTTTGTGAATAAACTCCATCAGAATGTTTGAAACTTTGAGCTGCCATATGGACAAAGAGAAATGAGACTAATTTGTTGTATTCACCCATCAGAACAGATAGACTTCATTAAGTTCAATGACTATAAAACACAACAAGCCACTAGTCAGAGAGTTGTGAGTCTGTGGAATTCTCTGCCTCAGAGGGCAGTGGAGGCCAATTCTCTGAATACATTCAACAGAGAGCTAGATAGAGCTCTTAAGGATAGCAGAGTCAGGGGGTATGGGGAGAAAGCAGGAACGGGGCACTGATTGAGAATGATCAGCCATGATCACATTGAATGGCGCTGCTGGCTCGAAGGGCCGAATGGCCTACTCCTGCACCTATTGTCTATTGTCTATTGTCTATGTTAATACCCAAATTTAATATTATTTACATGGGTTAATTTCTGTCACCAAACCAATGACGGCTTAAGCTTGTAGATGCATCCAACCGGTTAACCATTCAGTTCACCCTAGACATTATTCCTGTATTATTTCACCTGAAGGTGGGAAATTCTGTCCAACAACTCTTAAAGTGATGTGGGAAATAATTCCTGGCCTAATTAAAGGCATTCCTAGAGCAGCTTCTTTCACAGAGGAGAATTTGAAGTACATTTTACAATATAATGCACAATTTGGAGAAGGGAACAGAAAGAACTCTTATAAATTTATATCTATGGCAGGAGGTGATCACAATGTAAAGTGGATTAATCAAAAGTGCCAAAGCATACAAGCATAATGGATCCCCAATCAAAGTAAGGAAGTCGCTGTCTGTGCTGTCACACCTGCACCACAGCCTATAAAACACTAGGCTCCAGTCTTCACAAAGTCAACCTCACAACTGCTGTTTCTGAAGCTTCATTATTAACATGGAGGATTCTAAAGAGATATTCAAACTAGTCATTTAGGGACCCATTAATCATTTTGGGAAAACAACCACCATCCTAATTACTCTCTCCTCAGATGAATGCGAGGGAAAGAAGTCAGAGAGAACGCAGAGTGAATACTGAACACAAATGGATGGAAGTATCAGCCACCTGTGGATTTCTACTTTACAGGGGCCATGGACTTTTAAACTTCTGCATTTGGCCTTGGGGACCATCTGCAATTAGCTTCTGGACTTCCTCATTGGAAGATCTCAGTTGGTTAGAATTGGTTATAACATTTTATCCACCCTGCCCATAACACTGGTGCTCCTCAGAGTTGTGTGCTCAGTGTCCTGCTCTACTCCCTGTACACCCATTTCTGTGTAACCGAATACAGTGTCAACTCAGTATTTAAGTTCACCATTGATATTACTGTTGATACCAGGATCAACAACAATGAGACAGATTACAGGAAAGAGATCACAAAACATATGACATGGTGTCAGAACAACAACGTATCTCTTAACTTCAGCAAGATGAAAGTGTTGGTTGTTGATCTAAGGAAGCAGGGATGCAGCGGGGAAAGGTGAAGAGAGGAGGGTGGGGGGGGGGGGGGGGGATTGAACTAAACCCAGTCCTCATCAATGGAACTGCTACTGAGATGGTGAACAGCTTCCTCGTAGAGCCATAGAGTCATCAGCATGGAATCAGGCCCTTCGACCCAATTTGCCCATGTCGACACATATACCCCATCTACACTATTCCCACCTGCCTGCATTTGATTTAGATCCCTCTAAACCTATCCTATCCATGTACCTGTCTAAATGTTTCTTAAACATTGCGATAGTACCTGCCTCAACTACCTCCTCTGGCAGATTGTTCCATACACCCACCACCCTTTGTGTAAAAAAGTTACCCTCAGGTTCCTATTAAATCTTTCCTCCCTCACCTTAAACCTTTGTCCTCTGGTTCTCGATTCCCCTACCCTGGGCAAAAGGCTCTATTACCCAATCTATTCCTCTCATGATTTTATACACCTATATAAGATCACACCACATTCTCATGCACGCCTAGGAATAGAGCTCAGGCCCTCGAGTCCTGGCAACATCCTTGTAAATCATCCCTGCATCCATTCCTGCTTGACAACATCTTTCAGAATGGTGATCAAAACGGCATGGCAATCAGACGCCTTTCATGTCCTTTTCTTGAGGTGATGCCATATGCAATTAATTTGACCTCATTCGGTTATTCCTAGACGTGCATGAGGATGTGGTGTGATCTTATATAGGTGTATAAAATCATGAGAGGAATAGATTGGGTATTGCATTCTTTTTGCACAACTTTAGATTGTTTGACACACTTTGCACCATTCTGCTGTTTTTACACATGTCGTTGCATCTATCATTACTGTACAGTGTATGCTGCTAATGAGTTTCATGCAAACAAGGGGTTTCATTGCACCCTGCTGTATATGGCAATAAACTATTCTGAAATTGAGTGTTAATCATCACTATTTCATCAACGTAAACTGTTCATGCTGTTCAAATGTCCCTACAAGACAAGGAATGCAAAGTAGGGTTTGAAAGAAGAATGAAAGAACAGGATCTTACATCCAAGGTGATAGTCAGGTCTCCCAGGGCATTGTAGGCAAGATAGCCAGGTGGTCATGATAAGTTAAGATAGAGCTCTTAAGGATAGCGGAATCAGGGGGTATGGGGAGAAGGCAGGAACGGGGTACTGATTGAGAATGATCAGCTATGATCACATTGAATGGCGGTGCTGGCTCGAAGGGCCAAATGACCTACTCATGCACCTATTGTCTATTGTCTATTGTCTATTGTCTAATACAGAAAAAAACATAGTTATCATGGTCAAGTTAAAAGTTCTCATCAAAGATCATCAACATGACAAAACATATATTCATTGCTGTAACAATCATAGGATCGGCAGATTGATCATAAAGGGATAGCATTGGCAAACAAACATTGACGTCAGATGTTCCTGCAGTTTAGACATTTAATTGATTCTGCAAATTTTCTGCAGTTTTGTTGACAAGAAGGAATGAGTTAGGGTGGCACAATGACGCAGCAATAGGGTTTCTACCTTACAACTCCAGAGACCCGGGTTCAATCATGACTACGGGTGTTGTCTGCACAGAGTTTGTACATTCTCCCCATGACTACGTGGATTTTCCCCGGGTGCTCCGGTTTCCACTCACATTCCAAAGAGTCCAGCTTTGCAGGTTAATTGGCTTCAATAAAGTTTGTAAATTGGTCCTAGTGTGTAGGATAATGCTAGTGTATGGGGATTGCTGGTCAGCACCGACTCGCTGGGCCGAAGGGCCTGTTTCCACATTGTATCTCTAAGACTAAAAACTAAAGTATAAAATTCAGAAGTGGTTGTGGGAACAATTGGAAAACGTGTCTGATTGCAGCCGGTGCATTAGATTTGCCTGGTTCAAAACCTGTGTAGGTGAATAGTTGCAATGACTTTTGTTATTGTAAGGTAGGGAAGATATGCAGGTAAAATCATAGAGGAGCAAATGTTTGCCCCTTAAAAACATAAAATGAAATACAGAACCCAAAATTAAATTGTGAGAAAAATCAGGAATCCTTTAAGGTAAATTCAAAGGTTGATGAAAGGAAATTCTTATTGAATAAAAGGAATATGAGGGCAAAATTCAAATGCAATGGTTGAAAAATGAGGAAGAAAAGAATAATGTAACATTATTCTAAAAGGTACAGCCAATGAAAATGGGGAATGAAGATGTCACCCACACCAAAGAAACAATTAGTATGACTAAAATAAATGAGGTCTTGGAGGAATGGATCTTTCCACTTGTCGATAAGCAGTTGCTATGGGTGACAAGCAAAGACCAGCCACTTCACTGGATATGGGAGGAAAGTCAATCTGGGGACCTTCTGCAAATCTCTTGGTTTACAGTTTCAGACAGATAAAAACTCAAAGTTGACAGTCAGGGTTTATTTCAAAAGCAGAAATTCACGAAAGCCTAATACTTATCACAAAAATACATTTTAATATATGGGAATAGTTTAAACTTCCACAAGAAGATTTAAAAGCATAACATTAGCAATAGAGCTCAAGAATAGTAATTTAGCCTAAGGTATTGATATTGTTATGTGTGAAGCTTATTATTATTTTTAAATAAGCAAAGAATAATTTATAATTTCTTAAAACTTTGCAGTTTATTATCACTAATAAACACACCCTCTAGATATTATTATTCATCTTATTTGAATGCATTCACTCAGACAATAATCCTTAATTATAAAATTACCATTGGGAACATTATGGCTGTGTTAATATGTAAGCTATGTGACATGTTTAGACCTTGGTGTGTTTGACTTAAATGCGAAGGTTATTTTCCCCAGTATTAGACCTCTGTGTGTCTTGATCATATCTAACGCTGCGATCAAACATTTAAAAAAATATATATTCAATTACTAGATGACCAGAAGGAAATGTGTAAGAATAATTGTGAAGGGGTAACTTTTTTACACAAAGGGCAGTGGGTGCATGGAACAAGCTACCGCAAAAGGTAATTGAGGCAGGTACTATCGCAACTTTTAAGAAACATTTAGGCAGGTTAATGGATAGGATAGGTTGAGAGGGATATGGACCAAACACAGGCAGATGAGATTGCTGTAGATGGGACATGTTGATCGGTGTGGGGAAGTTGGGTCGAAGGGGGGTTTTCTATGCTGTATGGTTCTATGACCCTATAATAGTAACAATAGACAATAGACAATAGGTGCTGGAGTAGGCCATTCGGGCCTTCGAATCAGCACTGCCATTCACCGTGATCATGGCTGATCATCCACAATCAGTGCCCCATTCCCGCCTTCTCCCCATATCCCTTGACTCCGTTATCATTAAGAGCTCTATCTAACTCTCTCTTGAAAGCATCCAGGGAATTGGCCTCCACTGCCTTTTGAGGTAGAGCGTTCCACAGCTTCACAACTCTCAGAGTGAAAGTTTTTCCTCATCTCCGTTCTAAATGGCCTATGCCTTATTCTTAAACTGCGACTCCTGGTTCGGGACTCCCCCAACATCGAGAACATGTTTCCTGCCTCTAGCTTGTCCAATCCCTTAATAATCTTACATGTTTCAATAAGATCCCCTCTCATCCTTCTAAATTCCAGAGTATACAAGCCCAGTCGCTCCAGTCTTTCAACATACGACAGCCCCGCCATTCCTGGAATTAACCTCGTGAACCTACGCTGCACTACCTCGATAGTAAGAATGTCCTTCCTCAAATTTGGAGACCAAAACTGCACACAATACTCCAGGTGTGGTCTCACTAGGGCCTACCATCTAGGGCCTCCTGAATCTATAGAACATTGGAAAATGATCACCAATGCGTCCACAATTTCTAGAGCCACTTCCTTAGGTACCTTGGGATGCAGACCATCAGGCCCTGGGGATTTATCAACCTTCAGTCCCATCAGTCTATCCAACACCATTTCCCACCCAATGTGAATTTTCTTCAGTTCCTCAATCACCCTAGGATCTCTGGCCACTAGAACATCTGGGAGATTGTTTGTGCTTTCCTTAGTGATGACAGATCCAAAGTACCTATTCAACTCATCTGCCATTTTCTTGTTCCCCATAATAAATTCACCTGCTTCTGTCTTCAAGGGACCCACACTTGTCTTAAATATTTTTTTCCTCTTCACGTACCTAAAGAAACTTTTACTATCCTCCTTTATATTCTTGGCTAGCTTACCTTCGTACCTCATCTTTTGTACCCATATAGCCTTTTTAGTTATCTTCTGATGCTCTTTAAAAGAGCCCCAATCCTTTGGCTTCCCACTCATCTTTGCTATGTTATATTTCTTCTCTTTTATTTTTATACTGTTCTTGACTTCCCTTGTCAGCCACGGTCGCCTCTTAATCCCCTTAGAATCTTTCTTCCTCTTTGGAATGAACTGATCCTGCACCTTCTGTATTATTCCCAGAAATACCTGCCATTGTTATTCCACCATCTTCCCTGCTTGGGTCTTTTTCCAGTCAACTCTGGCCAGCTCCTCCCTCATGCCTCCACAGTCCCCTTGGTTCAACTGTAGTGTTGACACTTCCGATTTTCCCTTCTCCCTCTCAAATTGTAGATTAAAACTTATCATATTATGATCACTACCTCCTAATGGCTCTTTTACCTTGAGTTCCCTTACCAAATCCGGTTCATTACACAACATCAAATCCAGAATTGCCTTCTCCCTGGTAAGCTGCTCTAAGAATCCATCTCGGAGGCACTCCACATACACCTTTTCCTGGGGTCCAATACCAACCTGATTTTCCCAGTCTACCTGCATGTTGAAATCTCCCATAACCACCTTAGCATTACTCCTAACCATCATGCAACTTTCACAGAGATTAATGATCTACTGCATGAAATGCAGAAAGAACCTTTTATTTAACCGCATGTAATAAGTTGTGCAATTCCCAGATTTTAGGTCCTACGTGATTTAGTGCTTTTAAATCTTAAAAATGTTGTCTAACATATGGAAATAGCCCTCTTGTTTGTATTCAACTGGTGCTTTCTTCAGGCACATTTAATAAAGGCATGCCAGATACATGCAGATCATGATGTATATTTTTGTTCAAAGTTGCATTCTGCGATTCAGCATGCCGGTTAACAGCATTGGTTAACTTCAATAAAGTCAAGTATTGGGAGTGGAGTAGATGGGATAGCCAGTACAATCTAGTGCATTTTATACAACTGACCAGGCAGGGATGGATTCCTGTATCCCTGTCTTAAAGTTGCACATCTAAATGTGTAATTAAATGAAGTAAAACACCAAAACATCACTAATTATAGGTGGATACAAAAATCTGTAGATGCCGGAATCTTGGGTTCAATCCACAGTGCTGAAGTAACTCAGTGGGTCAAGCAGACTGAAGAAGGGTATCGGTGCTAATCACAGCCTGTCCATTCCCTCCAGTAGTGTTATCTGACCCACTGAGTTATGCCAGCACTTTGTGATTCATGAATTAAAAGGGAGACATCATTTTCAGCTAAATTCTTGGATCATTTCTTCTGGATCTGGCCAAGACGTGATTCCTTCACATTGGTCATTCTTGGTATACACTTGTGCTGAAGTAACTTCTGTTGTTATGAAAGCTTGCAGAAATAAGTTGCTTCTATGCATGGGCTGATAAGATTTCTCCTATGAATTGAGCATCAGTTGGAGAATTATGTGGACTTGCAAAACAGAACAAAATGTTAAAGGGGTCAGGGTAAGGACAACACGAAGAGATAGGCTCAAGAAAGAGGACATATCCAGTAAAAATCATAGAAACATTTTGTTTATTTCGACTTTTGCCAAACATAATGTATTAGACATTTTTGCTTTACAAGGCTCTGTGACTGAAATCTGTCCACTCTGACATGCAGAAACAACATTTTTCACTGCATCCAATTTCAAAATATCTACTTAAAAGTTTGCTCTGATACAACATAATGCAGAATCCCATAAGCCCACCGACTCGCACAGCTATCTGGACTACACTTCTTCCCACCCGGTCCCCTGCAAAAAGTCTATCCCCCTACTCCCAATTCCTCCGTCTACGCCGCATCTGCGCCCGGGATGAGGTGTTTCACACTAGGGCTTCAGAGATGTCCTCGTTGTTCAGGAAACGGGGCTTCCCCTCCTCCATTATAGATGAGGCTCTCACTAGGGTCTCTTCTACATCCCGCAGCTCCGCTCTTGCTCCCCCTCCCCCCACTCGCAACAAGGACAGAATCCCCCTCGTTCTCACCTTCCACCCCACCAGCCAGCGGATCCAACGAATCATCCACCAACATTTCCATCACCTACAACGGGACCCCACCACTGGTTATATCTTCCCATCCCCTCCTCTCTCTGCATTCCGCAGAGACCGTTCCCTCCGTAACTCCCTGGTCCACTCGTCCCTTCCTACCCAAACCACCCCAACCCCGGGCACTTTCCCCTGCAACCGCACGAGATGCAACACCTGTCCCTTTACCTCCCCCCTCAACTCCATCCAAGGACCCAAACAGTCTTTCCAGGTGAGACAAAGATTCACCTGCACCTCCTCCAACCTCATCTATTGCATCCGCTGCTCTAGATGTCAACTTATTTACATCGGCGAAACCAAGCACAGGCTCGGCGATCGCTTTGCTGAACACCTGCGCTCGGTCCGCATTAATCAAACTGATCTCCCGGTGGCCGAGCACTTCAACACCCCCTCCCATTCCCTGTCTGACCTTTCTGTCATGGGCCTCCTCCAGTGCCATAGTGAGGCCCACCGGAAATTGGAGGAACAGCACCTCGTATTTCGCCTGGGCAGTTTGCAGCCCAGTGGTATGAACATCGACTTCTCCAACTTTAGATAGTTCCTCTGTCCCTCCCGTCCCCTCCTCCTTCCCAGATCTCCCTTTATCTTCCTGTCTCCACCTATACCCTTCCTTTGTCTCGCCCCCCTGACATCAGTCTGAAGAAGGGTCTCGACCCGAAACGTCACCCATTCCTTCTCTCCCGAGATGCTGCCTGACCTGCTGAGTTACTCCAGCATTTTGTGAATAAAAACCTTCAATTTGTACCAGCATCTGCAGTTATCTTCTTATACATAATGCAGAATCATCCTGTTACTCAAGTTCCACCAGATACTTTTCTGACAACAACAGCTATACATGCTTCTTTCCCAAATAGAATGAATACAACTCATGCTTTAAATGAAGTGCTACTAATTGCCAGTCTACATGCAAATGTTTATGTCAGTTTGTGAACATTTTGACAGTGGAATGATAGGTTCCTAATTTTGTGATTTTCTTTCCTCTTCATGTAAGCTGGAAGCTCATGGATCAACCATTCCTATCATCACCTGCATTATTAGTTAAACCACTCACAACGCTAAATGCACTCGGCACCACAGCTATTATTATTCATTCAAGGCACACATTGATTAAATGCCATATGAGCACTGCTGTAGCACAAAGGAATCCTCACTATCAGCAGACAAAACTGATTTGGAAATAAAACTATTGCAGGTCTCAACTTCATTATACATTAAATAAATTACTTTAGTTGAGTGCAGGTTATTATAGTGGGTATAATTTTAAGTGAATTTGTATTACTTCAGGATTCCCAAATTACAACAGGAACCAACTCATGATTTCACAGGCATAAAAATTAATAAATGGAAAATCATGGGATGTGGTTATGCAGCTTCTTGACATATGCTCCTACTGTGCACAACGAACATGAAGGTGGAAAATCCTCTGTTTTGCCACATTTATTTCAGGCATTCAGGGATATCAAAGCATCAGCTGAGGTCCAAAAAGCAAAAGAGTAATTTTGATATTTAGGAATTTAAGAGATATATTCAAACACACAGCAGTAAACGTATTTTCAAAGGTAGAGAAAATAATCCAACAATAGTAAATGAAAAAAATATTAGTTCTTTATATATCAGCATCAAAATATAGTAAAATAGGAACAGGAAAAGACCATTTAACCCTTTGTCGAGTTCTACCACAGTAGTTTAGTTTAGTTTACTTTTAGTTGAGTTTATTTTATTGTCACATGTACCGAGGAACAGTGAAAAGCTTTTGTTTCATACTAACCAGTCAGCGGAAAGACAATACATGATTACAATTGAACCATCAACATTGTACAGATACAAGTTTAAAGGGAATAATGTGACATACATTGTATGTAGGCTTTCTGCCCGGTCCACCAATACCAATGTTGATCTATCACGTTCATCTATTGGTAGCCTCTTCAAAAATAATATTCAGAGTTTCTCTGCAAGTGAATATGTCCCATCCTCCTTAGATGAGCTAGAAAACTGATGAATGGTGGATCCAATGCACTACCGGATTCAGAAATAGTTATTTTTTACAACCTTCAGGTTCTTAAACCGACCTGCAAAACTCTAATCTTTCCTCAGCATTAGAACATCTCTGGCCACCTCTTGCATTACCATGGACATTTTTTCTGATTGTGTTTTGCACTAATATCTTGTTTATTTGTATACTCTTTATGTGTAACTTACGTTTCTGTGTGTTGCCTGAGTCCACGTGTTTGTGATGCTAAAGCAATAAAATTTTCATTTTAGCTGTATTTCAACGTATTGTGTATATGACAATAAACTCAACTTGAATTCACTTTACCCTCCCAATGTTTATCCCCCCTACTCTGATAGCTTGCCACTCATGTCTTGGATGAAGGGATTAAAAGTACCATTAGCAAATTTGCAGATGATACAAAGCTGGATGGTAGTGTGAGCTGTGAGAAAGATGCTATGAGGTTGCAGGGTGACTTGGACAGGTTGTGTGAGTAGGCGGATGCATGGCAGATGCAGTTTAATGTGGATAAGTGTGAGGTTAGCCACTTTGTTGGTAAGAATAAGAAGGCAGATTATTATCTGAATGGTGTCAAGTTAGGAAAAGGGGACGTACAACGAGATCTGGGTGTCCTAGTGCATCAGTCACTGAAAGGAAGCATGCAGGTACAGCAGGCAGTGAAGAAAGCCAATGGAATGTTGGCCTTCATAACAAGATGAGTTGAGTATCGGAGCAAAGAGGTCCTTCTGCAGTTGTACAGGGCCCTAGTGAGACCACACCTGGAGTACTGTGTGCAGTTTTGGTCTCCAAATTTGAGGAAGGATATTCTTGCTATTGAGGGTGTGCAGCGTAGGTTTACTAGGTTAATTCCCGGAATGGAGGGACTGTCATATGTTGAAAGACTGGAGAGGCTAAGCTTGTATACACTGGAATTTAGAAGGATGAGAGGGGATTTTATCGAAACATATAAGATTATTAAGGGGTTGGACACGTTAGAGGCAGGAAACATGTTCCCAATGTTGGGGGAGTCCAGAACCAGGGGCCACAGTTTAAGAATAAGGGGTAGGCCATTTAGAATGGAGATGAGGAAAAACTTTTTCAGTCAGAGAGTTGTAAATCTGTGGAATTCACTGCCTCAGAAGGCAGTGGAGGCCAATTCTCTGAATGCATTCAAGAGAGAGCTAGATAGAGCTCTTAAGGATAGCGGAGTCAGTGGGTATAGGGAGAAGGCAGGAATGGGGTATTGATTGAGAATGATCAGCCATGATCACATTGAATGGTGGTGCTGGCTCGAAGAGCCGAATGGCCTACTCCTGCACCTATTGTCTATTGTCTATTGTCTATTGTCTTGTGCCTACTTCCAGATTCTTCATCTAAACAAGGTCTATATTACGTACAGAGCCATTCTTTGTACTGTTACTGGCGATGTTTAATGGGGAAATGGTTTCGATTTGTCTTCATTTACCAGCACCTTGCAGGTTGCAGAGATATTGATTAATGTTTGGAGCATGAAATAGTGTGTGAGGTTGACAATACAAATGGTGGAATGTTACATTTGAAGTTGCTTTTACTGACCTTGATCACTTGTGCAAGATCATGGAAGCAATCCCTTAAAAATAGACAACTTTCTCCAGAGCATGCCATGCATGGAAGGGCCTGAGGGTTATTAAACCTTTCCCTCCAACTTAAAAGGGCCTAGCGATCAAGGCTGAACCATTTACTGCCACATTAATTTCCCTCCCCCAAATCAAAGCCAGTTATTTGAGACTGAGAAAACTGCAAATGTTGGAAATATATTAAAAAACAGAAAATGATGGAAATATTTGGGGCATCAGCAAACTTCTAAGGAGAGGGGAAAGATAATTTATCTTGGAATTGTTGACCTTTAATTATGAGTCTGATTTCAGGTAAAAGGTTAATGTAATGTGAACACATTTTCTTTCTCTTTTGAGCCGGTGCGGCTCGGCCGTTGGACTTAACATCGCCCGGTGTGGCCGCGGGACGTTTCGGTGCCCGGGGCGGCTCGGCCGGGGGGCCTTCCATCCCCTTGCGGGGGCTGTGCGTGTCGTTTGCCTCGGTAGGGGTCGAGCTGCCTGTCCGTGGGTGCGGGGGGAAGAGAGGGGAAGTTTTGTTGCCTCCATCACAGTGAGGGGGTGTTTGGAGTCACTGTGATGGATGTTTGTGTTGGGGTCGGGTGTCCTGTGTTCTTTTCTTTTTGCTGTATTTTGTGTGACTGCTGAAATTTCGCTCGGTGTTGTGCCGAGTGACAATAAAGTGTTGTTATGTTATGTTATGTTATGATGCTTTTTTTAAATCATGGGGATTGGGCAATACAGCAGAATCCAACCAAAATTGCCCATGAAAGGTTTTGGTTGTTCCATCACAAGATGGATGGTGAAGGTTTACACAGGATGCATAGGTATCAGGTTCAGCACAGACATTATGGGCCAAAGGGCCTGTACGAATGCTATACTGTTTTAGACAATAGACAATAGACAATAGGTGCAGGAGTAGGCCATTCAGCCCTTCGAGCCAGCATCGCCATTCAATGCGATCATGGCTGATCACTCTCAATCAGTACCCCGTTCCTGCCTTCTCCCCATACCCCCTCACTCCGCTATCTGGGATATGTCTTCTTGAACCACTGCAGTCTTTGAGGTGCGGATATACCCACAATGCTTGTTGGGAGTGAATTCTGGATTCCGACCCAGTGACTTTAGAGGTATGGTGTGAAAACATCCACTAAGATGCAGCTCAAAATGCCACAGGAGATCCTTCTTCCCTGTGGCTATCAAACTGTACAACTCCCCCCCCCCTTCTGTCATGGGATAGACTGAGACTGGCCTACCCTCTCCCTCCCCAATCTTTGCACATCCCCAATCCTTTCCACTCGTCACTTTAATTTCATGTTTCATGTATCTTGCGTTATATGACTGTTGGCAGGTCAATTTCCCTCTGGGATTAATAAACTTCTATCATAACCCATTCCTTCTCTCCCGAGATGCTGCCTGACATGCTGAGTTACTCCAGCATTTTGTGTCTACCTTTGGCCCACTGAGTCAGTGATCACCCCATATACTAGCACTATCCTACACACTAGGGAAAATTTTCAATTTACAGAAACCAATTAACCTACAAACCTGTATGTCTTGGGAGTGTGGGAGAAAACAAGATCACCCGGAGAAAACCCATGCAGTGACAGGGGGAATGTACAAACTCATGCTGCACCCGTAGTCAGGTACAAACCTGACTCTCTGGTGCTGTAAGGCAGTTTCTCTACCGCTGCACCACTGTGCCACCCTAAGGGATAGTGAAAGAATGAGTGAGAGGATTTGAGTATAGGAGCAAAGAGGTCCTTCTGCAATTGTATAGGGCCCTGGTGAGATCACATCTGGAGTATTGTGTGCAGTTTTGGTCTCCTAATTTGAGGAAGGACGTCCTTGCTATTGAGGCAGTGCAGCGTAGGTTCACGAGGTTAATCCCTGGGATGGCGGGACTGTCATATGAGGAAAGATTGGAAAGACTGGGCTTGTATTCACTGGAGTTTAGAAGGATGAGAGGGAATCTTATAGAGACGTATAAAATTATAAAAGAACTGGACAAACTAGATGCAGGAAAATGTTCCCAATGTTGGGGGAGTCCAGAACCAGGGGCCACAGTGTTAGAATAAAGGGGAGGCCATTTAAAACTGAGGTGAGAAGAAACTTTTCACCCAGAGAGTTGTAAATTTGTGGAATTCTCTGCCACAGAAGGCAGGGGAGGCTAATTCACTGGATGAATTTAAAAGAGAGTGAGATAGAGCTCTCGGGGCTAGTGATATCAGGGGATATGGGGAGAAGGCAGGCACAGGTTACTGATTGTGGATGATCAACCATGGTCACAATGAATGGTGGTGCTAGCTCGAAGGGCCAAATGGCCTTCTCCTGCACCTATTTTCTACGCTTCTCTGTTTGCACTCCAACATGAAGCAAATATATAAAGCTAAAAATAAATTAACATTGACTGATGAACTATAAGTAAAATGGAAATCTTGTGTTGCTCCATTTATTTGTGAATGCAGGTGTGAATGTGCACCCTGTTGCTAACCTTGGCATAGAGTCATTGATTGCAGAATGAGAAATAGTCCTTACTATGACCTATTATTTTAATGAATCTCACTGTTAGACTGAACATTATAATTCTTAAAGGTATGACACATCCTTGCTCTTTGATCCGACTAATGGGCCAGTTCTACTGCTTGGGAAGTGTAGCATGCAACTGCTTCTGAATAATTAGGATAACAAAGGTGTCTGCAACTACCTTTTCCACTCCTACTGTGGTGAGTATAAATAAAAAGCCATCTTATATTGTTTCTTATATTCAGTCATTTTATAGCACAAATAAGTCTTTTGCGTTAAGGGTTGCATGCAATCAGTTCTCATGAAAACCTGACAAATGATCATTGCTAACCTAAAAGCTTGCCTGCTTTTGCACATTACTGCCATATTGAATATTTGAAACCAATACAATTTTCAATAAGCTGCAATATCAATGCACCATTATATTTGGTGTACATATTTGTAATCCTCCCTTGCAAATGTGGCAAAATATATCTTGTTAATTCTTGGGAGAGTGAAAAAAAGTGTATCTCCAAATTTTAATTGATGACAATATAATATGGCTTTTTATCTTTAACTTCGGGCCAAGATCAAATGTAATGCCATTGCTTTAGTATACTGCTCAAAGAATGGTGCAGGAAAATCATCCTTCTGTCAAATATCTAACATAAGCGTGATTAACTAATTAAGTGAATGGATTGTAGGAGTTGTATTTCTGTTGCGCTTTATATTTTGACTTTTATGCAGAACAAAACCTGCAAATGACAACCTAAAAATGCATTCAAATGTTTAATTCTAAGCACATTTGATATTCATAATAGCAATACTTGATAGTAAAGCATTTTGCATGTTCCAGTGAAGTGTTGCTTTGATGAATATCTTTTAACTTAGCATAATATTTACCGTGAAATAACAGCTAAAAGCAAGGGCTGTTATAGCTGAGAATGCTATAAGTATGGGGTTGAGAATACCCTGCAATAGAACTTAAAATTTGAAAATAAATTCAATCCAGGGACTGCCAGCCTCACAACAGAGAATTCTAAAGGGTATAACAAGGATAGCTGTATCTGAAATATCCATTAACAAACAGATAATTGGTTCAGCTAATTTGCACATTATCCTTTCATCTCTGGGACCTGGAATCAAAATCAGCTCAAAGTCTTTTGATGAAAGTCTTTTCCCTCTAGTTGGGCTGTAAAGTCTATACCGAGTGTGATTGTTTTGGTGTTGTGTACGGAATAGTAGCTGCACCATTTACACGGGGGAACGGCAGAATTGGAAGTGTAACCTATTGAGCTTCATTTCTGCAGACTGTTGAGGTTTATGAGCCGGATTGCATGCACCCATTTACACGGGGGAACGGCAGAATTGGAAGTGTAACCTATTGAGCTTCATTTCTGCAGACTGTTGAGGTTTATGAGCCGGATTGCATGCACCCATTTTAAGGTAAAATGTATCAGTCCAAGCACAGCTTCTTCTACCGAGAGTGAATATCAGGAAATTGAGTGCATGCCCCCCTCATGATTTTCAATCTGTCGACATTAATGGATAAGAAGTTTTTGGGTTACGAGGGTGAGTTCCCAATATACTCTCCCAACAAGCACAGCCCTGCATCACAAACATTGAAGATGAAAATCTAACCCCTTGTGACTCAACCTCATTAAAGCACAGATTCCATGCAAAAAATGTTTAAATGAAAACCCAGCACTTTCTGCTGGTTTGGCCCTGAGCTTTTTACCTCATGTGTCTATTTTGAATGAGAAGCAGTTTACTCCATAGGCTTGAAGGCTCTTAAAGTGCTTTTGATTGTAGCATTTTCTGTGTCGTTACAGTAAAGTGATCATTTTATTAACAATTGCAAGAATAATTTGGGGTTTTGGAACACTTCTTAACATCTCAATTAAAAAAAAAAAAGATGTTTCAGATTCAGCATTTCAAAGTTATAATGATACAATGTAACAAAAAAAGCAAACATCAAGCACCAGGCCATTCTGTTCACCTACGGTTTCAGATCCTGAGTCCTGCAGATGCTCCATGTAACAATGAGAATATTGTTTGTTCAGGCTTCCAGCATCTGCAGTCTCATGTACCCCTCTACACCTTGATCATTCAAATGCCTGTTCAGATGGACTCTTAAATATTGTTATTGTCCCTGCTCTAGCAACTCATTCCAGATGCAAACTAATCTTTGTGTAAAACATTTACCTCTCAGATAGACTCAAAGTGCTGGAGTAACTCATCGGGTCAGGTAGCATCGCTGGAGGAAAAGGATGGATGATGATTCGAGTCGAAACCCTTCAGTAATCTGAAGAAGGTTTCTGATCCAAAATGTCACCCATCCTTTTTCTCCAGAGATGCTGCCTGACCTGCTGAGTTAATCCAGCACTTTTTGTTTATCTTCGGTGCAAACCAACATCTTCCTACACATTTATCCCTCAGATCCCATTTAAACACCGTCCTCTCACCATTAACATATACTGTCCAGTTTTAGACACTCTTACCAGAGAACAAACTCTAGCTATCTCCCCCTACCTTTGCTCCTCATAATTTTATATATCTCTATCATATCACCTCTCAAGCTGGAGGACATGGATGGGCAATGATTCAGGCCAAGACCCTTCCCCAGATGGTCCATGATACCTATCCCCAATCATCCTTGTGAAACATTTCTGATTTCTCTTTTGTTTCATCAATTGTTCCTGTATTGTGGTGACCAGAACTGCACGGAATACTCTAACTGCAGCCTAACCTACCACTAACCCAACTCTTGTATTCAATACCTCAGCTGTTGAAGGCCATTTGTCTGTTAAATTCTATCTGCCATTCCCTTGACAACTTTTCCAGTTGATCTAACTGTAGAAAATGTTCTTCACCACTAATTTTAGTTACATCCACAAATTTATTCATCACAGCATCTACATACTCATCCAATAGAACATTGAGCAGTGCAGCATAGAAAAAGCCTTTCAGATCATGATTCTGTACCGAACATGATGCCAACTTAAACTAATTCCTTCTGCCTCCATGTGGTCCATTTACCTCCATTCCTTGCATATTCATTTGCCTATCTAAATGCCTCCTAGATGCCACTGTTATAGGTGCGTTCATCGCTATCCTTGGCAGCACATACCAAGCACCTACTGTTTGTATAAAAAAACTTGCCCTGCACATCTCCTTTAAACTTTCCCCTTTTCACCTGACAGGTATGCTCTCTTGAATTTGACACTTCCACCCTTGAAAAGAGGTTTAGACTCATCTTTATCTATGCCTCTCTTAATTTTATAACCATCTACCATGTCTCACCACAACCTCCAATGTTCCAGAGAAAACCATGGAGGTTTGTTCAACCTTTCCTTACAGCTAATGGCCTCTAATCCAGCAGGCATCCTGGCAAACCCCTTCTGCACCCTCTTCAAGGTCTCCTTAATCCTTCTGTAATGCGGTGATTCTTGATTTCAGTAAATGAAATAAAAGAGAGTCAAAGGTGATGTTATAACAATTTCAGGCATTTCAATTTGCAGTTGAAAAAGGTGGCCTGGATTACCCAATTAAAAAAAATAATCTCATAACCATAACGCTGTTGTAATAAATACAAAATTATTTCATCATTATTTCAGCAACCACAGTAATATAGGTCTGAAGAAGGGTCTCGACCCGAAACGTCACCCATTCCTTCGCTCCTGAGATGCTGCCTGACCTGCTGAGTTACTCCAGCATTTTATGAATAAATACAGTAATATAGGTGCACATTTGGAAGAAATAGTCAAAACAGTCTTCAGACATAAACACAAAACTTTTGTTAAGTCTTTCAATGGTGTTATTTTCTAATCATTTTATCTTTTCCATGCATTTATGGAAAGTTGTAAGTGCCTTGCACATGACAGACCTTTGCATGAATGGAACATCAGATGTGGTACTTATGTCAAATGTCATATGATCCCTGAATCTAAAAAACTACTGAAAGGAACAGTGTTCCATCGTAAACATGTTGTGAATTAATCAGTCTGACATAATTTCTCTACAGTTTTGGCAAATAAAAAAATTAGCTGTTCATTCTGTAATTTGTACTTGGGCATCTAGCAAGTGAAACGTTTTATTACCCCTTTTCTTGTGTTATTACCCACTTTTCCAATCTGATATATTTTCCTCAATCCATCAATTGATGGGAATCGCACAATAATCACTCAAATTTCAAGAAAATGATTTATACTTCTCATTTTCCAAAGAGTGAGTCATCAAAACAAAAAATGAAGTTGCTTCATTACTAGTTTGTCTTGCATTGTCTGCTTTTGCTAAGAAAAGGATGTGAAACTGTGTAATGTAGGGCTGCAACATAAAGATGAATCAGATATGCAAAAAGAACATACAGTATCTCACCCACCAGGTGAATTTAATTCCGCTGAAGAAATTATTCTCAGGAAAAAAAATGAACAAGGAAGTAAGTTTCCTCATTAATTTTTCCTTTGTAATAGGAGGAACTTTGACAATTTCACCACATTGCCATGAGTTTAGTTTAGTTGAGCTTAGTTAGGTATTGTCATGTGTACTGAGGTACAGTGAAAGCTTTTGTTTGCCTGCTACCAATCAAATAAAAGACTATACATGATTACAATCAAGTTGTCCACAGTGCACAGGTAAAGGATCAAAGGCATTTAATGCAAGATGAAGTCTGATAAAGTCCGATTGAAGATAATTCAAAGGTCTCCAATGAGGTAGATGGGAGATCAGGACCACACTCTAGCTGATGAGAGGACCATTCAGTTGCCTAATAACAGCTGGGAAGAAACTAACCCTGAATCTGGAGGTGTGCGTTTTCAAACTTATGTACTTCTTGCCTGATGGGAGAAAGGAGAAGAGGGAATGGTGAGGCTGGTCCTTGATTATGCTGGTGACCTTGCTGAGGCAGCGTGAAGTGAAGATGGAGTCAATGGAAGGGAGGTTGATTTGCATGATGGTTTGTATGAAACCGAAGCATTTTTTCACAATAATGCCGTAAAGAGATTTGAAAGAAAAAGCTGATTGCTTATATTACTACATCAAATTGTAGTAATATTGGATTCGCACCCCAAAACAGGCACAGGTATTGTGATCCTTACTTTATCTGAGCCTGTGGCTCCTGATACAAAGATTATGCCAAAATTGTACCACTTCTTCATTTACACGTTTGCTACAAAAAAACAGCACTCATCGTGCAGTCCACTGCCTAAGTATGGGGACAATTTTTAATCAATGGTTAGCACTGCTGAATTCTGCCTCCTACTTCTTAATCAGCTAACACATCACAAAATAAAGTTATGTTGCAACCTCAGAGGGACCCATGGGCTTTGTGGAACTCATTCTCATCCGGGTGGTATTCAAGAATAGCACAGTGGGAATACCATGTTCCGTGAGTTCTTGATGCTGTTGTGGGTTCCACAGCCACAAAGGCAAATTTATATGCATGCTTAATGTTTTAAAAATCTAGAAAATGGTCCTGAGCTATTATCTACCTCATTGCAGACCCTTGGACCATGGTAATTGGACTTTACCTCACTTTCTCTAGCACTATACGTTATTCCCTTTAGTTTGTATCTCGGTACACTGTGGACAGCTCGATTGTAATCATGTATATTCTTTCCACTGACTGTGTAGCATACAACAAAAAGCTTTGCACTGTACCTCGGTACAAGTGACAATATACTAAACTAAACTAAGTAAATGGGCTTGGGAATGTAGAGGGAAATCACAATGAAGCCACCAATTCCTTGAAGAATAAGGTCACATATAAGTTCTGTGCAGAGGATTCAGATGAACACTTCTTTGTAGCTTCCCACAGAGTAAGGGTGGGAAGTATGCACATAGCATTGTTTGGCCTTTGACAAAGCTTGCATAACAACCTTACACAGGACTCATGCATATTGGGAGTCAATCTCTCCATACATACAGTGCATTCAGAAGGTATTCAGACCCATTCACTTTTTCCACATTTTGTTACGTTACAGCCTTATTTTAAAGTTGATTAAATTCTTTTTTTTTAATCATCAATCTACACACAATACCCCAGAATGAAGAAGCGAAAGCAGGTGTTTAGAAATTTTTGCAAAGTAATTAAAAAGAAATAACTGAAATATCACATGTACATAAGTATTCAGACCCTTTGCTATGACACTCAAAATTGAGCAGAGGTTCATCCTGTTTCCATTGATTATCCTTGAGATGTTTCTACAACTTGATTGGAGTCCACCAGTGGTAAATTAAATTGATTGAACATGATTTGGAAAGGCACACACCTGTCTATATAAGGTCCCAAGATTGACAGTGCATGTCAGAGAGCCATGAAGACAAAAGGAATTGTCCGTAGACCACCGAGACAGGATTGTGTTGAGACACAGATCTGGGGAAGGGTATAAAACAATTTCTACAGCATTGCAGGTCCCGAAGAACACAGTGGCCGCCCGGCAAACTGAGGAATCGGGGAAGAAGGGTCTTGGTCAGGGAGGTGACCAAGAACCCGATGGTCACCCTGACAGAGCTTCAGAGTTCCTCTGTGAAGATGGGAGAACCTTCCAGAAGGACAATTATATCTGCAGCATTCCACCAATCAGGACTTTATTGTAGAGTAGCCAGACGGAAGCCCCTCCTCAGTAAAAGGCACATGACAGCCCGCTTGGAGTTTGCCACAAGGCACCTAAAGACCATGAGAAACAAGATTCTCTGGTATGATGAAACCAAGATTGAACTCTTTGGCCTGAATGCCAAGCGTCACGTCTGGAGAAACCAGGCACCGCTTATAACCTGGCCAATACCATACCTACGGTGAAGCATGGTGGTGGCAGCATCCTGCTGTGGGGATGTTTTCAGCAGCAGGAACTGGGAGACTAGTCAGGATCGAGGGAAAGATGAACGGAGCAAGGTACAGAGAGATCCTTGATGAAAACCTGCTCCAGAGCATTCTGGACCACAGACTGGGGTGGAGGTTCACCTTCCAACAGGACAATAACCCTAAGCACACAGCCAAGACAATGCAGGAGTGGCTTCATGACAAGGATCTGAATGTCCTTGAGTGGCCCAGCCAAAGCCCGGACTTGAACCTGATCGAACATCTCTGGAGGGACCTGAAAATAGCTGTGCATCGACGCTCCCCATCCAACCTGACAGAGCTTGAGAGGATCTGCAGAGAAGAATGGGAGAAATTACCCAAATACAGGTGTGCCAAGCTTGTAGCGTCATACCCTAGAAGACTTGAGGCTGTAATTGCTGCCAAAGGTGCCTCAACAAAATACTGAGTAAAGGGTCTGAATACTTATGTAAATGTGATATACCAGTTATTTCTTTTTAATTATTTGCAAAAATTTCTAAACACCAGTTTTTGCTTTTTTATTTTAGGGTATTGTATGTGGATTGATGATAAAAAAATGTTTTAATCCATTTAAAAATAAGGCTGTAACATAACAAAATATGGAAACCACCCAAATGGCTGTGTGATGTAATGGAAGCTGAGACTTGGTACATTTAATTTGCTATTTTGCCTTTTCTAACAGCATGTTACGATTGTGGGTACCAGAGCTCAAAGGATTCTAGCAGTATTCCACTCAATGAAATGTTTTCCTTTCCACAGATGCTGCCTAACCTATTGAAAGTTTTAGCATTTTTCTTTCATTTCAGAATGCCCGTGCTTGCAGTTTGTTTTACAATTTTCTGCATCAACATTGTCCTTTAAGCAGATTAGATGGTGCAAAGTGGTGAACCCACTAGAGATCTCTTCGATTCATCACTTGGGGAGAGGACAACTATTGTTCCTGCTGGTAAACTGGGGTGTAATCCCAAACTTTCAATCTATCGCACTGCAGAACTTTGACTTTTTTTCCTCTAACTAATGCTATAGTACTGTAACATGATATTCTGCACTCTGGTATTTTTTTCTTTGCACAACCCATTGTACCTGCGTATGGCTTGTTTGTACCCATGGACAGAATTATTTGACTGGACAGCATGCAAATAAAGCTTTCCATTGTATTTTGCTGTACAAGGCAATAATAAACCACTACCAATATCAATACCATTACCATTACCATTACCAGGTGGAGAAAATAACCTGCTCCTCAACACCTTAAAGACAAAGGAAATAATAATAGACTTCAGAAAGAATAAAACGGACATGGTACCATTAACTATCAGAGGGGACTGTGTGGAGAGGGTGGCGGATTTCCGCTTCCTGGGAATCCATATTGAGGAGGACCTGACGTGGAGCGTGAACACCTCTGCGCTGCTGAAAAAGGTCCAGCAGAGACTGCACTTCCTGAGGGTGCTCAGGAAGAATAACATCACTCAGAGACTGCTGTTGTCCTTTTATCGGTGCTACATTGAGAGCATCCTAACATACTGTGTATGCGTATGGTACACCAGCTGCACAGCGGCTCAGAGGAAAGCGCTCCAGAGGGCCATTGACAACGCCCAGAGGATTGTCGGCTGCCCTCTACTTACCTTGGAGGACTTACACAGTTCCCGCTGCATCAAAAAATCCCAGAGTATTATAAAGGACATTTCCCACCCCGGACACTCCCTGTTTGAACTGTTACCGTCAGGCAGACGGTACAGATCTACAAGGACAAGGACAAACAGACTTAAAAATAGTTTTTACCCCACTGCTATAAAGGCACTAAATGTAGCCGCCAAGGAACGCAGGGGCGATACATAATAAGAGACTGTGAAATCGACAGAAGGATGTAGGGTTGGGTGTTTATGCGTGCTATTTTCATGATATTTATTTTAGTTGTTTATCTTTTTTAAAATATTTTACCTTGTATGTATCGTTAGCTTTTAGAAATGTTTGAATGGTGCACTGACTGGCTGACATTTTACAATTTCGTTGTACATGGCTCATGTTACAATGACAATAAAGGAACTATTCATATTCATTGTGACCCCTCTCACCCTGGCCACAAACTCTTTGAAGCACTTACCTCTGGAAGGCAACTGTCAAAGCAGCCACAGCCAGACATAAAAACAGCTTTTTTCCGTGAGCAGTAGCTCTACTCAATAACCAAAAGTATGTAGTCTCTTTTCACTCTGGTTTATTTCACTCACATGTTTAAACCGTAATGATGTATTCTTAATATTTTAATGTTTTATGCTTATTCTTAATTGTTTACTGTATGGTCGTGTTGTTACTGGCGAGCGGAGCACCAAGGCACATTCCTTGTATGTGTACATACTTCGCCAATAAACTTATTCATTCATTCATTCATTCATTCATTCATTCATTCATTCATTCATTCATTCATTCATTCATTCATTTATTCATTCTCTTGCTTGTGGTTTCTTGGGTTTGCAGTTATTAATCTCACCTGTATATGTGGGTTGAGACGTTCTCTTGTGCTTGGCTTACAGTTTTGTGAGGCTTGGGGATTCACTCTGGTTCAATATGCCAGTTGCTCTTTGGCTGCCTTGGTGATTGTGAACATTGATTTTGCCAGAGACATGCACTCAGTGACCAGTTGATTGGGAAATAACGTTACTTTTTTAATAATGTGGATTGAAATATCTGATAAATTTCAGCATTCTAAGCAGACCAAAATTTACTGTGAGCAGGAAGACAATAAAAAACAGACTTTACAGGTGTCAGCTTAATCAGATAAAAAAAGAATTATTAAACATTTTAATTTACAGAAATCTCGCATCCTTTAAATCACCCTGACATCTTTTTCCCCCACATTTTATAGAGTTGAGTTAATCTTAATAAGAGCCACATATTGGAATGGTCTATATTTCACATCAACACACAATTAAGATATCTATATGCAAGAATGTCACTTTAATAATGTTAGCATTCATTATGTGGAAACAGAGTTGATAATATCAGAAGACTGGATCTATTTTTAAATAAATAGTCCTTTCAACAAACATCCTTGACTACCATTTACTCTCCATTTCTGGTTATCTCTCAGATGGGTCCCAAGAGAATTTCAGAGTACTAGACCAAGTGGACCCGTTGGGCCCAAACCTCTCCTGCATTGATCTAGCACCCTCTCCTCTCCCACTCCCTCCCTCCCCTTTCCCCCCACTCCCCCCTCCCCTCCTCCTCCCCCCCACTCATCCACTCCCCATTCCATCCCTCCTCAATCCCCCTTATCCCCCCTCCTACCCTGCCCCCCCACACACCCACTCGATCCCCCCTTATCCCTCCCCCCCACTCACCCACTCCATCCCCCCTCCTCCCCTCCCCCTCACATGCTCACTCACTCCCTCCTCAACCCGCCTTACCCCATCCCCTTACCCACCCTCCCTCACCCACTCACCCACTCCACCCCCCCTCAACCCCCCTTATCTCCCCGTCCTCCCCCCCACTCACCCACTCCATCCCCCCTCAACCCACCTTATCCCGCCCTACTCCCCCACTCACCCACTCCATCCCCTCTGAACCCTCCTCCTCCCCTCCCTCACCAACTAACCCACTCCATACCCACTCAATCCCCCCCCCCCACTCCGCCACTCACCCACTAAATCGGAAAGAATCTGTAATAGATTGACAGGCCCCAACTGCGCATGCGCGAACTGACGTTGAAAACGCAGCTTGTCCTCCTGGTGGTGGGGGGGGGGGAGGGGTGTGGGCAAGTGGGTGAGGGTTGGGCGCCGGTCCTCCCGGCGGGGGGGAGCGCATTTATTAGTTAGCCCCCCCCCTCATTGGCCGCCACTCCCATCACTCTGGTGGGTCCCGCCCCCGGCGGTCATCGTGCCCCTCCCCCCCACACCTCATTGGCCACCGCTCCCGTCACTTGGGCAGGTATATAATACAAATATAAATTTGTGCGAGAAGTGATCTTCATATCTCTTGTTCAGTTTAAAGGAAAAAAATGTAATCAGACCTGTAATCTGGTTTTCATAATTACATAGTATCTATTTCTCCTCTCTGAACTGCAATTGGTTTTGAATGGAATATGCTTTCATCATCATCATCATATATATACAGCCGGAAACAGGCCTTTTCGGCCCTCCAAGTCCGTGCCGCCCAGTGATCCCCGCACATTAACACTATCCTATACCCACTAGGGACAATTTTTTACATTTTACCCAGCCAATTAACCTACATACCTGTACGTCTTTGGAGTGTGGGAGGAAACCGAAGATCTCGGAGAAAACCCACGCAGGTCACGGGGAGAACGTACAAACTCCTTACAGTGCAGCACCCGTAGTCAGGATCGAACCTGAGTCTCCGGCGCTGCATTCGCTGTAAAGCAGCAACTCTACCGCTGCGCTACCGTGCCGCCCGAAATGTGTTGAAAATTGAATTATGTTGCACATAATTTAATGAGATCAGCTGGAAAATTATATTTACCTCCTGATGAGAACTGAGACTTGGGGGCTTAATGCTGTCACTAATTTCTTGGAAAATGTCGTTATTTTCACCTACAATAATGTTCTACACGAATAAAATAATTTGTGCTAAAAGGTTCAGTTGGAATTTTATGCGAGGAGTCCTGTATCTGTCGCACTCCTGGCAATTAGCCATTATACAAAAACAAAATGATAGAAATTATGGAGTAGTCTATATCCAAGTAGAAATAATAGGTTAATATGTTGGATGGGATCCATGATAATTCAATAAAAGGAGCTTTTTGGAAGATTACATACTTTGAACATGACTCGCCTCTCTGTACAGTTCATAATTCTTTCTATAATTTTAGATTCCATTATATGCTCGTGACTCCATTCTGCTCCAACAGAATTTATATACCATGGATATCACCTTTTATTTTATAGTTTAGATGTTTCATAAGCTGTGCAATTCATAAAAACCAAACTGTTTCATTTTAGTTGCGGCAATAACCAGTTAGTTGTTTCCCTCTCTACTTTTCAAATCGGTCTGTGTTTGGAGATCCTCAAGGACTCCTATAAGGGACAGGTTTAGCTTATGTGAAATAATCTCCTTTTGCCTGGTCATGGGGAGTTCCAAGGAGACTCAAGATGCTCAACATAATTAAAGACAAAGCAGACAGCTTAACAACCATCCTACACATTCATCCTTTTCACCTGTGTTCCAGCCATGGTACACAATGGGTGTCTTATATACCTTCTACAAAAGGCACTGCAGTTACTTGTCTAGGTCATTCCAACATCAAATCCCAAAAATGTGATTACTAGCTGGAAGGACAAGGACATTACATGCAATGGATCATCACCAGCTGTAGGTTTCCCTCAAAGTCATATACTGACCTGAGCTGGAGATATATTGACATTCTTTTGCTGCAGTTATTTGATTGCACTTCATCAGATTGACTGTCATGTTGCAAGAAAGCAGCTCTATTATGTCCCCCAGCACAGTAAGGGATGACAAATAAATGCAGGGACACCCTCATGTTCTTACAAAAATACTATCCAAAATGTTCTTTATGAACTTAGTTATTTCTGCATATTTTACAATTGTCACAAATATCCAATGCTAAAAAAAACCAATTGCTGCATTTCACTAATCATAACTTCTAATGAAACACATCTGATGTTTTAAACTCTGATGATTATTGTAAGATGGAAAAGGAGTGGATGTAGGGCAGTACAATAGAGCACGGAGAAAAATCAGCAATTCCTGAGATATACAATCCTAGCTACTCCAGATTTCCCACTCTACTGCCTCCAGCACAGCTTGAAATTTGAGCTCATATCTTGATGAGATAATCCAGAACAATAAAGCCTAGGTAACAATACCAGGCATAAGCTGTATGTCTAGCATGAGGTTGTACTTTCTCTCTGCAAGCCATTCGGCACATCCCAGGGGTTACCGTATTAGTCACAGAGTCATACAGAATGGAAACAGGCCCTTCAGTCCAACCCTACCATGATGACCAAGATACCTCATCTAAGCTTGTCCCCTTGGCCCATATCCATCTAAAACGTTCCTAATCATTTACCTTTCCATGTGTTTTTAAACGCTGTTGTAGTACCTGCTACCTCCTCTAACACCTCCTCTAACTCCTCAACTACCTCCTCTAACACCTCATGTCATGTTCCAACTACCTCCTCTAACACCTCATGCCATGTTCCCACCACCCTCCGGTGAAGAAGTTGCACATCAGGTTTGTATTAAGTCATGTTTCTCTCACCTTAAATATATGTCCTCTTGTTTTTAATATCATACTCAGGGTGAATGCACAGAGTCTGTTACCCCATCTATCCCCCTCGTTCTTTTTGAGTCCTTGAGTACTCTCAATGAGACTCCATTCCCCATTGCATTGGCATTCAGATGTCAGAGCGAGAGCCAGTGTAGTATCAATCGTGAGCTTCTTGGGTTTCCACTGCTACTGGATTCTACCGTACTCCACCGCTGTAGTGGGTATCTTTCTTTCTTCTTTCTTTCTTTCGTATGTCAACTACATCAATCAAAAGTGGCAATTGGTTAATCAGGGTACCGTAGTTGATGCTTTGCTGCAAATTTTGCCAGTTCCGTAGAACTACCCAGGATGGACGACAAGGACGTAAAGCAGCTCCCACCCCAGTGGATGAGGTCATCTGAGATTTGTGAGGTATAGTAGCGGTCTCGATTTTCTGATGCAGGCAACAATACTGGTTCCTGAATTTTATGAATTGCATAGACCTTGACTAAAATTTACTGCGTTTGGAAAATGCGCTTAATAGTAACACTTTTGTTATCATACTTCAATAGAAAGTAAAACGCAATTTCAATCCTGCAAGCATGGCTAGAACCAAAAGGACAGGCTGTTCAAATTACCTGGTTTATCCACCTCAGGTTTCTTCATTTCAAACTTCCTTTCTGTACAAGAAGTAAGGATACCAATCAGATGTTCTCTGGGTTGGATGAAGGATACAAAAAAGATTGATTCTCTTTTGCTGCACAAAATTCAGCAAGTTGACTGATTTTCATATTTTCCCAGCAGTGTTGAAATTAGTCTTTAAATGACTTTCTTGATTATTGGTGAGCCAATCGACTCATCCCAGCTCCAATCAGACAATGTTTGTGCTTAGCAGGCATGGAAGGATATCAATTCCTGTGTTATGAGTTCCTGTGTTATCTATATACTAAAGCTCTCGTTTGTTATCTTGTTTGTGACTGAACTTCAGCCAAAACGGTACACGAGTGCGACAATTTTAGGCCCATCTTACTCACCATTGTCACTTTAGTGATAATGCAAGTAGTTTAATTGAAATCAGTGTTATATTTTTAAAGTTATTCACATTTTAAAGTTTAAAAGGAGGGGAGGGGAGGGGAGGGGAGGAGGAAGGGGGGAGTGGGGGTGAAGGGAGAGTGGAGGGGGGGTTGAGGAGAGAGGAGAGGGGAGGGGGGGAGGACAGGGTGCTGCACCAATGCAGGAGAGGTTTGGGCCCAACGGGTCCACTTTGTCTAGTAGCGTCTGAAATTCAGTTCATTGACTTCAGGGAGCAGATGGAGTACATTGAACTGACAACATTTATAATTCACAGAAAAGACAGGGCATGAAAGGTGCAGTTGACCAATGCGTTTGTCCTGTTTGCACAGTTCCTGGATTTCCTGTAGAGGACGCTGTGCTACTTTGACTCTTATGCAAGTTTAACCACAAAAAGCCAAAAGAAAGCAAGTGGAAGTGTAAACAATGTCTGGTAACTGTTTGGACCAGGAGAAGACGAAAAGACCATTCTGCTATCAATCTTGTTTTGCTCTCCATCTTGGTTTCATTTTCCTTAAGAATTCTACCTAATTCCCTCTCTTCCCTGTGTCCCACCTGGAAGCACACCCATGTTTCCCTTCTCCCTTCCCCTCATCCTTTTACACCAATATTACTTCTTCTGTCTTGCACTTCTTCTGTCTTTATCTTCTTATTTCATGCATTTTGTCATTTCTTCGCTGGCCTTTGTCCAACCATCTGCCAATCACCCCTCACCTATATCCACCTGGAAAGCACTTTTCAGGCTTTGTCCCAGCCCCACCTTTCATCCAGCTTCACCACCTTCCTACAATCAATCCAAGGAAGGGTTCTGACCTGAACCTTTACCTACCCATGTTATCCAGAGATGCTGCCTGACCCACTAATTTGGGGAGTGGAGGGGAGGGGAAGTGGGGGGGGGGGGGGGGGTAGTAGCGGTGGGGGGGAGGGGAGGGGGAAGTGGGGGTGGGGTAGGGGGTGATGGAGTGGGTGAGTGAGGGGGAGGAGGGGGGATAAGTGGTGAAGGTGTGGAATTCTCTGCCTCAGAAGGCAGTGGAGGCCAGTTCGTTGGATGCTTTCAAGAGAGAGCTGGATAGAGCTCTTAAGGATAGCGGAGTGAGGGGGTATGGGGAGAAGGCAGGAACGGGGTACTGATTGAGAGTGATCAGCCATGATCACATTGAATGGCGGTGCTGGCTCGAAGGGCTGAATGGCCTACTCCTGCACCTATTGTCTATTGTCTATAAGGGGGATTGAGTGTGGGGGGGGGGGGGGGGGGTGAGGGTCCTAGACCAATGCAGGAGAGGCTTTGGGTCCACGGCTCGCTCTGGCTATATATGTACATATCTGAGATTTGGTTATTGAGCAACAGCCAAAACAGTAAACGATAGCGCCACTATTTTAGCACCACCTTAATCACCAGTATCCTGGTGATGCTTTACAACAAGTTTCATTCAAATTGGTGTTGTATTTTTAAAGTTAGAGAAATTTTAATGTTTAAAAATTACCTTTTAAACTGATTTTATTATGACCTTCAGTGTGTGACGTCACAATGGGACCCGCAGCCAATGAGAGAGGGGGGCCTGGGAGACGCGGCCAATGTGGCGGGGGGGGGAATGGGGGCTGACTTTAACAATTGCGCTCCCCCCCTCCCCCGGAGGACCAGTGGGAGGACCGCCGCCTGTCCCGGCATGCTTCGAACCTGACCTTCCTCCTGTGGTGCAGCTGTGGTCAGATGGAAGGCAAAAGAAGATGGCCGCTGGCAGGACGGCCACTCACCTGCTGCTGGCCACCATGATGGCCGCCCGGGGCTGGGGTGAGTGGCTCCCTCTCCCCTTTCCTCTCCCTCCTCGTCCACACCCGGCCCCGGGGGAGACAGCGAACAGGAGGAAGATGGTCATCGTCCATGTCGTCTCATCGTTCCCATCCATCTCCTCCAGTGCCCGCTTCAACCGATGGCATCGTCGAGTCCCCGCTCCCACCCGGGCCCAGTGCCCCGGACCATCTCCGGACTACAACCCCCAGCGGGCAGCTTCTTCTCCTCCTCCTCCTCCTGTGTCTCCTCCAGTGCCCACTTTAACCAATGGTGTCGTCAACAACTCCAACAAAAATGGCGGCCGCTCTCCTTCTTCTCCTCTTCCTCCTCCTCCTCCTGCTCCATCATCTTGTGCGCACCTCCAGCCGCCGCACTGCCTGCCTGGAGGTGTAGTCCCAGCTCCCACCCTGCCCCAGCGCACCGGACAATCACCGAACTACAACCACACGCACACGCACACGCACATGCGCACGCGCACGCACACGCACACACAATAATAATATAATTTAATAATAATACTTAAAATATAATAATGTAAGAATATAACAGGTAGTGAGGGTGGGGGGGGGAGGAGGAGAGGTGGGGGTGGGGGAGGGAAGGAGGGGAGTGGGGGGGAGTAGGGGAAGGGAGGAGTGGGGTTGGGGGTAGTAGGGGTTGGGGAGGGGGGAGGGGAGGGTGCTACATTGATGCAGGAGAGGCTTTGGGTCCACGGCTTGCTCTGGCTGCACCGCTGGACACACGGGGCTGAGGTGAGTGGCACCTCTCGCCTTCTCTGTCTCCCCTCCCCCGCCTAGGGCCCCGGGAGAACCTCCCCGCCCAGCATTGGAGAGGTTTGCCACGCCCGCAGGATCATCAGTTGGGGGAGGGTTTCCCCAGGAGAGGCCTGCAGGAGAGATTTGGATGGGCCCAATGGGTCACTTGGAAAAGACCTTGGGCCCATCTCAGCCTCTTTATTTTACATAGGATCTTTATTTCATTGAGATTCATTTTATTTCTTAAAAAACCTATTTATTTCAAAGAAAAAACACGATTTTCCCTGGTCACATTGGAAACCCTATGAGGAATGGGCCCAACAGGTTCATTTGGTCTGGTATCCTTTAATTTTATTTAATGATTCAATTAGATTAACAATTAAATTCATCCACTTAGCCATCTAAACAGATCAGAATATGTTAGGATTTGTGCAATTAAGTGCATATGATTTTTAAAAACTGTGATATATCTTAATTATTGTTTAAAAACATTCATGACCTGGAAATGTATTTTAACAAGTGTGGCGTCTCATCAGATACGGGTTAAAATAAAAACTTTTTTTTTACTCTTGCTAATCTATTACTACAACAGCTAAAATAAGGTTAGTCTGGTTAAATAACCATCTTACATTAATGTTCTTAATTTTAGTATCATTCTGTTGAATATTCACCTTTGACTTATCCAAGGCCTGTATATCCTCTCTAAGGAGATTCTCAGAAAATTAGACACTTCTTGCATGCAATTATTACAAATGTCTTTATTTTAAATAACACATTTGGTGTGAAATAGTGGTAGGGATTTAAATTTAATCAGTAGCAGATCAACTAAGAAATAAATCCATCCCCAAACATTTATTTTTAATCAAACCATTGCTTAATTTAAGACATGTCAAGAGTCAAGAATGGTCCCAAAATGGAACAATGAAAGATATATATATATATATATATATATAAATACACACACATACACAATAATAATGTGCAAATGCTTCCAAGTCTATGTACTTCTGATTCTGAGATTATTTGGAGGTTGTAGTATTTAATACCCTAATGGTTGCAGGGAAGAAGCTGCTTCTGAACCTGGATATTACAGTTTACAGGCTCCGACACTTTTTTCCTGGTGGCAGGAGTGAAATGAGAATGATGGCCAGGGTGGTGTAGATCTGTGATAATGCTGGCTGCCTTTTGGAGCCAGTGACTCCTGTTGGTCCCTTCTATGATGGGAACAATGCTTACCACTTTTTACAATCTTCTTTTTTTCTGCATGTTCGAGTTGCCAAACCAGGCCATGATAAAACCAGTCAATATGCTGTCTACTGTACATCTGTAGAAGTTCAGGAGAGTATCCGTTAACATACCCAAACCCCTCAACTTCTAAGGAAGTAGAGGCGTTAATGCATCAATCTGCGCTGTATCTCTAAAGTATAAAGTCTTAACTGTTGAATCCAGCACATTATTTCACATTATTTCACATTAGTACATAGAACACAGAACAGTATAGCACAGGATATGTCCTTTGGTCCACAATGTTTGTGCCAAACATGATGCAAACTTAAACTAATCTCATCTGCCTGTACATGATCAATATCCCTCTATTCCCTGCACTCCCATGTGCCTATCCAAAAGCCTCTTCAATCCCCCTATCATATCAGCCTCCAGCACCACCCTGGCAATGAGTTCCAAGCCCGTACCCCTCTCTGTAAAACACTTGCCCCGTACATCTCCGTTAAACTTTCCCCCTCTCACCTTATAGCTATGGCCTCCAGTGTTACAACCTTTCCCACTCTGGGTAAAAGGTTCTGATTGTCTACCCTATCTATGCATGCCATATTTTGATATACTTCTGCCATCTCCCCTCAATCATGGACATTCCAGAGAAAGGTGTCTCCTTAACTTCCAGCTTTCCAGAGTAACCATATTCCAGTCTGATTAATGGTTATTGTAAGTGAGTAAAATTGACTGCTTTATATACCACTTCTGCAATGGCGGAACTGTACAATGAGGTTTGGATCATAACTATCCCTCACTAATATTTTGGAGAATCTCGTCATAATATAGTGAAAGCATCCATCCGACATGTGTTGTGAATCCATTTTCTGATAAGATAATCTTGGAAAAGCAAATCTAATTGGTAAAAATTCAATACTCTGAAATATTGCTGTTATTTAAAATGTCTATAATTAATTAACAAACCATAGTAATCACTGTTTTTTCTGTTACCATCACGTTTACAAATATCGAAGACAGGTTTATTTAGTGAATCTATCCTATGGTATGCTTTAGAATAATTAATTAACATTAAAGGCATACTGATGATTAATTGTTTTAAATACTCTGTGTCTTAATGTGTATGATGTATATCTTTCTGGTGTCACATGACAAATGACTGAGATTGAGCTGTTACCTGAAAAGTTCCTCTGCGCCTGAAACGCGATAAAAATTTGCAGTCTTCAGGGATTAACTGTCAAATTTGATACAATTATACAGGAATTTAGATTTTTTTCAAGAATTAAAATAGCAACACAAACTTATTACATTACAGAACTTGTTACTGAATTCCCTACCCTGCTGTGTCCCTGACTAAAGTTGATAGATTTCTTGCAGAATTTTCAGGACTTTTAATTTTAAGCTAGAATCATTTTCCTGTCCTTGTGAGTGTTACTGAAATAAAACGAGTACTGACAACCGCAGCTTAAGAAAAGTTCTCGTCAAAAAGCAATGATTATTAAACTTCACCAAACGATACATCACCAGCAGTGTGACAGGATGACCCTAGTACACAATGCTAACTTAGATCTTACATTTAATACAACTTAATAATAGAAGATGTGAACAAAAGTGGAATGGAGCCACAGTGTTAAATGGACATAGTCATCCTGTTTTTATGTCTTTCACAGATTTAATCTCCCGATTTCCTTTTCAACAATGGTGAAGGCTCTCGCTTTCACTTGTGTTATACTAACAGCCTCCCTTTCATTGGCTCCTTTTACACCTCACACTACCTCGGCAAGGCCACCAGCATAATCAAGGATGAGTCTCACTCTGGACATTCCCCCTCCTTCCCTCTTCCATTGCAAGAGGTATAGAAGTGTGAAGAGGCACATGTTCAGGCTCAGGGACAGTTTCTTCCCAGGCAACTGAACCATCATACCAACAACAAGAGAGTGTCCTGAGCTACTATCTACCTCATTGGAGACCCTTGGGCTATCTTTGATCAGATTGATTAGTAGGAATGGCTGTTACAATCCCTGAAGTTTTTCACTACAATTGACTTGCATGGTGTTGTTCTTGGGGATGACCACTAGGTGATGTTGCTACCATTCAGACACATCTTCAGTTGTGTACCTCAACATCACTGGGTGTTTCGGCCTTTTATCACAAGGTGCCCTCAGTCGAGGCAGGGCCACCACAGGGTGATCAGACCTGGATGTGTGTCTTATGGTGTACAAGAACACAGGGAAATAGGAGCAGAAGCACCTGGCCCTTCAAGTCTACCCCACTATTCAATGTGATCACAACTGATCTGGCCCAGGCCTCCGTTCTTTTTCTGTGCCAATTCCACCTTCCACTCTCTTTAAATATGATCGTCAGTGATCTAACCTCCAAAACAAATTCCATTTATGGAGAAGGCAGAGATGCCAGTAATAAGATTATACATCAGAGATCCACATCACCCTTGCAAGACTCTTATTTCACTCCTACCATCGGAATGAAGGTATAGAAGTTGGAAAACCGTGAATACCAGGTCAAGAAGAGCTTCTTTCCAACAACATCAGGCTCTTGAACACTACACAATACTAATATCAACTGTGAACTTCCTGTGCACTAAGCACTTTGGTTTTGTTTTGCACAAGCATTGTGGTTATTCATTTATTGATTTTCTTTTTACACATATTATCTATGTGCATGTGTTTACAAGCCTGTTATGTTACTGCAAGTAAGAATTTCATTCTTTAATTGCCAGTACATATGACAATTAAACACTGTTGACTCTTGGTTCTTCACCTGAATAAACACTATTGGATACATGACAGATGATGGAACAGGAATGTCGCAAAGGTTGTACACCACAGAGAAATTATTTCATCATAATGTTCATGGAACATGCAAGTGGGAAAGCAAATGATAAGATCCTAGAAATAATTCACAGCAGAGTGACGCAGCGGTAGAATTGCTGCCTTGCAGAGACACGGTGTTGATTCTGAATGGGTGCTGTCTGCATGGAGTTTGTATGTTCTCCCTGTGACTTCATAATGCCCCATGTGGGTTTTCTCCAGGTGGCTCCATTTTCTTCCACATTCCGAAGATGTACAAGTTTGTAGATTAATTGGCTTCAGTAAAATTGTAAATTTTCGCTAGTGTGTAGGATAGTGCTAGTATATGGGGTGATAGCTTGTCAGTCCCGTCTGAATGGGCTGAAAGGCCTATATTCCACAATATATCCCTAAAGTCTAAAGTAAAGTCTAAAGCATACTCTTTGGAAACAGCTACTTGAAAGCAAATTAGATGAGTAAAAGGCATTAGAGAAAGGGATAGAGAAAGTTCAAAGCAAATATTTTGCTTCAAAGAAAGTAAATGGATCTGCAGTTCCTGAGGTCAATGATGCCACAAAACATATGAGTTAGAATAAGAAATAAAAGGAGAGTTTATGTCAGATAATGAGAGTATAATAGTACAAGAAGCCAAGAAGAGTATATGAAGTAGAGGAATTAAAGCAAAAAATAAATTTTGGAAGCAAAATAAAAAGATCAAAAGAAAATTATGAGGTAATGCATTGAGGATCTAAAATCAAGAAAAGAGACATTTATTGACTTAAATACAAGATAACCCAGGAAAAAAGCAGAATATTAGTGATCAAAAAGATGACCTTAATTTAGAAGTAAAAGAGCGATGCCAAAAACTGCAGATGCTGGAATCTTGAGCAAAACTCAAAGTTCTGGAGGAACTCAATGGGTTAGACGGCATCTGACAGAGGGTCTTTTTGGGTCAAGACTTTTATTCAGTAGAAGACATTGATACAGCTCGGAATTAATATTTGCTTTTTCATAAAAGAGGGATGGGTGTAGACATTGTGTTAAGGTAAAGTGTGACAGATTAGATGGGATAAACCCAGTGAGAGAAGATATATTAAGAAGATTAGCATTTCTGAGTTGATAAATTACCATTTCTGATGGTATGTATCAGCCTGTTAAGAGAATGATGGAAAGAAATAACAGAGGCTCAATGCTCATTTCCCAAGCTTCTCAGATTTTAAGCATGGTGTTGGAAGATTGGAGGACTTTGAGCATTCTTGTTGCAAATGTGGCGTGGTTGGTGGAGATATGGGTGGGAGCGGGGTTGTATAAATAAAATGATTGATTACTAGGAATTCAACATCACCAGTGATGGTCAAGTTATTTTTTTTAAATTACCAACGGAGAATATCAGTCACCATTTTGAATGGATTAATTCAATAGCTGGAATTTGTTAAAAGATTGTGAATAACCTAATTGAATTTGTGAGGAAGCATCAAGGAAAATAGATGTAGGTATCATTTTTAATATAGTCTACAAGAAGCTTAAGAAGGTTTTTATCCCTCTGATCCTCTGTATTACTCACACTTAATGTTTATCCTTGCTTGTACTCCCCCAAAACATTTATCTTTTACTTCAGAATGATAACCTCCATTTGTCACTTTTGTACTCAGATAATTGTCGATTGATACCTTCTTGCAATCTTCAGCTTGCTTTCCTCCACAGTATATTTTTTCTCCCAATTGCAAATGTAAACATATCTCCTTTATTTAAGTTGAATTGATTTTAAAACAAAATGAAAAGTAAGGGATCAAAATTATTGTAGAATCCTGCAATTTTTGTCATAAAATAATCGAACAATGACTTTTGTGAATAATCACAGAGCCAATTTGGAATCCAAATTATTACTTAGTCATGATTTCCAAACTCCTTTAATTTACTGAGCAGTCTGGTAGAGAGAAATGTAAACCTTGGACTGTGTGTTCAAAGATCCTAGCTGGAGCATGATGTACAGTTCTGGTTGCAACATCCGACTGTATTAGTAAGGATATAGAGAAGATTTATGTCGCCAGCACCAGAAATTTTTAACAAGGAGGGAAGATTGAATATGCCAAGTTTGTTTTCATTGGAACAGGGGGGAAAGAGACAGGATACGATTGAACTACATAATTCAATGAGGGCTAGATAGGATGGATAGAAGGATAGGAAAGACAAATTTACTTGAGTGGGAATGTAATAATCATGGATTGCAGTATTAGGGTAATTGGTAGAAAAATATTGAGGTGTTTTAAGAATTTTTTTCAACCAGAGGGTTTTTGGGGGTTTTGGAATTAATTACACGAAAATAAAAAAAAGCTGCAGGTGCTACAGATATAAAATAAAAATAGAAAATGTTGGAAATGCTCAGCAGATCATGCCACATCTGTGGGAAGAGATACAGAGATGACATTTCAGGTCAAGATCATTAGCTGAAAGAGTTGTGCAGGCAAGTTTCTTAGTACATTAAAAAGCATGTGAACAAATAGTTGAAGCTCCAAAGACAAAAGGTATTAGAGCAATTACAGGAGAGTTGGATTCTTCTGGATAACTCAGCTGGCACAAACACAATGGTCCAATTTGCTGTAAATTGCCAGGGTGTTTATGTTAATCTTCATGAATGACTTAAAAAAAAAAATCATAGATACTGATTGCCCACATTACAAACTAATCTTGTGCTCCTGATCTCTTTGACTATCCCACTTGATCATAAACCCAGTTGACCCCACCTCTTCGATCAACGTGAAAATTGATTGATGACTATTAACCCAAATCCCATCATGAGTTTTCTCTCTTTGGAATTCTCTGCCCTCTCCCCAAACCCTTTCTTTCATTCACTGCTCACCACCACAAGCTTTTCTTATCCCCCATCACCACAGACTTTTCCACAGATCATTTCCTCCCCACCCCAGTCCCTCACTCTAAATCCAATCTGCAACTCACTTCGACTATGATTACCATGAATTTCAATGGAGATATGTCCTTTCTGCGAGTTTAGTCAAATAAGACCTAATGCTCCCTTCACAATACCTTGAGCCTCAAGGCATTAGATTAAACAAACCAGCGGTTTTGTATAAAACTGCCACAGGTTCAAGTGCAGAGTATCACTTAAAAATGCATTTTTAGATGCTTTCATTTCTCTATGAAAAAAGTAAAAAGTATTTTATTTTTAAAATAACAAGATCTATTAATATGAAGTATATTTCAATTTTTTTGGAAATGCACAAATGATCGGCCTGAGAAGGTTGGGCCGGTGTGGATGAATTGGGCTGAACGGCATGTTTCTGTCCTGCATGACAATCTCTCTATCGCTTTGAGAGCTTTGTGAATAATTCTATGTGTTTGTAAATCCTCATCTGCAGCCTGGAATGGAGTGTTTCAGGAAACCAGGGAAATATGCTATTAGAAAAGTTTTAAACAAAATTGAGTAACCATACCTTTCTTGTTAGGTATACATGTGATGAGCATATTCTTCATAGACTCTAAAATACTGGAAAATGCACAAAATGAAATTTATTAAATTTAGCATTTTTTATGGCGAGGGCTGTATAGATTCCCTCAGAAGAAATTAAATTTAAGAAAAATCATTGTATTTATAAAATATGTGTTTTTCCGTCTCTCTCTTTAGTGTTGAATGCATGCTCTTGTCCCACTGTCCTTTCAAATTAATTAATTTGTTTTGCTGTGTCAGCCTTATTGATCAGCTTATTCAGATTTTTCATTTAGTATGTACAAATGAGTGAATGATGCTAATCATATTCTGTCCTTATTAACATTTTACTAAAGTATACATCCTAAGAGACATTGCAGATATGAATCCCATCTTACGAACTATGAATTATTTATGTAATTAGTACAATGCAAAATTACAACTCCTTTCCAAACATTCTTTACTCAATTCAAGTAGCATTAAATGGTGACATTTTATTAAGTAAAGGCTACCTTTTCCGTTGATCCCTTTGATGGTGGGGAGGTAAGTACCCGTGATGAATTGGGCAGTGCTTTTTCCATTTTTTTCATTTTTTGCAACCCCTGGTCATTCGAGATGCCAAACTAGGCTGTGGTGCAACCAGTCAATATGCTTTCTACTGTACACCTGCAGAGATTCAAGACAGTATTTGTTGACACACTGAATCTCCTCAATCCTCTCAGGTAGTACAGGTATTGATGGGCTCTCTTTATCTATCTCTCTCTATCAATGTACTGGGTCTAGGACAAATCCTCAGACATATGCATCCCCACGAATTCAAAGTTTTCCTATATAATTAATGCAAATGAACCATCTCTACCATTGTCCCGTCGATGAAGACAGATTAGTGGAGCCTCACTCTTCTTCCAAAGTCAACAATCAGATCCTTGGTTTTACCGTTTCAGTTTCAATTTAGTTTATTGTCACATGTATCGAGGTAAGCTTTTGTAAGCTTTTGTTGCGTGCTAAGCAGTCAGCAGAAGGACAATACATGATTACTGATGTTGAGAGCAAGGTAATTGTTCTGACACCATTTAGTCATTCGATCAATCTCCATACTATACTCTGACTCATTGTCATCTGCAATTCATCCAACAGCAGTCGTGTTATTGGCAAGTATGAAGATGGAGTTGGAACAGTGTCTGGGTACAGTCATGGGTATAGAGTGAGTGTAGCAGGGGGCTGAACACGCAGGCTTGAGGCGCTCCTTTGCTGATGATTATTGAAGAAGAAGAGTTGCTGCCATTTCATTCAGATTGTGGTCTGTTGATGAGGAAGTCGAGGATCCGGATGCAGCAGGATGCACAGAGACCCAGTTCTGTGAGCTTGGTAACCAGTTTAATTGGGATGATTGTATTGAACACCGAGCTGAAGTTTATGAATAACAGCTTGACATATGTGTTTTTATTGTCCTAGTGGTCCAGTGCAGAGTGGAGAGCTAATGAGATTGCACCCTCCATGGATCTGTTGTGGCAGTAGGCAAATTGGAGTAGGTCTAGGTTCTTATTAAGGTAGGAATTGATATCCACCATAACCAACCTTTCACAGAACTTCATCACCACGGACGTTAGTTCTCATTCATCTAAAGGGGGAAAAAAAGTATTAATCCACATGATAGACTATTACTCTTCTGTTTTGAAGTCCTCAGAAACACAACCAGCATAGAACAAGACAAAAACAAATAGACAAGAGTGTTGGAATAGCCCAGCTGACAGGCAGCATCACTGGAAGACATGGATAGGCGACATTTTGGGTCGGGACCTTTTTTCAGTCTAAAGAAGGGTCCCAACCTGAAACATCACCTGTCCTTGTCCTCCATGGATGCTGCTTGAACTGTTGAGTTACTCCAGCACTTTGTGGGTTTGTTCATAAACCAGCATCTGCAGTTCCTTGTGTCTCCTTAGATCATGAATATAGACTGAAAGAAGAAAGATCTAATAATAATAATCATTTCCACTGAGATTTTTATTACAGCAAAAAAGAGCAGAATTAAATGGCACAAGTTTTACAACAAAAATAAATCACTGTCATTGGTCTCAAATTAACATTTATCAGATATCCCTTCTGCAAGATACTTTATATAATCAGTCTTCAAGCATAAAAATACTGTAAGTGGAATTCAGTCAAAGGAAAATTTTGTTTGCATTCATTATATTGGAAAGATTATTAAAGATTTTTAAATCAAAATCTTTAATGAGCTTTTCAAATCAAGGAAAGAAAATCTTCACCTTGATAACATGTGTTTCTAAGAAATTAAAGTAGATATTTAACAGCAATAGGTGTACATCGCTTACTTTGTTAATGAGCCATTGAAACACCCTAAACTCTCATCAGTCAGTAAAGTCCTTAAATTCAGAAGTACTTTGTTTACGATACGATACGATCGAACTTCATTTATCCCAGGAGGGAAATTGATCTGGCAACAGTCATAAAAACACAAAATACTTGAAACATGAAATTAAAGTGATGAGTGGAAAGGATTGGGGATATGCACAGATTGGGGAGGGGAGGGGGGTGGAAGGGAGGGGGGGTGGGGGAGGGAAGGGAGTCAGTCTAGCTCTACACTACGACAGGGGGAGGAGTTGTATAGTTTGATAGCCACAAGGAAGAAGGATCTTCTGTGGTGTTGTAGGGACACAGGGATTGGTCCAGACCATCGAACCCTCTGATTGGTAGAAGAGGTGAGGTGGTGCGCAGGTAAAGGAACTGGGCAGTCTGGTTTAGTCCTCCGAGAGAGACAATAAGATTTATGGTTGTCTGTCGTTTGGTGCGTTGGTTGTCACTGTTGTTAATATTACAATAAACGTCTACCTCAACGTACTTCGCCTACGACTCGCCATAGTGGTGACCCCGACGTGATCACAGATCACCAAGATGTCCCATCGGGAGGCATCGACGCCAAACGCAGTCGGCGTTCATCTGCCCCCGTTCTGGGCCCACCAACCACGCCTGTGGTTCGCCCAAGCGGAGGCACAGTTCCACCTCAGGGGAATACAGGAGGACGCGACCAGGTTCTACCATCTACTGAGCGTCCTGCCGTCGGAGACGTCCGCACGGGTCGCACAGTACGTCACCGACCCGCCAGAAACCGACAAGTATGCGGGACTCAAGGCGCTGCTGTTGAAAACCTTCGGGCGCAGCCAACAACAGCGGGCCAGCACACTCCTGCACTTACCTGAGCTCGGGGACCGACCGCCGTCGGTCCTCATGACGGAGATGATGACTCTAGCGGGAGAACACACCAAATGCCTCATGTTCGAGGAAGCATTCCGCGAGAAGATGCCAGAGGACGTCCGCGTAGTCCTAGCAGACATTACTTTCGGGGACCTGATGGATTTCGCAGAAAAGGCGGACGCAAAGGCGAGGCGCCCCGGCTCAGTAAATCGGGTTTCAACACAGGTGAGCGACCGACCGCGCGGCCAAGATGGCGCCCATCCGCCCGCCACTTTTCAAAAAACCCGCCAAGCTGCTACGTCGACGGCGGCCATTTTGAAACAGGCCCGCGACATAGAAACACACCAGCGCGGCTGGTGTTTCTTTCATAGACGGTGGGGAGCAGCGGCACGCAACTGTAGAAGCCCCTGCACATTCTTGGGAAATGCCTCAGCCGATCAAATGTAGAGGCAATCTCGATCGGCCAGAACCATCGCCTCTACCTTGCGGAGCAACATACGGGTACTGTTTTCCTCGTGGACACCGGGGCGATCGTCAGCATTGTGCCTCCATCCTGCCAGGAAGCGCGATCAGGTAAGACCGGCCCCCCACTCATTGCGGTCAACGGCAGCCCTGTCCGTACCTACGGAACACGGGACATGTCCCTGTCCTTTGGTTCCAGGACCTACAACTGGACTTTCATCATCGCAGATGTAGGCCAGGCAATCCTGGGAGCGGATTTCCTTTGGGCTTTTTCATTGATCCCTGACGTCCGCGGGAAGAGCCTGCAGCCGTCGTCCAGTAGCGTTGACCCCCCCGCTCCTTCGGTTTCCGTGTCATCCAGCCGGACCATCCAGGCCGTCACCACGACCTCCGACCCGTTTGCTGCGATACTCGCTGATTTCCCGGAGCTCCTAGTCCAGCGATTCGACACACCTGCCGCCAAGCACGGAGTCGTGCACTTCATCCCCACGGAGGGACTGCCTGTTTTCGCCCGAGCCCGACGCCTACCCCCTGATAAGCTGGCAGTCGCTCGCGAAGAGTTCCTCACTTTGGAACGGCTGGGGATCATACGCCCGTCAGACAGCCCGTGGGCCTCACCGTTACACATGGTCCCAAAAGCATCTGGGGGGTGGAGACCATGTGGCGATTACCGACGCCTGAATGCCATCACCACGGCTGACCGATACCCGATCCCGCATATTCAGGATTTTTCTGCCAGCCTAGAGGGTGCCACGGTTTTCTCAAAACTGGACTTAGTCCGAGGGAATCACCAGATCCCGGTTCGTCCCGTAGACATCCCTAAGACCGCCACGATCACCCCGTTCGGGCTTTTCGTGTGGCTGCGGATGCCTTTCGGCCTCAAAAACGCCGCCCAAGCGTTCCAACGCCTTATGGATCATGTGGGTCGGGGTATGCCTTTTGTATTCATATATCTGGACGATATTCTCGTGGCAAGTCGGTCGGCTCACGAACACCGGTCCCACCTGCGCTCCATATTCCAAAGGTTGCAGGACCACGGTCTGATCCTACACCCGTCCAAATGCCAGTTCGGACTATCCTCAGTAGATTTCCTGGGTCATCGGATCACACCGGCCGGTGCCGTTCCCTTGCCCGAGAAGGTGGCTGCTATCCGCTCCTTCCCCCGCCCCGACACTATCAAAGGGTTACAAGAGTTTGTAGGCATGGTGAATTTTTACCACCGATTCATCCCGGCGGCAGCCCGGATCATGCGCCCCCTTTTCCAATGCCTCGCGGGTAACCCCACCGAGCTCGTATGGTCCCCTGCTGCCGACGCGGCTTTCGCGGCAGCCAAGCAGGCCCTCGTGAACGCCACCATGCTCGTCCACCCGCGCTCCTCTGCCCCCACCGCCCTCACCGTCGATGCCTCCGGCGTGGCGGTGGGGGGCGTCTTAGAACAGCAGGTTAACGGCCTCTGGCACCCTTTGGCGTTTTTCAGCCGCCAGCTCACTCGCCCCGAGATAGCTTACAGTGCCTTTGATCGGGAACTCCTGGCCCTCTACCTGGCGATCCGTCATTTTCGCTATTTTTTAGAGGGTCGCTTTTTCGTGGCTTTCACTGACCAGAAGCCACTGATGTTTGCTTTTTTGAAGGTTTCCGATCCGTGGTCGGCCCGCCAGCAGAGACACCTCACTTTCGTTTCAGAATTTACCACCGACGTTCGGCACATTGCGGGAAAGCTAAACGCCGTGGCGGATGCCCTGTCCAGACCGGCGGTTTCCCCGGTTGCCGAGGTAAGTTCCGGGGTGGATTTCCAGGAGCTCGCGGAGGCTCAGCGCCTGGAAGATACCCCCTCCCTGTACCCCCACACCACCTCGGGGTTGCGGTGGGCACAGGTAGCCTGTGGTCTCACGCGTACCAAACTCTGGTGCGACGTTTCTCTGCCGCGCACCCGCCTGGTAGTACCCACTTCCATGCGGCGCCAGGTTTTTGACACTATTCACGGCCTAGCACATCCGTCCATACGGGCCACTTCGGCTCTGATTGCAGCTCGATTCGTCTGGCACGGGCTGCGGAGGCAGGTGGCCGCCTGGTCCCGCTCCTGCATTCCGTGCCAAACCTCCAAGGTCCACCGTCACACTCGGCCCCCTGTCCAGCAGTTCAAGGTCCCCACAGTCCGATTCCTCCACATCCATGTGGATCTCGTCGGCCCGTTACCCCACTCCAGGGGCTTCACCCACCTCCTCACGGTAGTCGAGCGGTTCACCCGGTGGCCAGAGGCGTTCCCGTTGTCCGACATCTCAGCAGCCTCCTGCGCGCGGGCTCTGGCACTAAATTGGATTGCCCGTTTCGGCGTCCCGGAAGTCATCACTACCGACCGGGGCGCCCAATTCACCTCATCCCTGTGGGTGGCTCTGACTCAGCTGTGCGGGTCCCGATTACAGCAAACCACCGCCTATCACCCCCAGGCCAACGGGATGGTGGAACGGTTCCACAGGCAGCTTAAAGCCTCACTCACTGCCCGCCTGTCCGGCCCCGACTGGGCCGACCAGCTCCCATGGGTTCTCCTGGGTATCCGCACGGCTCTGAAGCACGATCTCGGAGCTTCCTCGGTAGACCTGGTCTATGGCTCGCCCCTGCGGGTACCAGGCGACGTTCTCCCCCAATGTTCCACCCCCCCCTCCCTCCATGCCAGCACTCTTAGCTTCACTCCGAGCGCGGGTGGGGTCCCTGGGCCCGGTCCCTGCTTCTCGTCACGGGGATCCCCCTTCACACATCCCGCCGGCCTTGGGCGACTGCGAGTTCGTTTTCCGGCGCATCGATGCCCACCGTCCCCCGTTCCGGCCAGTTTACCAGGGTCCGTTCAGGGTAGTGAAGAGAGGCACAGTCACCTTCACGTTAGAAGTGGGTACACGACAAGAGATCGACTCGGTGTCCCGCCTCAAGCCTGCCTACTTGGACCCAGACCAGCCCGTCACAGCGGCTCAACCTCCACGCCGGGGCCGTCCTCCGGCCGTGGCTCCCGTACAGCAGTTTTCCCCCTCGCTGCCCCCATTCGGGACACCGCTTCCCCTGGTCTCCTTGCCACTGCCGCCTCCGGCTCCAGCAGTTCTCCCTCCTCCCGCGGTGCCGGTTTCCCCGTCCCCACCCCCGGCAGGGCCCCCCTCTCCTCTCTGCACCCGCTCCGGTCGGGTGGTCCGGGCACCTGCCCGGTACCGCACAGAGTGTTCTGGGGGGGGGTCATGTAGGGACACAGGGATTGGTCCAGACCATCGAACCCTCTGATTGGTAGAAGAGGTGAGGTGGTGCGCAGGTAAAGGAACTGGGCAGTCTGGTTTAGTCCTCCGAGGGAGACAGTAAGATTTATGGTTGTCTGTCGTTTGGTGCGTTGGTTGTCACGGTTGTTAATATTACAATAAACGTCTACCTCAACGTACTTCGCCTACGACTCGCCATAGTGTTCTATCCTGCTTCTTGGTGGAACCAGTCTGTTGCTGAAGGTACTCCTCAGGACAGGGGACAGGGGTGTTCCTCTCCTCCTAAAGTCCACCACTAACTCCTTTGCCCTGTCGGTGTTGTGCTGCAGGCGATTTAACCCACACCACTCAACAAAATCGTCTACTACACCACTGTCTATCCGTGGGCGCGGGGGGAGGAGAGGGGAAGTTTTGTTGCCTCCATCACAGTGAGGGGGTGTTTGGAGTCACTGTGATGGATGTTTGTGTTGGGGTCGTGTGTCCTGTGTTCTTTTCTTTTTTTGCTGTGACTGCTGAAATTTCGTTCGGTGTTGTGCCGAGTGACAATAAAGTTTTGTTATGTTATGTATTCAGCTTCCCTCCCCTCTCTGATGCAGCCCACAATTGCAGAGTCATTTGAAAACTTCTGCAGGTGGCTGGAGACCAAGTTTTATCTGAGGTCCGAGGTATAAATGGTGAACAGGAAGGGAGAGAGGACCGTCCCGTGTGGGGCCCCGGTGTTGCTCATCACCATGTCCGAGACACAGTTCTGTAGCCTGACATATTGTGGTCATCCTGACGGGTAGTTGGTGATCCAGGACACTAATGGACCATCCACCCGCATCTTCATCAGTTTTTTCTTTAGCAGTGCACTGGAGAAGTAAAAAAACATGACTCTCACAATGCTTCCCGGCTTATCTAGGTGAGCATAGGAATGATGGAGAAGGTGGATCATGGCGTCCTCAATCCCCATCTTTGTTTGGAGTGGGTCCAGATAAGGTTTAACCAGGGGTTGCAGGTGAGTGAGCACCAGCCTCTCCAAGGTCCTCATGATGTGTGAAGTCAATGCCACTGGTCTGCAGTCATTGGGGGAGCTGGGGCCCGTCCTCTTTGGTCCAGGAACCAGGCAGGATGTCTTCTACATCACAGAAGCCCTCTCCAGGCTCAGGCTCAGGTTGATAATATGCTGGAGTACTCCACACAACTGACTGGCACATGCCTTGAGTACCTGAGGGCAGACACCATCGGGATCCATAGCTTTGCCTGGGCGGAGTCTGCTCAGCTCCTTCCTCAATTGCTCAGCCTTGATGGTCAGGCACGATAAAGAAAGGGCAGAGGAAGTGGACCAAGGGGATTGAGGGGGAGAGTCTGTCGGGGAGCAGGGGGCAGAGTGGGCAGAGGCCACCTCTGTTTAAATACCTGTTTAGTTTACAGATAGAAACAGGCCTTTCAGCCCATCGAGTTTACGGCAACCATCGATCGCGTGCAGCATAGGTTTACTAGGTTAATTCCCGGAATGGTGGGACTGTCATATATTGAAAGACTGGAGCGACTAGGCTTGTATACACTGGAATTTAGAAGGATGAGAGGGGATCTTATCGAAACGTATAAGATTATTAAGGGGTTGGACACATTAGAGGCAGGAAACATGTTCCCAATGTTGGGGGAGTCCAGAACCAGGGGCCACAGTTTAAGAATAAGGGGTAGGCCATTTAGAACAGAGATGAGGAAAAACTTTTTCAGTCAGAGAGTTGTGAATCTGTGGAATTCTCTGCCTCAGAGGGCAGTGGAGGCCAATTCTCTGAATACATTCAAGAGAGAGCTAGATAGAGCTCTTAAGGATAGCGGAGTCAGGGGATATGGGGAGAAAGCAGGAACGGGGTACTGATTGAAAATGATCAGCTATGATCATATTGAATGGCGGTGCTGGCTCGAAGGGCCGAATGGCCTACTCCTGCACCTATTGTCTATTGTCTATTGCCTCTCCACACTCGTTCTATGTTTTTCACTTTCCTATATATACTCCCTACACACTAGGGATAACTTACAGAGGCCAATTAACCTACAAACCTGCATGTATTTGGAATGCGGGAGGAAATCGGAGCACCTGGAGGAATCGCACACCGTCACAAGGTGAACAAACAAAGTCCACAGAGAGCACCCGAGGTCAGGATTGAACATAGGTCTCTGCAACTGTGAGGCAGTATCTCTACATGCTGCACCACTGCACCACCCCACTTAATTGATACCTGTTTTGATTTTTAATGCAACTGCTTCTAAATTTATCAATAATCAAAACATTGAAGATCAAGATTGTATAATTGTTGTTGGCAATAAACTCAGACTGAACTGAATGAAAATAAGCACTTTAAGTTCCTTGTTTAAATCATTTAGTTTAGTTTATCAGCTAATTAGTTTGTAAACTGATAGGTTTTCCTACTTGGACTCCTCAGGATTTCTTTCACAGTTTATCACAAGCTTCTTACTCTACAAATTCCTATCATAGCAGTCATTAACTCAGTCAGTCCTTTCCTTTATTTTGAAAACTTTTCACCTTCTATCTACGATAAGTACAATCCCAAACACCTTCTATTGCCACTAGAGGAAAATTGATAGAAGCAATGTTGAAAGGTGCCACAATGACTCTCTAGAATTCAGAATTCAGAATCAGAATTACCTTTATTTGTCATCCAAAAAACAAGTCTTTTGGACGAGATTTCGTCACCCACAGTCCAACAATAAGAGCAATAAAATACGCAATTACACAACCACAACCAACACAAAACAAAACAAAAAAGAAACATCCATCACAGTGAATCTCCTCCAGTCCCCTCCTCACTGTGATGGAAGGCCAGAATGTATTTTCTCTTCCCCTGCTTGTGATAAAGGCATAATTTTATTACCTCCCGCGGTCAGGCTGTTGAAGTTGCCACGTTCCAGGCCGTGCCGGACGGTGAAAGGTCCTCAGCGGGCCGACCCAAGCCCCGCGATCTGGTGCGGGCGAAGATGCTGCCACTACCGCTGCTGCTGCACATCGGGGTGGTCGTGGTTCCTGACATTAAAGCCCCCGCCGAGCAGAGAAAAATCCCGCGGCCTATTTCAGGCCGCGCCGGACGGTGAAAAGTCCACGGCGGGCCGACCCATGCCCCGCGATCTGGGACGGGTGAACACGCTGCCGTTGCCGGAGCTCCGATGTCGGCATCCACGCAGCCCGAGCCGAAGCCTCCGAAGGCGAGTCGCAGCCGCTCCCGCAGCCTCCCTAGACAGCCGGCTCTGCAGATGGTAAGTCCAGTCCGTGGGCTCTGCGAACCAGAGCCCAGGTGGGCCCGGGTGGAGGCCACCAGCTCCAGGAGTTTAGCCGATGGTAGGCCGCAGCAGGAACGGAGACACGACCCAGAAAACAAAGGTTGGGTCTCCGTTCGGAAGGGACAAATTTACAATTTTACAGTCCCCCCCCCACATAGTACACATAGTACACAACCACAAAAAAACACGACATCACATCTACAATTAAGACAAAAAAACAACAAAAAACACAAAGACAAACGGACCGCAGGTAAGCCGCTGCTGCTAGGGCAGCGCCGCCATTTTGTCTTTTTTAATTGGTTTTGGTTTCATTTTTTTCTGCTATTTATTTTAGCAGCCATTACTTTTTCTGTGGAAAGTGGAAAGCTACAAACTGAACCGTTCTGAATGGACACCTTTAATGCATAGAGAAAGCTAATACTGAGAGAATGAGACAGACTACCTTAATAGGAAGAAAGGCACTTTGCTGTTTGAAGAGATAAAAATCAGACAGCACAAAACTTATGGTAAGTCAAATTTAATGAAGACAAATTAAAAGTGCCTCAAATAGCAAGGAAAATAAGCACATGCTATGTGCCATTGGTTAACATTATGTACACAGTATATTTGGTGATCCCATGATTCCTGGAATCACCAAGTAAGCACAATAGAATTGACATATTAAACCCCCCCCTCTACTTCCCTGTACCCCACCTGCATGCACATCTATTTCTTATTTTCCCCTTCCTCCTTCTTAGTACTCTCATTATCCTCTCATTATTCTGGCTTCACATTTCACATCTCTTCTATCCTTATCAACATCTTTCACATTATTTGTCTTTTCACCTCTAGCCTTTGTCCAGCCATCTGGCAATCAAAACATCCCCTCAGCTGTATCCACCTATCACTTGCCAGGCTTTGTTCCACCTCCTCCTCTCGTCGAGCTTTCTTCCCATACTACAATCAGTCTGAAGGAGGGTCCCGACCCAAAATGTTGCCTATCCGTGCTCTCCAGATATTTGCCTGACCCACTGAGTTACTCCAGCACTCTGCATCTTCTCAAGAATTGACTTCTCCTTGTTTGCCCAACTCTGATTTCTGGCAAGAGGATCATTTTCATAAAATGACCATGTCATTTCCTCCAGCATCTGGAATCAGTCTTGCTGGAAGGTTGGGGTTTTTGTGTTTTGACTCTGTTGCTTTACCAGAGTAGAGTCGTTCTAGCTGGACGACAAATCTAGTATAGAACAAAGGTCCTTCAGAAATAAGCATATTGCCATCTATTTCCAATGCTTTGTTCTTCTGTTTACTAACTAAAAGGCATAATTTTATTACATACAATGATACAAATTGGATTTTTTTTTCTCTTTTATAAAACACTGGGGTGAAATTTCATCCACCAAAACATCTTAACATGTGATATAGCAGCTGCTACTCATTTAACTTCATCAAAAGCAATGCACTACTACAGCAATATTATCCATTTAGCGTGAGCAACCAAAAAAAAAACGATCATAAGAAAATATGTGCACTCAACTCTGCCCCACTGTTTAATATCATCACAGCTGATATGCCCAAACTTTAATTTTTTTCTTGTGGGAATTTGCCATGGCTCTCAATTCTCTGATCTTTCAAAACGTTATCTACTATCTCTTTATATACTCCCAATGATCTAGCCTTCACAACTTCCCAGCACAGAAAATGCAAGAAATTCACCACCCTCTGTGAGAAGAAGTTCCTATGCACTCAGTTTTAATTGACTGCACCCTCAGGAGTTTACATATGTAACTGTCCCTTCATTTGAGATTCACTTACTTGTGGAAGCATCTCAGTATCTACCCTCTCATGCCCCCTCAGGACTTTATATATTTCAGTAATATTACCCTTTATTCTTCCAGATTTTCAAAGAATACAGATCTAATTTCTTCAAGATTCAAGATATCTTTATTTGTCATCCAAAAAACAAGTTTTTTGGACGAAATTTAGTCACCCACAGTCCAATAATAAAAGCAATAAAACAAGCAAATTACACAACCCCAACCAATACACAAAAAAAAAAAAGAAACATCCATCACAGTGAGTCTCCTCCAGTCCCCTCCTCACTGTGATGGAAGGCCAGAATGTCTTTTCCCTTCCCCTGCCGTCTTCTCCCGCGGCCAGGCTGGTGTCGTTGCCACGTTCCAGGCCGCGCCGGACGGTGAAAGATCTGCAGCGGGCTGACCCAAGCCCCGCGATCCGGTGAGGGCGAACACGCTGTCACTGCCGCTGTTGCTGCACGTCGGGGCAGTCGTGGCTCCCGACATTGAAGCCCCCGCCGAGCAGTGAAAAATCCCGCGGCTTATTTCAGGCTGCGCCGGACGGTGAAATGTCCGCGGCGGGCCGACCCAAGCCCCGCGATCCGGGGCGGGCGAACACACTGCTGCAGCCGGAGCTCCCGATGTCGGCATCCATGCGGCCCGAACCTAAGGCGAGCCGCAGCCGCTCCCGCAGCCTCCGTGGACGGCCGGCTCCGCTGATGGTGAGTCCGGCCGGCTCCGCTGATGGTGAGTCCGGTCCGCGGACTCTGCGAACCAGAGCCCTGGAGGCCGCCAGCTCCAGGAGTTTGGCCGATGGTAGGCCATAGCAGGAACGGAGACGCGACCAAGAAAACAAAGGTCGGGTCTCCGTTCGGAAGGGACACATCTACAATTTTACAGTTCCCCCCTCCCCCCCACATACACGCAGAGTACACAAACACAAAAACACGACATCACAACTACAATTAAGACAAAAAAAAACAACAAAATACAGAGACAAACGGACCGCAGGTAAGCCGCAGCTGCTAGGGCAGCGCCGCCATTTTGGTTTATATGGTTCAATAGTACAACCTCCTCAGTAAAGGTCAATATGCCATTTGCCTCCCTAACCATTTGCTACATCTGCCTGCTAACTTTTTACAAATTGTGCTCATAGAAACCTGGATCCTTCTGTATATTGCTCATCTGTAGCATTTTCCATTGAGATAATAATCCACTGTTAAATTTATCTTCCGAAAGTGCAAGATCTCACACTTTCTGACATTAAATTCTATGTGTTAATTTGTCACCCACAAACTGATCGATATCCAGTTGCAGAGTCTTAATATACTTCTTGCAATATGCCCTCACACCTGTTTTCATGCCATCAACAAACTTGGGTGGCATATTCTCTGCCCCTTCCTCCTAGTCAATAATATAAGTCGTGAATAATTGAAGAACCAGAACTGATCACTGGGACACTGCACTCGTTACAACCATCCAGCCTGAAAAAGACCCATTTATTCTGTCTCTTTCAATGTGATTAACAATCTTCAAACCATGCTAACACAATTTCCCTCACATCTGTCTTTTATGTGGCTCCTTGATAAATGCTTTCTGAAAATCCCACACTAAGAAATTCCTCTGTATGAACTCTGCTTGTTCATACAAAGGGCTCTGGCAAATATGTCAAATAAGATGATTTCATGCGCTTCTCTTACGAACTAGCTAGATTATAGATTTCCTTGATTATAGGCTCCAGCATTGTCCAGTCCACATTGGTTCTGACCTCCCAACCATCGAATGGATTTATAGGAGGCACTGCCTCAAAAAGACAACCAGCATCATCAACGACCCAAACTATCCTGGTTACGCTCCTGTCATCGGGAAAACGACATAGGAGCCTGAAAACTGGAATGTCCAGATTTAGGAACAGCTTCTTCCCAACAGCCATCAGGCTATTGAACATTACGAATTCAACTAAACACCAAACTATGAACTGTCTTGATTGCACTAGGGACTTTGGGTTTGTTTTCATTTATGCACTCTATAATGTTTTTAAAAATTTATTGAACTTCTTTTTGTTGTTTATTATGGTATCTACAGAGAACTGTGTTTACTTATCTGTTGGGCTGCTGCGAGTAATAATTTAATTGGTTTTGGGACATATGACAATAAAACACACATGACTCTCTTGGCTTCTGCATCTACCAACAGATCTTAAGCTCTCAATCCTATCATTACCTGCTTGGTGCCTTCAATCTTGAACAATACAGATACATTTTACCAGTCTGGAGGTACCTTCCTGGAACAATGAGGTTTGAAGATCCTTACCCAATGTCTCCAGTATCTCTGCAGATGCTTCCTGCAAAATATTTGAGTACAGGTCATCGGGCTTGAAAACCTATCTGCCTTTAGTCTCATTAGTTGTCCAATGCCTTGTCCCTCACGAGAGTGATTGTTACAAGTTTTTCCACAGTATTTGAATTCATTACATCACAAATCTGTAAGATATTTTCAGTATGATCCATCATGAAAAGTCATGGAAAGCATTGATGTATCTTATCTGTTATTTTCTTGTTATTAATTCAGCCTCACTCTCTAGGAGGTTCCACGCTTTCCATTGCTACCCACTTCCCTTTTATATATCCATGGGAGCCCCTGCATTTTGTTTTCGAACATTAAAACAACGATCAGTACAACACAAGAACCGGTCCTTTGGCCCACAATGTTTGTGCCGAAAATGAAGCCAAGTTAAACTAATCTCCGTGCCGTCACATGATCCATTCCCCTCTATTCTCTGCATATCCACAAGCCTATCCAAAACCCTCTTAAATGCTAGTCATATCTGCCATCACCCCTGGCAGTGTGTTCCAGCCACTCACCATTCGCTATGTAAAAAGACTTTTCCCGCACATCTCCATTAAACTTTTGGAATAAGACTTGCCCGCACATCTCCATTCAACTTTGTTCCTCTCACCTTAGTTTTCGATCACAATCTATTTTCGCCCTCTTATAACTTTAAGGATACTTTCAAAGACTTCACTAGACGTCATCTTAGCGAACTATTTGATGCCGCCCAGCGAGGTATTGATTTCCTGTTCGATCATGTCACCTCGGTTCGAGGACTGTGGTATTTTGTGACAAATATTTTGGACATTGCATTTAAACCATAGATTATTTGTGCATTAATGCTGAGCGGTGTTTGCATTTTGTCATAACATAATAATTATCCCTATGTGAAAAATGTATGGAAGTTCTCTGACTGTTTTCTTTTTTCTACAATTTCAATGATGCACCATATGCTTTTGTTGCATTTGTCAAATTGAATGGCTTCATCAGCACATTGCTCTTTCCTTGTTAGATTTCTGTTAAATGGCAATTAAGGAGGCATCTTTCACAGTTCAAAACTTTATGTCTGTCACATTTATTCTTCTTGTTTTCAAGTAAAATTTGGTATTGGAGCCACCTAATTTCTTACTGCAAGTGATATACTGACCTTGAATGTCGCTCAGTTTCAGTGAAAGATGTGTTTTATTGAGCACAGCAGCAGTGGTTTCGGCAGCAATAAAACTATAAAATGCTGGACTCACTAATCAGCTATGATGAGTTGTTAGTAGCTGGCAAAACCCAGGTACGTGGCAGGTTGTCTGTATTATGCATTCTCTTAAAACAGGGTCTGTAGAAATATTCAAAAGTAGAAAATCCACTACTTTAACTTACAGTGTTCTTTCCGATCTTTAATAAGGTACAAGAGGACTGAGCAATTAATGATGTGATTCCATGATGGAGATTTGTAAGAAATCATAACCCCGTGTTGTAAAACATCTAGGTTTAGGTTCAGGTTTATGCTTAGGTTTATTATTGTAACATATACCGAGGTACAGCGAAAAGTGAATGCTATCCAGTCAGATCAGACATTACTATATATAAATACAATCAAATCAAACTCAAGTACAATAAATGGAGCAAAGGGGAAGAGTTCAGAATATAGTTTTCAGCATTGTAGCGCAACAGTTCCAGAGACAAAGTCCAATGTCCACAATTGGGTAGAGGTGCATGGCCAGTAAACTAGCTTATGGAAGTATTGTTCAGAAGCCTGATAACAGAGGGAAGAAACTGTTCCTAGGTCTGATGGTGCATGCTTTCAAAATATCTGTATGTTCCACCAGACGGGAGCAATGAGAAGAAGGAATGAACGGGATAGGACAAGTTTTTGATTAACTGCTTTCCTGAAGCAGCAAGAAGTACAGATGGAGTCAATGGTGGAAAATCTCTTCTGTGTGATGGTCTGGGGTGAACCTACAGCTTCCTGCTAAAGCTCTAGAAAGGACCAAAGATCGTTTTCCCCTATGGTTACTTTGCCACGTACAATATACATGTAGCTGAACCACGTTGCTTTCCACGTATTGGGGTTTTATTGAAATAATAAATGTCATTAAACATTCCAGTCATATGTGATGACAATGTCAGAGTCATATATTTATCACATGACACATCTGTCTGTACGTAGTTTTTACATTTTCCCTGTGACCATGTGAGTTTTCTCCAGGTGCTCCGGCTTCCTCCCACATTCCAAAGATATGCAGGTTTGTCGGTTAATTGGCTTTAGTAAAATTGGAAATATTGCTGGTGTACAGGGTAATCATTGGTTGGCACTGACTCGGTGGGCTGAAGGGCATGTTGCCATGTTAAGTCTCTAAAGACATAACATTTTGAGCACCTTTCTTTCTGAGTGTAATTAAGACATTCACCACCACATTCTTTTTGTGCACAACCCGCAGGCATTGCCACTTTCATTTCACTGCACATCGAGTATGTGTATGTGACAAATAAATTTGACTTGACTTGACTTGACTTGACCTGCTTCTGATGACAGACTTGCCTCTTGCTGCAGCTCACCTACTGCCCCTTTTTCATGCAGTCCAATTAAGAGACCAAGATGGCTACTCCCCTATACCCCATGCTGGCTGAAGGTGTCTGAGAAGAAAAGCAAAATTCAGGAACAGATAATCTCCATGAAAATTTGAAAAATGAAATGACAAACAGCTTCATGACATTAGTACTTGCAGATAAATGTTCTTTTAAATGGTCCTTCCAAGAGCTGTCCACATCCTGTTAGCTTAATGAACGGGTTTACTATTGTGTTATGGTTTTTTTGTCAACACAACGCTTGTACGCTATTCCTTTTGCCCCCACTGCATCATAATTCATATTTCCACAGGAAACTCTGCCTGTTTCTAAATCATATAGAGAGAGTCATTTGAGTTACTTCAATAAAAGTCTATAGTTAACATGAAATATCAATATCGTACTGAAAAGGAATTAGAATATAGAACATGGCACACTGCAACACAGGAACATGCCCTTTGGCCGACAATATCTGTGCCGAACGTAATGCCAAGACCAAATCATATCTGTCTGCGCATAATCCATATCCATCCAATCCTCACATATCCATATGCTAACAGTCTGTTGAACACCACTATCATATCTACCTCAACCACTGCCCAGCATTCCAGGCACTCACTACCCTCTGTGTAAAAAACCTTCCCCACAAATCAGCTTCAAACTGTGCCTCTCTCACCTTAAAGCAATGTCCTCTAGCATACGATTCGTTCATCCTGGGAAAACTTTTCTGACTGTCTATCCTATCTATGTCTTTCATAATTTTATATACTTCTGTCAGATCTTCCCACAGCCTCTGGCATTCCAGCGAAAATGATCCGTCAGCCTAATATGTCCCTGTAGCTAATATCTACTAATGGGGCATCATTCTGGAAAGACATGATTATTATGATAAAGCTTTAACTTTGTGATAAAAAAAGACACTTTCTAAACCAACAACACCATCTTAAAAGCAACTCTTACATTTGCTTAATTCTATAAAGTTCCACGTAAGTAAGAAAAAAGATTGAGTTCACTGTAGCTGAAACTGAGTTTATCTACTTGAGGAAACACATTTCACTGAAAGAAGAACAGCAGATGTCCTAGGTTTTCAGCAGTGATCATATCTTGGGCATGGGAGGGAGCATTTTGTGATGGGAATTGGAATAAAAGACAGAAAGCTTTTGTAAATTTGTACACAAGGGATCGGTCCTTTTCTTATCCAGCAGTTGTCCTGAACTTTTCACAGAATACTCATGTTACACTTTGACAAATGTCATTGAAATCTCATCTCAATTTAATTTGCCTTTGACAACAACATCAATGAGCTTGTGATGTCATTGAATTATTTATCTTCTATTCTGGAAGTTTTCCTAAAATGCTTGTAAAACCTTGGTCTTTTGTCAATGTATAGATTGCCATTTTCAGATTTAGATCACAGAATTAATGCAAATGCCACATTAGAATACAAATGCTCACCAGAAAATAATTTGTGTAAACAGAAGTATAAGTTAATTGCACACAAGGCACAATACTTGCTTCAAATATGTAGACTTAATCAACCATGATAGTTAAATAAAAGCAATAACTTACATATATGCAATCTCACATATAATATATAGTCCCAAAGTGCTTCTTAGTCATTGAATTGCTGTTAACATATTGTTATTCTTTGATCCCCTGAATTGTATCAGCCACATGAGATATTCAACTGAAAGTTCAGGCGAGACCAAATTTTATTACATCCCAAAGATTGCACCTTCAATAATATGCCACTCCCTCAGGACCATGCTAAAGTGTCAGTCTAGATGAGGTATATAATTACATCAAGCAGAATGCCGGGCCTTTTCCTGGAATACTTCGTATGATTTTTCATATTCTTTCTTCTTAGGTCCTGGTTTGGTGTCACAGTGCATTTTCCAGTACATGAAAAAATTGTTGTCAGGCAGAGATCATTTTATACTTTCAACTAAAAGATACCAATCTGCCAATAGTTAGGCAATGCAGCCTTGATTTATTCTGATACACTCCGAACAGGTCCACGGATGATGCGGTCTCCCAGGTTCTACACACCGCTCTCTCTCATCTGGACAGCCAGGGGGGCTATGTGAGGATGCTGCTCATTGACTTTAGTTCAGCATTCAACACAATAGTCCCCAGCAGACTGGTTGAGAAGCTGCTGGAACTGGGGCTTAGCACCCCTCTGTGTGCCTGGGTCCTGGACTTTCTCACTGCCAGGCCCCAAGTGGTCAGGATGGGGGAACACACATCTAGCTCCCTCACCCTGAACATAGGATCCCCCCAGGGCTGCGTCCTTAGCCCCCTACTGTACTCCCTGTACACACATGACTGTGGGGCCAGGTTCAGCTCAAACTCCATCATCAAGTTTGCTGATGACACTGTGGTGGTGGGCCGGATCTCCAACAACGATGAGAAGGCCTACCGGGAGGAGGCGGCTGATCTGGCACTCTGGTGTCAGGACAATAGCCTCCTCTTGAATGTCACTAAAACAAAGGAGCTGATTGTGGACTTCAGAAGGGCTAAACATCCAAGGACGTACACGCCACTGGAGATAAATGGGTCTATTGTGGATAGGGTGAGCAGTTTTAAATACTTGGGAGTCCGCATCGCAGAGGATCTGACGTGGGCAACGCACATTGCCGCACTGGTGGGTAAGGCTAAGCAGCGCCTTTACCACCTTAGACAACTGAGGAAATTCAGAGTGTCTCTGAGGATCCTTCATTGCTTCTACTCTGGGGCTGTAGAGAGCATCCTGTCCGGCAACATTACAGTCTGGTTTGGGAACAGCTCTGCCCAGGACAGGATGGCCCTGCAGAGAGTAGTGCGTTCGGCAGAACGCACCATGGGAACTACACTCGTCCCCCTGCAGGACCTATACATCAGGAGGTGCAGATCTAGAGCAAGCAAGATCATGAGGGACCCCTGCCACCCCAGTAACGGACTGTTCCAGATGCTACGATCAGGCAAACGCCTCCGCTGTCACGCTGTGAAAACGGAGAGGATGAGACGGAGCTTCTTCCCACAGGCCATCAGGACTGTCAACTTTTATAACCCCAGAGACTAAATTTTTGTCGACACTAATAGTAACTTATTAACTTTATTTATATGCTGTAACTGTAATTCTTTTTGTGCACAACCCGCAGGCATTGCCACTTTCATTTCACTGCACATCGTGTATGTGTATGTGACAAATAAATTTGACTTGACTTGACTTTAAGGTCATTAGGAATAGAGTTAGGCTATTCAGCCCATCAAGTCTACACCGCCATTCAACCATGGCTGATCTATTTCTCATAACCCCATTCTCCTGCCTTCTCCCCATAACCTCCCCATTTAGTTGTATACATAATGGGTTATTAACTATCCTTAAGTACAGTGTATTCCATTTTCTTTCTAATTCACTTGGTTGCTGCAACTTTTATATATTTGAATAAATATAGAACCAGAGGACTAGGTGCTGTATTCAAATACAGGGACCATAGATACCATTGGACAGATGCAGAAAGGTTATCCGGTTCGGGAATGCAGACCAGTGGGTATTGTGAAGATTCAATCTTGGAACATTTAACACTGGTAGGGGAAAAATAGAATTCCTGAGCCATGTTTATTGGAAAAATGTCGCACTCACCTGCAAAAGGAGAATAAGCCTGTTCCTTATTCAGTAAAATGAGTGATCTGTATTGTAACTCCACATGTTTTGACTCTATATCCCTTTATGCCCTTGTCTCACAAAATGTCTCACAAAATATCAGATCTGCAGTTAGTTATTATTCAAGTAGGTGATGCTTTTTAGGAAGACATGTATCCTATCCACTGAATATCCTGATTTTAAGGTTATCCCAAATTTTCAAGGCAGTCAAACAATTATTTTTCTCTATCACCGAATCTATTGATTTAAATGTGTAGGAAGGAACTGCCAATGCTGGTGTACACCAAAGATAGACACAAATTGCTGGAGTAACTCAGTGGGACAGGTGAACTGAAAAATCACCCATTCCTTCTAACCTGAAGGAACCTGTCCCGCTGGGTTACTTGATTTTGTGTCCATCTTCAATTGTTTCAAAAAGTTCTAAAACCTCGATTGAATAACATTTTAAACGTCTGTGGTCCAGGGAATAAGTGGCTAGGTTTTTCAAGAGGAACAGCAGCAAGTGCATGGGAACTTGCTTCTCCTCCAAGTGGTGCACCATCCTGATTTCGAAATACATTGCCAGTTCTTCATTGAGTGTAAATCCTGGAAAAGCATTGTGAGTACCTACAGAAGGATTGCAATGGTTCAAGAGATAGCTCACAACAACCTTCTCAAAGGTAGTCAATAAATGCTGGCCTTGTCAGTGACATCCAGATCCTGAAAATACACATAGAAATAAAATAATAATAACATAATAAGTTACCACTTGGATTCTTGCTAAGATTCTGATTTGTCTGTACTGCACTCGCTCCATTATATCAATATAATAGGTGCAATAATTAGAACTGTCCATTATATTTCAAATATCGTCTAGCTGGGTTTATATAATAATAATAATAATAATAATAATGCATTACATTTATATAGCGCTTTTCAAACACTCAAAGACGCTTTGAGTGTAAAATGAAAGTAAAATGTTCAGTACTGTATCTCCAGCCCCTTTGGTACATAGGCTGCAGTTTTTGTTCGTTTTATACACTTGATGTTTTAGATATCAATTTCATACCACTTTTTGGATGTTTTTTAAAAATTTACTTGCCAATACTTAACAAATGCTCTCTTGGCTTTGATAAGTGCTCTTTCAAAATAATTTCTGCACTTTGTATATTCTTCTGGACGTTCTGGACGTTCTGATCTATTAAATTCTAAGTGTCTCATATAAGCTTTCTTTTTGCCTTATTGGATCTTTTTGCACATTAATAATAATAATAATAATGCATTACATTTATATAGCGCTTTTCATACACTCAAAGACGCTTTACAGGGATTTAAAGAACATAGGGAAGTGAATAAATAGATAAATAAGTAATTGAACAGAGAAAGGAGATAGAAGGTGAGGTGACCTTCAGTGGTTGAAGGCAGTACTGAACAGGTGAGACTTCAGTGATGTTTTGAATGTGGTGAGTGAGGAGGAGTCACTGATAACATTGACATCAAGATTATTAGATATGCCAACCTTTCACTTTTTCCCTTCTGGAATGTATATACCCGAAACATTAACCATCCTTTTTTATTGCTTCCCATAATTTTAAGACTGATTTACCTTCAGACAGTTCCTAAATGTTGCTCTCTTTATAATTATATCAAAACCGCTTGTAGGTGTACCTTTAAGACATTGTTTCCAAAATACCTACAAGATAATACATTCACGTCTCCCACAGTATCCTAAAGATTCTAGTAGATTGTAAAAGGAAAAAAAATAGAGCTATGGAGAGAGACCATGTTTATGTTTCATATCAAAGACATACGATCACTATTTCAAGCATATTCTGTTTTACTTCAGATTTTCAGCACCTGCACTATTTTGCTTGTGGATATTGAAATACAAGCTACTTTTAAGAGTCTGAAAGCCCAGTAACATCAAATGGAAGTGAGATGCACTAAGACTGTGATATCAATCTGTAGAATGGAGATTTCCTATCTCAGATATTTTGTTTTAAATTCTCCTTAATTGTGTTCCTTTAAAATCATTTTCAAATTCTCAGCTGTATAGTTTATCATTGATGAAATTTATTCCGTGGTTCAAGACATTTCATTCTAATTAACCATGTTTTTTATGTTTAAAATCAATTTCCTATTTCCTTTAACTACTGCTGATGCATCATGAGAAAAGGCAGAAAGAGAGATTTGCATATAAAAAGAATTTGTGAAGTTGCTTTAAACCCTGCCAGTCAGCATAATTTGAAGGTTAGAAATCTGCCAAAGGCAGACTGGTTTGGCAAACTGTAAAGCCTGTGATGCTTAGCAGATGAACTGTGAACCAAGTCTTTTTTCCCAATAGTCATTAGTATGCTTGAATACAGACTACGGACAAAATCATTGCTCAACTGTGCAGCAAAGTTTGATTCTTCTGTCATTAAAGCAACTATTGATGGATTATAGCATTGCAAAGTATCCACTGTACTTGTACTGTGCATATAGATAGATTTGTGGGAATGTACAAAATGAATACAAAAGAAAAACCATGCCATCTAATTGGTTGAGGGACACCTGTATACTGGTTTATTGTCCAACAGCTCTGAAGACAAATTAACCATCCACATTCAGTCCAGAATGTGATATTCAAAAATAAGCATGAAGATTCAAAGCTTGTCAATTTTTGCCCCTGGTTTCCAGCTGCACAAAACTTGTCTGACAAATTACCATTTCAACATCTAGTTATATGTAATATCCTAAAAAAAAAATTCTCGTTGCTGTACAGTTAAGTCACTGTAATTATTCATGTTCCTATCGTATGTTATTTTCTTGTCCCTTGAAAAATTTCTGTCCCTGGAAATAAAATAGCCCAGCCATCAGACTACTGAGTGTCTTTGCTGCAATATTTTTTTTTTGTAACAAAGACAGTTTTTCTTTCAACAGTTCAGAAAATCTGATTTTTTCATGTAAAATAAAACATTTTTAAGAAAAGGTAAGAAAAATTACAAAGTCCATTTTGGTCAAAAGAATCCTCACATTACAACAGCTGTTTCGTGACAATTGCCTTTAACTTATTCAATGACTGATGTCTGTAAGAATATTGGATAATTTCCAATTCATTCTTGAAGGAAACGAGGACTAGTTTCCTCACTTGGGATACCTGCTGCTAGGTTTATTCACTAATAAGCATGATAAATGTTTTAGACTTTGATCACTGCTAATTTAACAAGTAAGCTCGACAAAAGTCTTTGAGGCACAGGGGCTCTAGCTGTGCATCTGCAAGAAAAATGATTGATTGCTTTGCAACAAAAATTTCCATAAAACTTTTATCATGCAGCTATTTTGGTATCATGATTAAATCAGTAGTGAAAGCCATCTAACCTCTGTAGTAAGTGCCTAGGGAGGAATGTTGAGGGAAGAAAAGATGAAAAAGGCTGAATCTTAAATCAGAGCTTCATGTGCTAACATTTCAGAAGAAACTTTTTATGACATATCAAAGTTACTTTAAATTACATGTTAATTAATGGCCAGTACCCTATCAACTCTAACATAATTTCCATTTTTCTTTTCAAGCTAACTAACAAGTCTCCTTGATATCGAGCTATATTTTCTTCGGTGTTAATAGAAATTAGAAAGTACATGTGACTAAACTGATGAGATAAAGCAGAGACAAATGTTTCTTCTATTATTACTACTAGCCTTAATTTTGCTCACAGACTGAAATGGATATATACGAAGAAGTAAAACATGATTAGTTAGGCCTTTTATTGATTTTAATAGATTTCTTAAAAGTGACTGTAAGGATGCTTCTATTTGTGGAAGCATGTTGAAATATATCTGGAGATGTGTTCAAATAGTAATTAGTGGAATGATGGAAGCGTAAAAGGCTTCCATGGATTAGCAACAAAATTCAGAGTAATTATCAGAGCCTGTAAAAGCTTGATCATTCCTTATAACACATGTCTGAAACAGTGCTAGTGCTACCAAAGATGCTACATACAGAATTTTCTTTTATCTAGACTTTCATCTCCTAATGTTTATATCATTCCTTTTACTGTAGTCTAGATTTCATTCTCCCACAACTGCCTCACAAAAATCAAATTTTTAAGCTCATGAAAGAGCTGCCTCCAAAATAGGCAAACTGTGGCAAAGTTTAAGGTGCCCAGTTTTACTTGTCACAGAAAGTTCATCACAAGAGACTCGTTGTGCTGAAGGCAGCTGAAATCTATTTAGCCACATATGCTCTAGCAAAATACAGCCCAGTGAAGCCCAGCCTATTGATGACTCCTTCAGTTTGTCGTTGGACACAAGATGCTGCAGATACTGGAATCTTAAATAAAAGCAAATTGCTGGAGGAACTCAGTAGGTCAGGACTGATGCAGGGTCTTGAACTGAAATGTCAACTATCTCTCTTTCTGCATGAGTTCCTCGGTCTTTATTTTTACTTCAGTTTGTCTGTTTATCTACACCAATTTTTTTAAATTAATTTCACAATCGGTCTTATCCACTTAAATCATATCTATACAATTAGCTTTATTTACTTTGAAGATGTTAGATTTTTTCTTAAAACCACTTTTCCCATATCTCATATCTCATTCCAATATATTTTGAATATTCATAGTATGAGCTTGATAATTAATCCTCAATAATTCAGCAAGCCCGATCTAAAATAACCTGTTGCCTGATTGGTCTCCTTACATATTGTTTGAGGAAAGTTAATGTTTCAGTTTAAGGAACTTCATTGGGGAACTACGACATCACATATCGTAGGCGGCACGGTAGCGCAGCGGTAGAGATGCTGCTTTACAGCGAATGCAGCGCCGGAGACTCAGGTTCGACCCTGACTACGGGTGCTGCACTGTAAGGAGTTTGTACGTTCTCCCCGTGACCTGCGTGGGTTTTCTCCGAGATCTTCGGTTTCCTCCCACACTCCAAAGACGTACAGGTATGTAGGTTAATTGGCTGGGTAAATGTAAAAATTGTCCCTAGTGGGTGTAGGATAGTGTTAATGTACGGGGATCGCTGGGCGGCACGGACTTGGAGGGCCGAAAAGGCCTGTTTCCGGCTGTATATATATGATATGATATGATATGACATATAGCATTCCTTCACATATAGCATTGGTGCTCTCAGAGAGAAGGTGCTCCCGGCTTGTTAAATCATGATTGATCCGCCTGAAAAAAATGCAAATAAAAGGAGATAAATGAGTGGAAAGGAGAAGGACAGAAACATGTTGCTGGAACTGTGAGATACAGAACACAGCAAGTACTGAAAAATTGAAATAAGAGAATTCAGGAAATACTCAGCAGGTCAGGAATGTCTGTGGAGCGAGAAAATCTATTTGTTGACCTAAAGGGAAGCTGCAGGTCAGTATTCCCAAGTAATTGGTGAGCACAGAAAATGTTGTGTTTAAATGATTTTGAACAATTATTCATGCTTTAAAAAAAATAGTTGGATTAAGGACTTGGTTTAATCAAGGTTATAACACATGGGCATCAGACCCATCTTAAGGCTTGGCTAGTTTACTTGATGGCTGTGTTGGAGACTGAGTGGGTAATAATCTTTGGTCACCAACCAATTGAACCTGAGCAGATTATCCATAAACAGTTGTATACATCTCTGTACATTATGTTCCTCTTAAATCAATGGAACCAATTATTCCAAGATTAGTGAATCCATCATGGTGTTGCTCTGGTGTTGCTCTTCCCCCACTCACCATTCCAATGCAAAGGATAATTTGACATGAAGGTATGTAGAGATCAAATGTCAAATCATTGCTTCATCTGCAACATTAAGTCTTCCCATGCTTGCCAAATCTTTACAAGCAAGTTGACCTCAGCTTCTAAGACATTGGGTGCAAAGACAATTTACAAAGGGAGCAACAAAAAAAATTAAATAAGTTGCAAAAAACATTTCCGAAGATGTTACCAGGCTGTGACTATTTTTCCCTGGAGCATAGCTAAGGGGTGACCTTACAAAGGTATATAAAATTATGAAAGGCCGAGACAAGGTGAATAGCCAATCTTTTTCCCAGAGGACGGGAGTCAAAGGTCTAGAGGGCATAAGTTTAAGGAGAGAGGGCAAATTTAAAAGGAACTTGTGGAGCAACGTTTTCACATGAAGATGCCATGTATATGGAATGATCTGCCAGAAGTGGTTGAGTTATGTAGAGTATTAACATTTAAAAGACACTAAGACACTAAGACAGGTACATGGATAGAAAAGATCTGGAAGGATATGGACCAGGCACAGACAGATGGGACTAGTTTGGTTAAGGTACTTGATTGGCATAGACAAGCTGGGCTGAAGGGCCTGTTTCTGTGCTGTATAGCTAACGCTGACAGCTGCCTGGCTGCCTGCTTGCCTGATTGCCTGGCTACCTCCTCTGCCTGCACGTCCTCAGCTCCGTATTAACCCTCAGGCTGCTCAGCTTCCTCGATCCTCATAGGCCTTGCTCTGGATCAGCCTGTTGTGCCTGCTGTGACCTTTTGATCTCTCTGGGCTCTATGCTCCTTCGCTCCTGCCTGGCATGGCACTGAAGTACTTGGCTGCGAGGCTGCTCCAGCTCAACAACCACTCCACTCCGACATGCATCTCTGCCATCATCAACCACGGACTTCTACGACGACCCAAATACATCCACAGAGGCTCCGGTCACAAGTTTGTCTACTCCCAGACCGGTCACTCCATCCCTGCACTCTGGTCAGCTGATCGGACTTCCACTCGTCCATTACATCATCACAACAACGCACACGAGCGTGCCCCCTGTCTACATGCCCTGGCTAAATCACCCGTGTCCATCCACACCATACAAAGCAACATGAAGCTCACTCTGCTCAACATCCGGTCCCTCAACAATAAAAGCCTCATTCTGAATGACTTCATCCTGGAAAATAAACTGGACTTCCTCTGTCTGACAGAAACCTGGCAACAACCTCTGGATTACCTCTCACTCAACCTCACTACACCCAACGGATACTCCTACATCAATAAACCACGCTCGGAAGGCCGAGGTGGTGGGATTGCCGTAATTCACCGACAGGACTTCAAGATCAACCTCATCTCCATCTCATCTGCTCCGTCGGGGACGGGTTGCATCTTAACAGCAGGGGGACAAACATTCTGGCAGGCAGGTTTGCTAGTGTGACACCTGTGGCTTTAAACTAAGTAGTGGGGGGGAGGGGTTAACAAATTGTGAATATGAAGATGAGGTAAAAGGGAATACAGGAGATATTGCAAAAGACTCTCGGAAGAATGGGAACAGAAGTTCTAGAGCGGAAAAGAAATTAAGGGCAGGGCCAATTGTGAACGATGTGAGAGGGGAGGTAAATACAGAAGTTAAAGTGTTGTACTTAAATGCGCGTAGTATAAAAAATAAAGTGGATGAGCTTGAGGCTCAGTTAGTCATGGGCAAGTATGATGTTGTAGGGATCACTGAGACATGGCTACAAGAGGACCAGGGCTGGGAACTGAATATTCAGGGGTACACAACGTATAGAAAAGACAGACAGGTGGGCAGAGGGGGTGGGGTTGCTCTGATGGTAAGGAATGATATTCATTCCCTTGCAAGGGGTGACATAGAATCAGGAGATGTTGAATCAGTATGGATAGAAATGAGAAATTGTAAGGGTAAAAAGACCCTAATGGGAGTTATCTATAGGCCCCCAAACAGTAGCCTCGACTTAGGGTGCAAGTTAAATCAGGAGATAAAATTGGCGTGTCAAAAATGTAATGCTACGGTGGTTATGGGAGATTTCAACATGCAGGTAGACTGGGAAAATCAGGTTGGAAATGGACCCCAGGAAAGAGAGTTTGTAGAGTGCCTTCGAGATGGATTCTTAGAACAGCTTGTACTGGAGCCTACCAGGGAGAAGGCAATTCTGGATTTAGTGTTGTGTAATGATCCTGATCTGATAAGGGGACTAGAGGTAAAAGAGCCATTAGGAGGCAGTGATCACAACATGATAAGTTTTACTCTGCAAATGGAAAGGCAGAAGGGAAAATCGGAAGTGTCGGTATTACAGTATAGCAAAGGGGATTACAGAGGCATGAGGCGGGAGCTGGCCAAAATTGATTGGAAGGAGGCCCTAGCAGGGAAGACGGTAGAACAGCAATGGCAGGTATTCCTGGGAATAATGCAGAGGTTGCAGGATCAATTTATTCCAAAGAGGTGGAAAGACTCTAAGGGGAGTAAGAGACACCTGTGGCTGACGAGGGAAGTCAGGGACAGCATAAAAATTAAGGAGAGGAAGTATAACATAGCAAAGAAGAGTGGGAAGACAGAGGATTGGGACTCTTTTAAAGAGCAACAAAAGTTAACTAAAAAGGCAATACGAGGAGAAAAGATGAGGTACGAGGGTAAACTAGCCAATAATATAAAGGAGGATAGCAAAAGTTTTTTTAGGTACGTGAAGAGGAAAAAAATAGTCAAGGCAAATGTGGGTCCCTTGAAGACAGAAGCAGGGGAATTTATTATGGGGAACAAAGAAATGGCAGACGAGTTAAACCGTTACTTTGGATCTGTCTTCACTGAGGAAGATACACACAATCTCCCAAATGTTCTAGGGGCTGGAGAACCTAGGGTGATGGAGGAACTGAAGGAAATCCACATTAGGCAGGAAATGGTTTTGGGTAAACTGATGGGACTGAAGGCTGATAAATCCCCAGGGCCTGATGGTCTGCATCCCAGAGTACTTAAGGAGGTGGCTCTAGAAATAGTGGAAGCATTGGAGATCATTTTTCAATGTTCTATAGATTCAGGATCAGTTCCTGTGGATTGGAGGATAGCAAATGTTATCCCACTTTTTAAGAAAGGAGGGAGAGAGAAAACGGGTAATTATAGACCAGTTAGTCTGACATCAGTGGTGGGGAAAATGCTGGAGTCAATTATAAAAGACGAAATTGCTGAGCATTTGGATAGCAGTAACGGGATCGTTCCGAGTCAGCATGGATTTACGAAGGGGAAATCATGCTTGACAAATCTACTGGAATTTTTTGAGGATGTAACTAGGAAAATTGACAAGGGAGAGTCAGTGGATGTGGTGTACCTCGACTTTCAGAAAGCCTTCGACAAGGTCCCACATAGGAGATTAGTGGGCAAAATTAGGGCACATGGTATTGGGGGTAGGGTACTGACATGGATAGAAAATTGGTTAACAGACAGAAAGCAAAGAGTGGGGATAAATGGGTCCCTTTCGGAATGGCAGGCAGTGACCAGTGGGGTACCGCAAGGTTCGGTGCTGGGACCCCAGCTATTTACGATATACATTAATGACTTAGACGGAGGGATTAAAAGTACCATTAGCAAATTTGCAGATGATACTAAGTTGGGGGGTAGTGTGAATTGTGAGGAAGATGCAATAAGGCTGCAGGGTGACCTGGACAGGTTGTGTGAGTGGGCGGATACATGGCAGATGCAGTTTAATGTAGATAAGTGTGAGGTTATTCACTTTGGAAGTAAGAATAGAAAGGCAGATTATTATCTGAATGGTGTCAAGTTAGGAGGAGGGGGAGTTCAACGAGATCTGGGTGTCCTAGTGCATCAGTCAATGAAAGGAAGCATGCAGGTTCAGCAGGCAGTGAAGAAAGCCAATGGAATGTTGGCCTTCGTAACAAGAGGAGTTGAGTATAGGAGCAAAGAGGTCCTTCTACAGTTGTACCGGGCCCTGGTGAGACCGCACCTGGAGTACTGTGTGCAGTTTTGGTCTCCAAATTTGAGGAAGGATATTCTTGCTATGGAGGGCGTGCAGCGTAGGTTCACTAGATTAATTCCCGGAATGGCGGGACTGTCGTATGTTGAAAGGCTGGAGCGATTGGGCTTGTATACACTGGAATTTAGAAGGATGAGGGGGGATCTTATTGAAACATATAAGATAATTAGGGGATTGGACACATTAGAGGCAGATAACATGTTCCCAATGTTGGGGGAGTCCAGAACAAGGGGCCACAGTTTGAGAATAAGGGGTAGGCCATTTAGAACGGAGATGAGGAAGAACTTTTTCAGTCAGAGGGTGGTGAAGGTGTGGAATTCTCTGCCTCAGAAGGCAGTGGAGGCCAGTTCGTTGGATGCTTTCAAGAGAGAGCTGGATAGAGCTCTTAAGGATAGCGGAGTGAGGGGGTATGGGGAGAAGGCAGGAACGGGGTACTGATTGATAGTGATCAGCCATGATCGCATTGAATGGCGGTGCTGGCTCGAAGGGCTGAATGGCCTACTCCTGCACCTATTGTCTATTGTCTATTGTCTATTGTCATTTGAACACCTGGCTTTCAAACTCTCTGGCCACACAAAATTAGTCATGGCAGTTGTCTACCGCTCTCCCAAACCACACCCATCATTCCTTTCTGACTTCTCTGACTTTCTGACCCAGTTCTGTTCTCTCTCCCCCTCAATCCTCCTCCTCGGTGATTTCAACATCCACATGGACTCCACTGACTCCACAATAACCGCTGACTTCACTGAAATACTCAACTGCTTTAACCTCACTCAACACGTAAATTTTCCCACCCATAACCGTGGGCACATTCTGGACCTTGTCTGCTCCACTGGACTAAATCTACATCACCTCTCTGGCTCCGACCCCACCCTCTCTGATCACTTAGCCATCACCATGTCTGTCAACATTCCCACCCCAGCTCCAAAGCAAAAACGCAAAATAAACTTCCGCAAGCTGAACTCTGTTTCACCTACCTCGCTCTCATCCTCCCTCTCTGAAATAATGTCCGCCTCTCCCTTCGTTGACCTCCACAGCCCCTCTGACCTCACTGACTACTACAACCGCACTCTCTCCTCCTGCCTCGACCAGCTTGCACCTTTAAAAACCAAAACAGTTTCCTTCACCCACTCTGCTCCCTGGTTTACCCCTGAACTCCGCGTGATGAAAACTCATGCCCGCCAACTTGAAAGACTCCGCAACAAAACAGGTCTCACAATTCACTCCCAAGCCTACAAAGACCACATACAGCACTACAAAGATGCCCTCTCCCATGCCCACTCCACCTACTACTCTCAAATAATTCACTCTGGCTCCGGAAACCCAAAAACACTCTTCTCTACAATAAACAAACTCCTCAGCCCCCTGGACACCATCTCCCAATCATTCACAGTTGACAAATGCACCACTTTCCTTTCATTCTTCCAAAGCAAAATAGACAACATCTACAGCACCTTAACCACCAACGCACCTGCTCCCCCTCAAACCACCTGCCCCCCCTTATCCTGTCAGCCCCTGCCTCAGTTCTCCCCAATCTCCACCACCGACCTCTCTGACCTCTTCACAGGAATAAAAACTGCCACCTGCTCTCTGGACCCCATCCCCTCCAGCTTTGTCAAGGCCTGCCTTCCTGCTCTTTCTACACTTATCACTGCAACAATAAACTCCTCCCTGTCCACTGGCATCGTCCCGCCATCCCTCAAAATCGCTGCTGTCACCCCCATTCTGAAAAAACCTGGTCTAAACCCTGACACCCCAAACAACTTCAGACCAATCTCCAACCTACCCTTTCTGTCCAAAGTTTTGGAACGTGCTGTAGCTTCCCAACTCAAATACCACCTCTCTACCAATAACCTGTATGAAACTTTCCAATCCGGATTCCGCTCAAACCACTGTACTGAAACTGCGCTCCTCAAAATCACAAACGACATTCTCCTCTCCTCCGACGCTGGCAACCTCAACATCCTCATCCTACTTGACCTCAGCGCCGCCTTTGACACCATAAATCACTCCATTCTCCTCACCCGACTTGAAACCTCCCTTAACATCACCGACACAGCCCTATCCTGGTTCAAATCTTACCTCTCTGACAGACACCAGTTCATTTCCATTAACAACTGTAAATCCCCCACCGCTCCCCTCCCACAAGGTGTCCCCCAAGGCTCAGTCCTTGGCCCCCTCCTCTTCATCCTCTACCTGTTCCCCCTTGGTCAATTAATCCGCCGTCATGGTCTCAACTTCCACTGCTTCGCCGATGATATCCAGCTCCTCATCTCCACCAAGTCAATCTCCCCCATCACACTCTACACTGACAAACTGCATTACTGAAATAAAATCTTGGCTTCAATCAAACTTCCTCAAACTCAATTGCAACAAATCTGAATTCATCATCATTGGTCCAAAAACGCTCACCAAATCCACCCAAAACTTCATCCTCAACATTGATGGTCTCCCAGTATCCACCTCACCTCACATCCGGAATCTTGGAATCATCCTTGATCAAACCCTCTCCTTCGACAAACACATCAAACACATCACAAAGACAGCCTTCTTCCACCTCAAAAACATTGCCCGTCTCCGTCCATCCCTCTCCTCCACAGATGCAGAAACCCTCATCCACGCCTTCATCACCTCCCGTCTGGACTACTGCAACAGCATCCTCTATGGCGCACCCTAAAAAATCATCAATAAACTTCAATACATTCAAAACTCCGCTGCCCGTCTACTCACACACACCTCGATCCGTGACCATATCACCCCCGTCCTTTATAAACTCCACTGGCTCCCCATCCCCCAGAGAATCCAGTACAAAATCCTCCTCATAACCTACAAAGCCCTCCATAACCTGGCCCCATCCTACCTGACCGACCTCCTCCACAGGCACACTCCCACCTGCACCCTCCGCTCTGCCGCTGCCAATCTCCTATCCCCCACATCCGGACTAAACTCAGATCCTGGGGGGACAGGGCTTTCTCCATCGCTGCTCCCACCCTATGTAACTCACTACCCCAAACCGTTAGAGACTCCCCCACACTCACCACATTCAAAACATCGCTGAAGTCTCACCTGTTCAGTACAGCCTTCAACCACTGAAGGTCACCTCACCTTCTGTCTCCTTTCTCTGTTCATTTATTTATTTACTTATTTATCTATTTATTCATTTCCCTATGTTCTCAAAATCTCTGTAAAGCGTCTTTGAGTATATGAAAAACGCTATATAAATAAAATGTATTATTATTATTATTATTATTATAGCTCTCGTATAGCAAATCGCGGGGATTGGGTCGACCCACTGTGGACCTCTCACCGTCCGGCGCGGCCTGAAATAGGCCGCGGGATTTTTCTCTGCCCGGCGGGGGCTTCAATGACGGGAGCCATGACCGCCCCGATGTGCAGCGGCAGCATCTTCGCCTGCCCCAAATCATGGGGTTTAGGTTGACCCGCTGCAGACCTTTCACCATCCGGCGCGGCTTGGAACATGGCAACTTCAACAGCCTGACCGCAGGAGAAGACGGCAGGGGAAGAGAAAAGACATTCTGGCCTTCCATCACTGTGAGGAGGGTGGAAGAATGGTCTCGACCCGAAACGTCACCCATTCCTTCTCTCCCGAGATGCTGCCTGACCTGCTGAGTTACTCCAGCATTTTGTGAATAAATCGATTTGTACCAGCATCTGCAGTTATTTTCTTATACTGTGAGGAGGTGACTGGTGGAGACTCACTGTGATGGACGTTTCTTTTTTTTGTTTTGTGTTGGTTTGTGATTGTGTGTGTTATTGCTTATTTTTATTGCTCTTATTGTTGGACTGTGGGTAATGGAATTTTGGCCAAAAGACTTGTTTTTTTGGATGACAATAAAGGTTATTCTGATTCTCATTCTGATTCTATGACACCATTGCACAACGTGACTAGATTTGCATCAGATGCCATTAAGTCAAATACTTGTTGTTACGCATTCTGAGGTATATGAAGGCAGGTATCGGAATGGATGAATAAAATTCCAAAATTAACTTCTATTTTCCAGGATAAGACCTGCGTTTGGATAACATTTGCATGGCGGAGCTACCAGCTCCCCATGGAAGCAGAACTCATCGCACTGCAAGGAATTTTAAATCTTCACACCTGGGAACACATTGATGACTTCCCCCCAAAGGAATTAGCGAAACTGATGGTGGTTGTACTTCAAGCCTGTTTGTTTACCATAAAAATACAAAATAAGTATGGTTAACAGTGAGCAGGGAATGTATGATTAGTCAGAACAAGAAAATCCTGAGGGGAAAATAACATATTCTTGTTCATATGCATTTAGTTATTACCAATCGTCAACATTTCATCATAATTAAGATCTTTGGGACATAAATATCACTGCCGAGGTGCTTATTCATTAATTCATGATCTAGGCCGACTTTTACTGATCACCCCTAATTTCCTGTGAATTGAATGGTTTGCTAGGTTATTTCAAAGAGCATTTAGAAGTCAACGGCATTGCCATGCATCTAGGGTTGGTCACAGGGATGGAGGATTTAATTCCTAACTTTTGACCATAACTAACTTTTACAACAGTCCAGTGATTTCATGGTGATTATTAATAACATTGATTTTTTTTCCCCAGAAGATTTCTTTATTTACTTGAATTTCAGTTCCCTTAAACTCAATAATAAATATTTTCGAGTTTAGTTTAGAAATACAGCATGGAAACAGGCCCTTCGGCCTATTGAGTCCACACCAACCAGCGATCCCCGTACACTAGCTTACATACTTGGGACAATTAAAAAATTTTACCGAAGCTATTTAACCTACAAACCTGTACGTCTTTGTAATGTTGGAGAAATCCAGAGCACCTGGAGAAAACCCACATGGTCACAGGGAGAATGTACAAACTCCGTACAGACAGCACCCATGGTCAGGTTCAAACCCTTGTCTCTGGCGCTGTAAGGCAGCAGATCTATCGCTGCGCCACTGTGCTCTGTGTGTTCTCTACTCAAGTGTGCTCTAGTGTGATTTTAATCCTCTCCAGATTAGTGCCCAAGGCCATTGGATACCAATCAGGTAGTGTAATTATGATGCTACATATTCCAGCTTTTCCCAGGTATGCTCTCTCATGGCCAACTGCAAGATAATCGTGATGTTGCTGCACCCTATATAATGCATTGAAAACAGTTCGTTGCCTGAAATTGCATTACATTTGTGCTCCATGCCAAATTCACTCCCCAGCTTTGTTAGAAAAAATTCATTGGTTATGAACTTGTCAGGGTGTGGGGTTATCCAGACAAAACGCACCTGATGTTTTCTTCAGCAGCCTCCAGTGATTTCTTGACACGTAGCTGGTTTGTTACTGCAAAGCGTGTACAAATTAAGTTCAGAATCTTTTCAACAATTTTACAGGAATTGGGCCTTATAGCCCTTCAGTATTGAAGCACTATCTGCAGTCATTTCAACTTAATTTGAAAAAAAACACCCCTGGCAAACTAGGACACTCATTCCAGGATGGAGGGTCTCTGACTTGAAACATTGACTCTATTTCTCTTTGAATGGATGTGGACTGAACTGCTGAGTATTAGCAGCATTTTCTGTCTTTTTTAGATCATTCATGAATTAGTTACGCCCAAATAATACATGACCTTCACAGTGTTAGTTTAAACAAACAGCGCACAGTAAAACAAAAAATATGAATGAATAGTACTTGAGACAGAATAATAAAAGGAAACAAAGATCACAGCTTCAAAGAGAAGTTAGACACAAAATGCTAGAGTAACTCAGTGTCTCTGGAAAAATTGGATAGGTAATGTTTCAGGACGGGACCATACTTCAGTCTGATTGTAGGCAGTGGGAGATATCTGAGGAAGGGTCCCAATCCAAAACGTCACCTATCCATTTTCTCCAGAGGTACTGCCTGACCCGCTGAGTTACTCCAGCACTTTGTGTCTATCTTTGGTATTAACCAGCACCTGCAGTTCTTTTTAAAAATATTTTAAAGATAGGTTGATGAACTAGGAAACTATGGGTTAAGGTGCATAAAATATATATTTAATTGTGCAATTTATGAGTCATTAAAGAGTACACTTTGTATTTTTTGTTTTTTACCTTATATGCATAAATTATATCAATTTGCAGCCTTCAGGTTAGGTCCCTAATGCCCTACCTAATTCCCTCATGGAAACCTTTAATTCTTGACAACTAAAATTAAGCAGTGTGCAAGGAATTACAGCAGAAATAATTTTTCAATGTTAAAAAATTGAAGTTACAACGCTCTTGGAAAAAGTTATGACAATCCAAATTTATCACTGGTCTTAAATTAGTCCTATAGGAGTACAAAATATTAAAAAATAATTAAATGAGAAATTATTTGATAATTTATTTTAGTTAAGTAAAGCTGCATGATGACCTAGTTTTAGCTTTTTCCCCCTTTTTTTCCGTAGTCTTCCAATGATGAGTATAATTTCAAATCCTCCCCCCCCCCAAAACAAGAATCGTAGCTGATCAAACAATCATTAAAAATAGCATTTTTTCAGGGCAAAAGTTACGTGTGTTTCCCTTAAAAAATCATCAATGGTGACAGGAATTAAAAGTCCTTTGCATTGCCCTTTTACCTGGCTGGCTTGAGTTGAAGCCCAGTCTTTATTCACATTTGCTCTTTGACCTTCCCATCAGAGATAACCAAGGAGCGATGATACAATTGCCAGAGATAACATACTGGTGAGAAGTTCACTCACAATTCCTCTCACAATCGTACAGGGTGTTAACTTGGTAACTTGGTGGCATTGATGACGTGTTAGGTGTGAGGGGTCTTCAGCATCTAGTGTTATGATAGCTTTTTCATCATGTGCAGAGAAGCATTAGTTACATCTACATGGAAAGTTGGATATTACGTGCAGCTGTTTGACATTTACTCCACATTATATACATTGATTTCATTGGTACATTTGAATTGTCAATTTATGGATCAAGCAGGACAATAGAAAGAAGGCAAGTGTTATATATTTGTGGTAAAGAAATTGGCAAAATTAACATGGAAAATTTACTATTTGTTTTCACTGGAAAGGGTCAGGTGACAGGGTTTGGGGGGTGGGGTGAAGCTTGAGACATCCTTGTCACCTTCAGAAAATTGAGTTTTGCCTTGAAGGTTAGTGTTTAATCACAATTATAATATTAGACTAGTTTAGTTTAGTTTTGTTTAGCTTCATTTAGTTTGGGTTAGTTTGGTTTTGTCAATATTTATCAACAAAATATTTATCGATATTTATCAACAAAATAAACAGATTATCTGATTGTGCTTGCTGCGTCAGATTCCTCACAAGTGAATTTGCCTCTTATGCCTTTGTGGAAATAACACATATTTAGGTATCCCAGCAATTTAAGTAGAAAGCTTTAAAAAAAAATTCTTACTTTACTTTCGTGGCAAGTTTTGAGAAACACCGTGGACATGCACTTCAACTGTGTGATTCACTTGACAATTGAAAACAGCTTTTAAAAAAAAGCTTACAGACAAGAACTCCAATGCACTGGAATAAACATTGAAATCACCAGGATTCAACGAGCTGCCTAATACACATGTACTTCCTCTTGGTTTATCTCCACGCATATCCAAATCCTACATCATCTCTTCTTTATCATCTTAAATTTCCTTTCAGGATACAAAGGAATGATATCAGTGGGAGGCAAACTTGATGAATTAGTGGACAATTTACTTTTATTGCATTTGGATTTTTATTTGTTCCCGCTTTCTTTCCTCCACTTGCTCATCGGAAACCTTTTCTTTAATGTTGCTTTTTGGCTAACTTCACCAGCAAAATGTGACATACATGAACAGAGTAATATTCTGGTCCCCACAGGGGCCTTAATTTCACTGCCCAAGGTCAGATCTCAAACACTACTCCAGCCTATTGCTTCATCCAATCTTCCCTATTCCACAATCTTTATTCTCACAGTTGCATGTCAACCAATACCTAATCCTTTCTCATGACTTAACTCTGCCTCCAACTTTCTACATCATCAGCTCTGGTCTTTTTACCTAAGAAGTTACCCTGCTAACATTCCCAATCCTTAACTTTCCATGGACAGAGTCATTGGAGCTGAATTTACAAGAATATTAGAGAAATGGTCTGATTGCATGCATTCCCCAGTTGTTAAATCACACTCACTGTGGCACCTCAGTGTCTCAAGAAGAGCATTGCACCTAATTACGGACAAAATTCTTCGGCAATCTTTTTACATCCAGAACTAACTGTCAAGCAAAGAAAATTTTATTCGCTCAGTTCAAATTTCTTTCACTTGACTAGCACATAATGAATGTTTATAATTCACCATTTCGAAAAGAATACAGCTATGACAATTCAAAATAGTTTTAAAGATCATTTGTCTGCTATTTTTCTTTCTCACCAAAGAAATGTACACGTTTCTGACTAAACAACGTAGGTAGAATCATTAGGGAGTAGAAAACCTTTAATATTATATTCCATTTTTCCAATCACTGAACTCTCATCCTTATCCCCATTTTGCATCCTTACGTCTTTTTTGAATTTACATCCCACCTTAGCCTGGAGTCATCAACAAATTTAGCAACCATGCCTTTGGCACCTTCATTCAACTCCGTTATATAAATCGTTGAGGGTTGAGCAACTGTTAAATTGTTGTTAAAAAGTTGAGGTCCCAGCACCAATCCCTATTCATTATATTTTGCTATTCAGAAAAGAAATGGAAGATTTATACCTGCTCTCTGTTTCTTGGTAGCCAGCCTGTGTTCCATTCTCTTCCAGATCTTCTCCACTTGGAGTTTTTATTATTCACAATAACCTTTGATATTGCCTTCTGAATAGATATATTTCACATCCACTACTTCTCATTTATCCACATGTTATTTCTTCATTATAAATCGAATCCATTTGCCAAACATGATCTCTCCTGTAATTGAGAAGCAGGAAAAGAAATCTGAGGGAAGTCTACCATAGAGTACTTTCCAGGACAACGTGAAGCTTTGGCAATGTGGGGTAATGGCGAGATAGTACTGTTAAGAGATATCTCAGCAAGGCAGTGGACTGCAAGTAGGGACAATCAAAGTTGGGACTAAAGAGAGAGTATGACCAGCACGGGTGAGGCCAGGCACCTTCGAGGATTCCTAAATTGATAGTTCACAAGGAATGCTTACATGCAAGGAATGCTGTAAATTTCCCCAGTGTGGGACGAATAAAGGAATATATTATTATTATTCTGGATCAGTCATCTCCTGTTTTAATTTTATTGCTGGATATCCTAAACTTTGGGAAAGGGAGCTTTATTTACGTACGTTTTCTCCACCTCTGCAAAATTGACTGCTTGTCATTTTAGGATCAATGTTTACATAGGGCTTGCATGAGACTTCACCTGGCTTATTGCTCAAAATTTGGATCCTCCTACCTCAGATTTACTTGCTGTGGCACGTAAGCCATCATAATAATAATAATAATAATAATAATAATAATAATAATAATAATAATAATAATAATACTTTATTAGCCAAGTATGTTTTGCAACATACGAGGAATTTGATTCGCCATACAGTCATACCAATAAAGAGCAACAAGACACTCAAATAATTTTTTAACATGAACATCCACCACAGTGATTCACCACATTCCTCACTGTGATGGAAGGCAAAAAAAGTTCAACCCTTCTTTGTCCTCCCGCGGTCGGGGCACTCGAACCTTCCATTGTCGGGGCAATCTTGGCTCCCGCAGCCGGCAGTCGAGCTCTCCGTGTCAGGATGATTAAGCTCCTGCATCGGTGGGGATCTATGCTCCCCCAGCCCGGGCAATGGGACCCCGTGTCGGGGCTAGTGGAACCTCTTGCAACTTTGGAGCTTCCCGACATCAGTCTCTACCCGAGAATGTGAGCTCCTCGATGTTGAAATCCACAGGCCGCAGTTGGAGCATCAAATCTAGGCAAGGGATTGCAGACTCCGATGGTAAGTCCACAGCCCTGCAGTGGGGCTCAAATTCAGTCTTGAGCAAGGCCGCCAGCTCCATGATGTTAGGCCGCAGAGCGACCAGAAATACAATCCGGAAAACAATTGCATCTCCGGCAAGGTAAGAGATTGAAAAAAGGTTTCCTTCGACCCCCTCCCTCAACCTCCACATAAAACATGAACATTAACACATACTTTTAAAACACACTAAAAATAACAAAAAAGACGAAAAGCCAAACTGTTGGCGAGGCTGCCATCGCTGACGGCAGATGAAACACTGAACACTCTAGGTCCCTATTTTCAAGGATTCAAGTGAAAGAGGGTTGAAATGACTAAAACGTACATCTTTCTTAGATTTCTTTTGACAGGACATATGCAAGGGGAAAGTTTCCTTGAAGTATAGAATTAGAGGTCACAGTCTCAAATTAAGTGGTATGCATTTTAAACTAAAATAAGGAGACATTTCTTCAGAGAATGATGAATCTTTGGTATTCTCTACTTGGAAAGGTTGTTGATGTGACGCTATTAATAATATTCAAAACAGAGACCAATAGGTTACTGGATTTTATAGAGACTGAGGGATATCTGGAATGAGAGAGGGAAATGGCACTCAGATGGAAGATCATTCATAACCTGAATGAATGCTAGAGCATGTGTAAAGGGCCAGAAGGCCTATTCCTATCTCTGTTTCTGATGTTTTTATGTACATACCATTTGGGTGTGTTTGCATTTATTAGTCATCATACTCCTCATCACTTCTATTCTACTTCTTCCCATCATGGAGGAGTTTAATACAGTGGCTGTTACATGGTCTGCAGAGTGGTAGAATATTGAGTAAGATGGTATCTTTGCCACTTTGTAGGGTACATTGAACAATCCCTGTTCCAGGTGTACGCTGGCCCTATCCCCGAACTCTATCTCCGTTACATTGATGACCGTATCGGTGCTACCTCCTGCACCCATGCAGTGCTCATGGACTTCATCAACTTCACCACCAATTTCCATCCTGCACTCAAATTTACTTGGACATGTGCGACACCTCCCTCCCCTTTTTTGATCTCCCAGTCTCCATCACAGGAAATAGACTATTGACTGATGTCTATTACAAACCTACTGACTCCCATAAATATCTCGACTACACTTCTGCCCACCCTGTTTCCTGCAAAGACTCCATCCCCTACTCCCAATTCTACCATCTATGCCGCATCTGCGCCCACGATAGGTGCTCCATACCAGGACATCTGAGATGTCCTCATTCTTTAGGGAACGGGGTTTCTCTCTCCCATCACACATGAGGCCCTCCCTCGTGTCTCCTCGGTACCCTGCAGCTCTGCCCTTTCTCTCCTTCCCCCTAGTAGCAACTAGTCCCTCTAATCCTTACCTTCCACCCCATCAGCCATCGCATACAACACATAATCTTCTGAAATTTCCGCCACCTCCAACGGGATCCCACCACTAGCCACATTATCCCATCTCCACCTCTTTCCGTCTTTCACAGAGACTGTTCCCTCCGCAACTCCCTGGTTAACTCATCCCTTCCCACCCAAACCAACCCCTTCCCAGGTACCTTCCCCTGCAACCGCAGAAGATGCAACACCTGTCGCTATACCTCCTCCCTCGACTCTGTCCAGGGACCCCGACAGTCCTTTCAGGTTAGGCAGAGGTTCATTTGCACCTCCTCCAACCTCATTTACTGTATCCGTTGTTCAAGATGTGGTCTCTTATACATCGGCGAGACCAAATATAGACTGGGCGATCGTTTCGTGGAACACCTTTGCTCAGCCCACCTGAAGCTACCCGATCTCCCAGTTGCCAGAAACTTTAGTTCTCCTTCCCATTCCTACACGAACCTTTCTGTCCTCGGTCTCCTCCATTGTCAGAGTGAGGCTAAATCCAAATTGGAGGAAGAGCATCTCATATTTGGCTTGGGCAGCTTACAACCCAGTGGTATGAATATTGATTTATTTCACTTCAGGTAGCCCCGGCATCCCATTGTATCTATCTAAGATGTTATCAAAGCTTTCTATGCTTTCTGTAGTACGGATTTATATCATGCTTGTTCAACAAACTGCTTTGTGTAAGGAGATAGTGATTTACCAAATCCAAACCTAACACCATTAGCTGATATTAACATGCTATCATGATTTGTTCATTATGTTATGCTATATTTTATTAAAGTGTAAAAATCCAAGTAGATTTCTAACTTAATTTAAACGTTGAACTTTAGGGCTCCTTTTTCTTTCAGTATCAAAATCATCTTGGAAGAAGTTTTGAAAAAAAAGTCTCTTTTTCTTCGGCTCCTTCAGGCAGAATTTTTTGAATTGATACTCAATCTGCTGGAGAACAATGTCATCTAGGGGTCTAGAGGCGCACAGAGGAATAGCAATCCTATTGCATCTGCTACATTTGAAGGTGGTTGCACATGAACTTTGACAATGTTTGTTCTTCCTGTGGGCTCTTTTCTCTCTTGGACATTATGTTAACTCTCTTATTTTTTGATAGTTCAACTATGGTGCAATTCCTGAGGCACTGCTTTATAATTGTTGATGGTAATGTCTAACATCTTAAGATCTCTTTTATAGTTATCTTTAATGCACATGTGTGGATGGACTTTTCTCCGTAGCTAATTCTCTTCAGTCAATGACTTCGTAAATTCTCCTATGCATCATCCAATAAATGTATCCAAGTCTGAACAATGTTTACCTGCTCAGGATTTGGACTGTTAAGTATATTGTAGAATCTTGTAGATCTTGTATCTTGTAGAAACAAAGAACTGCAGATGCTGATTACACAGAAAAGTGCTGGAGTAACCCAGTGACTGTACAAAAAAAGGATAGGTGATGTTTCAGGTCAGGATCCTTCTTCAGGCACTCTTCCTTTTAAATTAATATACCATGTCTATAGTCATAAAGCAATGCAAGACAAAATGTTTTTTTTTAATGCTGTATATTTTTGTGATGGCCAGAATTGTATGTCAAACTGGAGGAAAATCCAATAAACATTTTTCATGTTGAAAGATCAATTGTCATAATCCTTTCAAAAATAAAATTCCAGGTTAAGTTTTACAAACCCATCTTTACTGAAATCTTTAAATTATTATCATGACAATTTATTTCAATGTAATAACTTTAGAGAATGTGCTAAGTCACAGAACTGTTTCTTTCTTTTCAAACAGCTTAGATCTAAACACACTTAATAGTTCAAGTGATTTATCACTAGATTTTATAAGCAGTTATTCTAAGCTCCACTCCCAGGGTCAGATGTCATTCTGACTAATTTACACTAATTTACACTCTTGAATTGACTTTCAAAGCAGGATGGAAGGTAGCATGCTACGAGGAAAAGATGCAAGTAGCAGATCATGTTAAGATTTTTTTGTTTTAATAAGATAGTAGAAATATCCCTTCACATCAATACTCTAATGACTAATGAGCTATTATTTAGTATATCCACAGTTTTTTCTGTCGATAAAGTTAACAATAAAACAGAAAAAAATCAATATATTGGAGTTAGTGTGACAGTGTGAAGCTAATTGTTGTTCACCTAAGGCGTCTTAATGATTCTGTATTCTGTGTCCTCACATGTCAACTGCTAATTTAGTTGCTAGTTGCAGATAGATTTCCAATGCCCAATGTTTGAATGTGATGCTGGAACTATTGCTATTAATAAATTTCCATATTATGGTGGGATTAATACCTACTGGAATATATTACTTAATCCAATGTGGATGTGCTTTTTTGCACAAAATTTGGTTTGTTTACGATATAAACCACATCTAAAATGTTGACAATTATATTGTTCCAATGATAGCTACGATGAAAATAACTGTTTAAAATGATGCAGTCATGCATTTGGTCCATGGAGGAGATAGTTTTTTCATTTTGTATAGCATGCTTTTCTTGTGATGTGCCACCTTTTGAGTGAAGAAACGTCATTTTATAAATTAATTAGTTATTTTCATTGTAATTCATGACTATGCTTTGAATTGGCCCACACTGCTACCACAGAAAATAGATGGAAGCTAAATATGATTATTATGAGTGCCCATCATGTGCTCAGGTAACATTTTCATGATTCATTTTGTCGTGCTGGATCTCAACATCACTGGCAAGGTCAGCATTTATTGTCCTGCCTAATTGCCCCTGCAAAGTTAGTGGTGAGCCATCTTTCCAGTCTGAAGAAGGGTCTCGACCCGAAACATCACCCATTCCTTCTCTCCAGAGATGCTGCCTGTCCTGTCCTGCTGAGTTACTCCAGCTTTTCATGTCTATCTTATGGTGAAGATACTCCTTCAGTACTGTCAAGTAGAGAACTGCACAATTCTAATCCAGTGACAACAAAATCATTGTTATGCTGAAGCATCAAATTAGATCACATAATAAATGGGGAATTTGAACTGTCTCTAACCTTTTAGTTGAGAGGCATAGTGCAACCAAATGTGCCAAGCTGAAATGCAATCACTTTAAACAACTAAAATGTCATTGGCATCAAGAAAGAAGAGTTATTTTAATGCATTCTAAAATTCAACAAGAATTCTGTTCAAAGCTTGTGGAAAATGTTTTGTAGAATTGTAATTTTAAAGAAATGATTAACATTGGACTTTCAGCAATGAACAGCCAGTACGTTCTTGACTTTTATAATGGATGAGAGATTATAAATGTTCATTATTACAGGAGACTTAATTTAAGTGGAGATTCACGTCCTTTTTTAAATCTATGAATATTAATTATTGGTAATTGGAATTTCAGAACAGATTGGAAGGTTCTGTACGAATCATTTTTAAGCCTGGTGTATAAATTAAATTAATTTCCAGTATTCTGAAATTCTCGCAGTTGAAGCACTGTGAAAATTGGCCTTTGTGGCCGTGGGAATGCAGGAATGTGCCTCTCCCTGGATTCTGTTTACTTTCTGAGTCCAAAGGAACTGTGTTCTAAACGTGGATGGAGAAATTAATGTGACACACTATGTAATATTTTCAGACATATAATCGAAATCATTGCTCCTTTGTGTAGGAAGGAACTGCAGATGCCAGTTTACACCAAAGATAGACACAAAATACTGGAGTAACTCAGCAGGTCAGGTAACATCTCTGGAGAAAAGGAATAGATGATGTTTCAGGTCAAAACCCTTCAGACTGAGAGTCAGGGGAGAGGGAAACTAGAGGTATCATAAAGTGCAGAACAAATCAGAGCTTGCTTTAAGATTACTTCAATTATAAAAATACCTTGGTCTCATGAAACTACCCATGTATGCCTTTGTAGTGTGGGAGGAAACCAGAGCACCCAGAGAAAACCCATGTGGTCACGGGAAGAATGTACAAACTCTGTACTGACAGCATCCATAGTCTGAATCGAGCCCAGGTCTCTGGCGCTGTAAGGCAGCAACGCAACTGCTGCAAGGCCATGCTGCCCACAAAAACTCTTTAAAATATTTATAAACAACACAAACACAAATAATTAACAAAAAGAAAGTAGCTTTACTCTTACCTTTCTTTCTCACAGCAATGAAGTCTCCATTCATATTCATGGGCTGGTGGGCCCTTCAGCAGTTTTAACAAGGCTTTGATTCAACAAACTTTTTCCTTGCAAAGGTTTAATCAACTTCTCCAGAGGAACCCAGTCAACAAATTCAAGGTTACCACGGGCCAAAGCTGGCAGTTCTGCCCTGTGTGTGTTTCTTAGTAGGTTGCACACCGCCTCGCAAACGAGCCACCTCATCGACCACCTCCTGCTCCGTCTGTAGAAGAGGGGGCCACCTCATCAGCCTCCTCAAAAGCAAGCAATTATCTACCTCGAGGGACTGTCCTAGAAGAACCTATTGATCAACAACACAAAAAAATTGTTAGTTGATGGAAATGTTGAGAAGATTTGGGAACATCACGTAGGAAATCTACTGAAGGCATGATGCCACTCCTGCACCATTTTCAGAGAAAGGTGATTTCAACCAGTGACAATTTATCTTCCTCATGTGAGAACGTTGATGGTGGCACTTCTTCTTAAGTGGTTTGTTCACTCCTCGATTTTCAGACCTCAAGCAATGGACATATACTTACTAATTATTTCATGAAATTATTTCCAGGTCATGAAATCACAGCCAGTAGGCGTTCATGGCTGAGACAAAATAATAATGGTTGAAAGGAAACAAGGAGCGGGAATTCTAGTCATTCATCTGCTATCATGTATTAAAGAATGTGAGATTATTGACAGGACGCAATGCTTGCTTCCATGTCATACCCCAAAGGGCAATGTTTTAATATTGGGGCAGGGAATAACTACTTCCCTCTCTGTATTTTAATAAACTTTGTTGACAGCTCATTTACCCTCACTGACCTGGTAAGATAATTAAACTTTTTTTCTGATACTTAAAGGAGTCCTCGGGGTTATCAAGATGCCATTCACAGCCGCAGCCTCCCTCCAGATGATCCACGCTGATGGATCTGAAGGCTTATTGATGAACTATTTCATTAATGGCAAACTCCCATTTGTCTTACTTCAGAGAACCAGGCTGAAAACATTAAAGTTTCTGCATCTGTCATCCATTTACTAATAATATTCCGCATGTCAACCCATGTCCTTTTTTTCAAAATGTTCTACTTTGCCGATGTCATTGTGCATTCTGGAGTTGGCATGACTCATGACCTTTATTTGCTGCAAAGCAGCTGACCTCAGGAACTGCAACAAGGACAGCGCTCAATTTTGTGATCTGTTACTGAACATAAGATATTCAGAATATGGTGTAAAGGGATTGATTATGCAATGCTTTTAAATTAGCAGGAGGTCTGTTAGGCACCACATATAAGACACTTATAAAAATGTGTGCAGCTGACATTGTGCCACTACATCAAGCCAGCTTTCATGGCTAATTTTGCAATTTTCCCCGTGGACATTAGCTGATCAGAACCGTGGTGCACTCTTAACGGGCTGCAGCTATTAAAGCTGAGTTGCGCTTTATTACATTTAATATTCATTTGAAAATTTCAGCACCAAGACAGATCGATATTTGTGATGCAAGAACATTAAATTTATGAAACCAATGCATGTAGATGGAATTAAGATACAGATCAGCTATGATCTAAATGACTGATGCCACCAGGCCTGAGGGCTTTCTCACTGTGCTTCGAAGTGGATCATTTTGAAACTAGCTATGGCTGATGAGACTAAACATTTCAACCTCATAGGGCTGGTATGCAAACAAAGCCTTTTTATCAAAGCAAGAGGTTTTTTTCCTGCATTTACAGTCTATGGCTAATAATTTCCAGCATTGTTTAATACAGTAATTTGAAACAATGGTAGAGCAAATCACAAAGCAAAGTGGGAGAAAGGGTAAAACAATTGAATGATCTGATAAATCAATCAACTCCAGGTAAAACAAGCCCACTGAACTCAAATTTGTCCTGAGCATCATCCTGAGCTAAGGACATCAAAAACATGCCATGGAGTCAATGGATATTTTTAAGGCTGAGTTTGACAGCTTCTTGATTAGTCAGGGTGTCAGGAGTTATGGGACAAAGGCAGGAGAATGGGGTTGAGAGGGAAAGATAGATCAGCCACGATTGAATGTTGGTATAGACTTGATGGGCCGTATGGCCTAATTCGGCTCCTAGAACGAACGAACATTACGAACCTGGGATGCTGGAAGTCTAAAATATAACTTAAATTGTTGGATATAGGCCACAAGACAGACAGTCTCTAACAAGAGAGAAAATAACAAGTCACCATTTCAGGTCAATGTCCATTCATCATAATCTTTGCTTCAATTATTCAGTTCATTTTCATTCAGCACACAGTATTAAAATTGACCTATGATGATAGTTTGGGTTTAGGTTTATTATTGCCACGTGTCCCACTGTTTCATATCAAGCATATTCCCATGCCCCAAAAACCTGTTTATCAGAATTATTTGAATGACTAGACTTTATAATTTAGAGGTGCAGCGTGGAAACAGGCTCTTCAGCCCATCAAGCCCACACCGACCAGTGATCACCCATACACTAACACGATCCCACACACTAAGGACAATTTACAATTTTTACCAGCGCCATTTAACCTACAAATCTGTACGTCTTTGGAATGTGGGAGAAAACCGAAGCACCCGGAAAAATCCCATGCAGTCACAGAGAGAACATACAAACTTTGTACAGACAGTACTCCACTAATGGCTGGAGACCTAACAAATAGAGGGAATATTCAAAATCCTTTTTTTTGCACCAGGAGGAAATTGTTCAGAGCTTCTCTGTTTGATTCTTTGCTGTTGTGCGAGTTGCACAATGTCACCACAGATTGGCACCATTTCTTAAAAAATCATCATCGTCATAATCATAATCATAATCATACTTTATTAGCCAAGAATGTTTTGCAATATGCGAGGAATTTATTTTGCCATACAGTCATACCAATTAAAAGCAACAGAACACACAAAATACATTTTAACATAAACATCCACCACAGTGACTCCTCCACATTCCTCACTGTGATGGAAGGCCAAAAATTATCAACCCTTTTTTGTCCTCCCGCGGTTGGGGGCCTCGAGCCTTCCGTTGACGGGGCGATCTTACTCCCATAGCCGGCGGTCGGTCCCTCTGCATTGGGGCAATCAAGCTCCTGCATCGGGGGGAATCTCAGCTTCTCCACGCCGGGCGATCGGACCCGGGTCGGGGCTAGTCGAACTTTCTGCGATTTGGAGCTTCCCGACATCGGTCTCTACCCGAGTGCGATAAATGGTGACTACCTACCGATGGCACTGACTCCCGACTGATGGTACTAACATCCGTCCGTGATGATGAAGTGCCGTGAAAGGTTGAATACATCGGACTGTTGTTCATGGACTTCAGCTTGACATTCAACATAATTGTCCCCCCCAAACGTTACCAAGCTCAGGGAACTTGGTCTCTGTGCATCCTTTGCAACTGGATACTCGAGTTCCCCATAAACAGACACAATTGGTATGAATTGTTAGCAACACTTCCTCCTCAATAACCAACAGCACAAGGGCACTTCAAGGCTATGTGCTCAGCCCTCTGCTCTACTCATTCTATACCCATGATTGGGTAGCCGGACACAGTTCCAAATTTATCTTTAAATTTGCTAATGACACCACCATTGCTGGATGAATTAAGGATGATGGTGAGCCAAAGTACAGGAGGGAGATTTTAAAAAAGTGATTATTTCTCTTTTCAGAGATGCTTTCTGCTATGCTTAATGTTTTCTATATTTTCTCGTTTCATTTGAAATTTCTTTTTGAGTTGGGCAACTGCAGAAAAGAACACAACAGGTGGTTGCATGAGAATGAGATGATTGTGTTAATTCATTTCAGAACGGAATCTAATTTGCCTTGCATAACTTTAATTTTTACCCACATAATGTAAGGCCCAATTAATGTTCGCGGGAATGAAAAGAACAAGGGAATTCAAAGTTTTCATTACTTTGTGATCATTCACAATTCATGAATCATTAACAATGAAAATAACTAGAAAGCTGTAAAGCTATAAACTTGCAAGCAAACAATTGCAAATTTGAGGAAATGAAATAAGATGAATAGATTGTTTTGTTTTGGGTAGCACCTCTTTCATAAAACATAACATGAATTCCAAAGAGAAAGCCATGATAGCATTTCCACCACCCGCTGCAAGTAGATGGTTAAAAAGGAATGGGTCTTAAAATTGTATTGCATAGTGCAGGATTTATGAGTATTACACATTCCAGCGACAATAAAAGAAGCACGAGACTCCGCAGATTCTACAACTTTTCCACGAGCTGCTTTGTGCATATAATGTACCAACACATGTCACCACTCCTGCAGAAAAGGTCTTCATGCACTTAGGAGACTTGTCTCCCAGGATCCAGGCCATGTAATCTGGCTTCGGAAACCCGGCTCAAGTGAACTACACAATGTGGCTCTACTTCCAATCTGCCAATACCACTTATCACTTACCACATCCCTTCTTGTTACATTCCCACCCCATCATTGCCCTGAGCAAAGACAGAGGACATTCCAGATCGGGGCTCTTTTTCAGACTGCAGTAGGAGCTGCTGGTCTATCTATTCCCATATTGTTGGTTTAGTTCAGAGATAGTTTAATGATAGAGTGTGGAAACAGGCCTTTCGGCCCACTGAGTCTGCACTGACCAACGATCCCCACACATTAACACTACCCAGGAACAATTCATATCAACCCAATGAACCTATAAACCAGTACATCTTTGGAATGTGGGAGGAAACGCAAGATCTCACTAGGTTCACTAGGTTAATTCCCTGAATGGCGGGACTGTCGTATGTTGAAAGGCTGGAGCGATTGGGCTTGTATACACTGGAATTTAGAAGGATGAGGGGGGATCTTATTGAAACACATAAGATAATTAGGGGATTGGACACATTAGAGGCAGGAAACATGTTCCCAATGTTGGGGGAGTCCAGAACAAGGGGCCACAGTTTAAGAATAAGGGGTAGGCCATTTAGAACGGAGATGAGGAAGAACTTTTTCAGTCAGAGAGTGGTGAAGGTGTGGAATTCTCTGCCTCAGAAGGCAGTGGAGGCCAGTTAGTTGGATGCTTTCAAGAGAGAGCTGGATAGAGCTCTTATGGATAGCGGAGTGAGGGGGTATGGGGAGAAGGCAGGAACGGGGTACTGATTGAGAGTGATCAGCCATGATCGCATTGAATGGCGGTGCTGGCTCGAAGGGCTGAATGGCCTACTCCTGCACCTATTGTCTATTGTCTATTGTCTATCTCGGAGAAAATCCATGCGGTCACGGGGAGAACATGCAAACTCTGTACAGACAGCACTCATAGTCGGGATCGAACCCGAGTCTCCAGCACTGCAAGCGCTATAAGGCAGCAGCTCTACTGCTGCGCCACCGTGCATGGTATCTCTTCTCTCCACCTCTGATCATGTGCCCAACGTTTGCCATTATCTTGTTGTGAGCCTGACCCTTTCTTCTTCCCAGTATTTAATCTTACCCTCTCCATTTGCTCCATCCTGATAGATCCCAAACTACCCTGACTAGCTTTGACAGGGATGCAAGGTTGAGGGTGAAAATCGCTGTGATACTTAATGATTGTTAATAATTATTAAATTGGCTGTAATAAGTTTTAAAATTTTAAAAAAACTCAGTTATTTCAAAATATGAAAAAAAATTAAATGACATTGAATCAGTAGGAAACAAATAAAAAAACATTAAGATAAAAGTTAGAAGAAGATCTGTTTGAAGTATGGCAAAGGTTAATTCTCTAATGTAATGTTGAGGAATTGCAGTATGCCCAGTCTCACTCAGCCTCTGCATTCAAGAGTCAATGATCATACGTTCTGGCAATGTGACAATGAAATTATTACTTGCAGCAGCAACATAAATGTAATAACATACAGATAAACATCATTATACAATAAATTAATAACCATACTGCTAGGTAACCAAAAAGTGCAAAACCAAAGTCCGTAGTTCAACCAAAGACATAGTCCATAGAAGATCATAGTTGCTGAAGTTAGTTTTGAGCCATGTTCAAGAGCCTGATGGTTGGTGGGAAGAAGCTGTTCTTGAACTTGATAGTCATGGTTTTCAGGCTTTGTTCTTTCTTCCCGATGGTAGTAGGAAAATGAAAATGTGGCTGGAGTGGTGTGGGTCTTTGATGATACAAATTGCCTTTTTGAGGTAATGCCTCTTAGAGATTCCTTCAATTGCGGGGAGTTCGGTATCTGTGATGGTCCAGGCAATGTCTGCCAATGTCTACAATATTTTTAGACAAATATATTGAAACTGGGCATTGAGCTTGAAAACCAGGCCATAATATCATCAGTATGGTCTCTACCCTACACCTGTAAAAAGTCAATATATAAAGTATTTGGCTGCATGCTGAGTTTCCTCAATCTTCTAAGGAAGTAGAAGCATTGGTGGGCTTTCTTTGTGATTGCATCAATATGGTGGGCCCAGGACAGATTTTCAGAGATATACACGACCAGTAAGTTAAAGCTGTTAACTCTCTCCCAATTCTGTCCCATCAATTAAGACAGGTTTGTAGATCCCCAGCTTTCCCCTCCTGAAGTCAATAATTACCTCCTTGGTCTTCCTGTTATTGAGTGCAATATTGTTGTCTGACACCATTCAATCAAATTTTGAACTCTGTACTCTGATACATCGTTACCCATTATTTGTTGAATAACAACGTATAATTGGTGAATTTAAAGATGGTATTGGAGTCGTGGCTGACTATAAGGTCATGGATATAGAGAGAGTAAAGCAGAGTACTGAGCACATGGCCATGAAGACATAGAGTTATTAAGTCACAAAGCACAGTAACAGACCCTTCAATCTAACTAGCCCATGATGACCAGGATGCTCCATCGATTCTAGACCCACCTGCCTGTGTTTGGTCCAAATATCATATCATATCATATCATATATATACAGCGTGGAAACAGGCCTTTTCGGCCCACCAAGTCCGCGCCGCCCAGCGATCCCCGCACATTAACACTATCCTACACCCACTAGGGACAATTTTTTACATTTACCCAGTCAATTAACCTACATACCTGTACGTCTTTGGATACTTCTAATCTTTCCTATCCAGGTATGACAAGTGCTCCTATGTTAATCGTTGTTGAGGTTACCCTGAACAGCAACATTCTCTTCGGTAGTGCTAGCCATAACCAGAACAGTACAGCAAAATAAGCACAATTTTGCACAACAAATTTGAGCTGTCTATCTAAAATTGTAATTAACTGTACATGACTTCAACATTATCGTTCCCCAGCCCCGCACTGCCCGATTTTATCTTCTCGCTAAAATCCACAAACAGAACTGTCCTGGCAGACCCAATGTTTCTGCCTGTTCATGTCCCACCAAATTAATTTCCACCTACCTCGACTACATCTTCAGACTAAAGAAGGGTCTCGACCCGAAACGTCACCCATTCCTTCTCTCCCGAAATGCTGCCTGACCTGCTGAGTTACTCCAGCATTTTGTGAATAAATCTGCTCTTAAGGAGACTTGGAGCATCTCCGACATCTCCCTACCGTTTCTGGATCTCACCATCTCCATCATAGGAGACAGACTAGTGACCGACATCTACTACAAACCTACTGACTCCCACAGCTATCTTGAATACACTTCTTCCCACCCTGTCTCCTGTAAAAAGTCTATCTCCTACTCCCAATTCCTCCGTCTACGCTGCATCTGCGTCCAGGATAAGGTGTTTCACACTAGGGCATCAGAGGCTTCCCCTCTTCCATTATAGATGAGGCTCTCACTAGGGTCTCCTCTATATCCCGCAGCTCCGCTCTTGCTCCCCCTCTCCCCATTCATAACAAGGATAGAGTCCCCCTTGTCCTCACCTTCCACCCCATCAGCCAGCGTATACAACAAATTATCCTCCAACATTTCCATCACCTCCAACGGGGTCCCACTACAAATTATCCTCCAACATTTCCATCTCCTCCCCTTTCTGCTTTCCGCAGAGACCGTTCCCTCCGTAACTCCCTGGTCCACTCGTCCCTTTGCACCCAAACCACGCCCTCCCCTGGTACCTTCCCCTGCAACCGCAGGAAATGTAACACCTGTCCCTTTACTTCCCCCCTCGACTCCATCCAAGGATCCAAACAGTCTTTCCAGGTGATGCAAATGATCACCTGCACCTCCCCCAGCCTCATCTATTGTATCCGCTGTTCCAGATGTCCACTTTTCTATATCGGCGAGACCAAACGCAGGCTCGGCAAAAACGTTTCTCTCAACACCTTCGCTCAGTCCGCCTTAACCAACCTGATCTCCCGGTGGCTCAGCACTTCAACTCCCACTCCCAATCTCTCCTTTCTGTCATGGGCCTCCTCCATTGTCATAGTAATGCCCACCACAAATTGTAAGAACAGCATCTCATATTTTGCTTGGGCAGCTTACACCCCAGCAGTATGAACATTGATTTCTCTAACTTCTGATAGTTCCTCTGTCCCTCTCTTTCCCCTCCCCCTTCCCAGTTCCCCCACTGTCTTCCTGTCTCCAACTACATCCTTTATTTGTCCCGCCCCCTTCCCTGACATCAGTCTGAAGAAGGGTCTCGACCCGAAACGTCACCCATTCCTTCTCTCCTGAGATGCTGCCTGACCCGCTGAGTTACTCCAGCATTTTGTGATGACCTCAATATAACATTCACTTTATAACAAGAATATTCATGGGGAATGACCTTCCTATGCAGAGCAGTTTACCGGTGATTCCAATTTTCAATGTCTGTTGCAATTCAAATGGATGTTAAACTACAAAAAAACACAATGTCCTAAAAATATAAAAGTGAGAAAGGAAATCGAGTGAGTTAAATATGGGAGGAAATAATCACCAGCATATTATTTATACAGCAGCTGGTGGCTAGTTTTCTTGTCATGCAGCCCATCTATCAACTTAACTCCCAGAAGAACTGATTGTTTACAGCGATGCAGTTATTCTCTGCTATATAGTTGTTGAGTGGTGAACTTGTCTGTAACAACTATGAATAACTAGTTAGAATAGAAAAGTATGCATCATAGCTAGAGGCTTGTCAAGACTAACTTTTACCTTTTGTGCTCACCTGTTCATTATTATAGTACCTTGGATAAGTGGCACTTTTTATTTCTTAGTGAACCAGTTTCCAACTTGCATAAAAAACAAAACTGATGTTGCTGTTAAAGTGAATTTATCAACACCAATTTTTGAACTAGTTTTAGGAAATCCTGGGGTTGATAATATAACTCTCAGTATAAGCTGAGACTTGTAGTAGCTGTGAGCTTACAAACCTGTGGTGCCCCAGACCCTGAATACTGCATGAGTCACACAAATATGTTATATTTGAGAATATACCTGTGCAGAAATACAAATAATATTTAATATAGGTGCAGAGCCTGGCATAATATTCATCATACCATATATGAGTTCATATTCATATTCATCTCATATTGACCATAATATGTATTTTTTTACACAATGCTGTATTTTTGGCCCCTATTTAGAGACTGATAAAATGGGCTCGACTGAAAGTTTGACACCACATCTGAGGACCTGGAAAAAGGACTCAAATTATTTAAGGTGAACATAATGCTAGCTCCAGTGCATTATTTGTATTTCTGCCCAGGTACACTATAAAATATAACGTGCTTTGTACAACTTACACCATATTTAGTATGTCTACAAGTCTACCAACTGCACATTTCCTAATCAAACAGATTGAAATATTGTGAAAGTAACAGAGTAAGGAATGAGAAGGTGCAAATTAGAGTGGGTGAATGTGATGTGGTCAGGCAAAGAAAGAGAAATAAAGTGTGAGATAGAAACGTTAATTTAAATAAAAGAGATGAAAGTTAAAGTAGAATAATAGTTCACATATTTAAATCTTCAATCTTCAATTGAAATCTGAAAGAATGGTAATTCATTGTTCATTTCCAGTGCAAGAGAGTTTAATAGACAATAACTCACAACAAAAACATTACATAGGGACAAAAAATATTAAAAGTGCGGGAGTAACTCGGGTGCAGCAGCAGAGTGGCACAGTGGTAGAGTTGCTGGCTTACAGTGCCAGAGACCTGGGTTCAATCCTGACTACGGGTGCTGTCTATGTGGAGTTTGTACATTCTCCCTGTGACCACGTGAGCTTTCTCCGGGTGCTCCGGCTTCCTTCCACACTCCAAAGACGTACAGGTTTGTCAGTTAATTGGCTTTGGTAAAATTGTAAATTGTCCCTAGTGTGTAGGATAGTGTTAATGTATGGAATGATTGCTGGTCGACATGGACTCAGTGGGTTGAAGGGCCTGTTTCTATGTTGTATCTTTACAGTCTAAAGTCTAAAACTCAGCAGGTCAGGCAGCATCTCTGGAGAGCATGGATAGATGACATTTCGAATCCGGACCCTTCTTCAACCTGATTATAGAGGGAGGGGAATAGAAAGCTGGAAGAGAGGAGAGGTAGGACAACACCTGGCAGGTAATAGGTTGATACGGGTGGGGACCAGGGGGGGTTGCCAGGGGGGATTGATAGGCATCTAATGGACAAAGTGCCAGAGATGAAAAAACAGAAGGTGTGAGATAAAATAATTGAGGAGTTGTAAATTGGACAAAGGGAGTGAAGAGTTGCGAATTGGACAAAAGGATTTGGCTAAGTTATCTGACCCAATATCTGCCTGCCAGTTGCCAGCAAGTTTTTAGCTTTTTTAGCCAAAAGGTGGTGGGTATATGGAATGAGCTAACGTAGGAGGTAGTTGAGACATGTACTTTCACAATGTTTAAGAAACATTTAGACAGGTACATGGCTAGGACGGGTTCAGTTTGATATGGGCCAAACACAGGCAGATGGGACGAGTGTAGATAGGACCTGTTGGTCGGTGTGGGAAAGTTGGGCTGAAGGGCCTTTCACCACGCTGTATGACTTTATGACACCATGACTCTATGACTTGGCATTCTTTGATGAACCTATCACACTCCCAACTAAGGAAAACATTGCAGAAGATGGAAATCCAAAAGGAAAGCAGAAAATGCTGCAAGCACTTTGCAGGTTAAAGCAGCATCTGTGGAGAGAGAAATAGAATCAATGTTTCAAGGATTCTTCATTACAACTTGAAAATTGAGAAGAGAAATATGTCATAAGTTTCAGAGAAGGAGAGAGAGAACAGAAGGAATGCCTGTGCAGATCAAATTTGTTAAAGGAACAATTACATTTAAAAAATGGCAGTTGGAGGCAGAAGAAAAAAGAATTTAAACAAATTGGAATAGAAAGGTCTATAGAAAAGGAAACGGAGAGTAAAGAATGTTACCTGAAATTGTGAAATCCAAGATTAACTCTCAAAGGCTAAAACATACCTAGATTAAACAAAAGTTGCTGCTCAATCAGCTTGCATTGGGCATCGCTACAGCAATGTGGCAGATTGAAGGCCGGGAGACCAGTGGAAGAATAAGATGGGGAACTATAACAATAGCAGATGAGTGTTGAACGAGGTGTTCTGCAATGCGACCATCTGTATGGGAAATAAATCTTTAAAACGGAGACACAAGGAACTGCTGGAATCTTGTGGCAAAATACAAAATGCAGGAGCAACTCAGCAGGTCAGGTTCTGTGTAAGTATCGGTACAGGGAATGGATAGGCAGTGTTTCGGGTTTGAAGGAGGATCCCATTCCAACAACATCGCCTATCCATTCCCTCCACAGGTTCTGGCTAAGCTGCTGATTAAATGCCAACAGCACGTATTTTTTTCTTCAGTAATAATATTGTCTTAAGCTGTTGTTGTTTTGCCTCTTTGTGGAGGAGGTTCAAAAGTAAGAGAGGTGCTGTTGAAGTAGCATTGGTGAGTGACACAGTGCATGTTAATGTTGATAAACACTGCCCCAGTGCCAGGGTGCTGGCAATGGTGACTGTTCAGGCTGCTGTGTTGGTGAATTTAAGTGGCCTGCATTTTCTGATTGAGGTTGAGCTGCTTATCTGTTTTTGGACCTGCACTCATCCAGGCACGTTGCTAATATTACACCAGAGTCCAGGCTTGTGCTTTGTAGATGTCAAGATGGCTTTAAAAGTCTGGAAAGAAAATACTTGCTGCCATATATCATGATTCTGTCCAGATTTTGCAGCAGTGGTCCTTGTATGGTAGTCAGGATTTTGAATGATTGATGTCCCCCCAAAACAGCTTTGCAGCAGCACAATGTTTGTAAAGGTAGTTAGACTCTTCTTCTGGGAATAGATGTTTCCTGGCACTTACAGTGCCCTCCATAATGTTTGGGACAAAGACCCATCATTTATTTAATTGCCTTTGTACTCCACAATTTGAGATTTGTAATTTAAAAAAATCATATGTGAGTAAAGTGCACATTGTCAGATTTTATTAGGGTATTTTTATACATTTTGGTTTCACCATGTAGTAATCACAGCTGTGTTTATACATAGTCCCCCCATTTCAGAGCACCATAATGTTTGGGACACATGGCTTCACAGGCGTCTGTAATTGCTCAGGTGTGTTTAATTGCCTCCTTAATGCAGGTAGAAGAGGGCTCTCAGCACCTAGTCTTTTCTTCAGTCTTTCCATCATCTTTGGAAACTTTTATTGCTGTTGATCAACATGAGGACCAAAGTTGTGCCAATGAAAGTCAAAGAAGCTATTTTGAGACTGAGAAACAAGAATAAAATTGTTGGAGACATCAGCCAAACCTTAGGCTTACCAACATCAACTGTTGGGTAATATCATTAAGAAGAGAGCACTGAGCACATTAATCGCAAAGGAACTGGCAGGCCAAGGAATACCTCCACAGCTAATGACAGAAGAATTCTCTCTATAATGAAGAAAAACTCCCATCACCTGACAGATCAGAAACACTCTTCAGGAGTTAGGTGTGGATTTGCCAATGTCCACTGTCCATAGAAGACTTCATGAACATAAATACAAAGGCTACACTGCAAGTTGCAAAACCACTGGTTAGCCACAAAAATAGGATGGCCGGGTTACAGTTTGCCTAGAAGTACTTAAAAGAGCAACCACAGTTCTGGAAAAAGGTCTTGTGGACAGATGAGATGAAGATTAACTTATATCAGAGTAATGGAAAGAGCAAAGTATGGAGGAGAGAAGGAACTGCCCAAGATCCAAAGCATACCACCTCATCTGTGGAACACAGTGGTGGGGGTGTTATGGCTGCTGAAGGTACTGGCTCACTTATCTTCATTGATGCCACAACTGCTGATGGTAGTAGCATAATGAATTCTGAAGTGTATAGACATATCCTATCTGCTCAAGTTCAAACAAATGCCTCAAAACTCATTGGCCAGCGGTTCATTCTACAGCAAGACAATGATCCCAAACATACTGCTAAAGCAACAAAGGAGCTTTTGAAAGTTAAAAAATGGTAAATTCTTGAATGGCCAAGTCCATCACCCATTCTGAAGCCAATTGAACATGCCTTTTTTAAAGCTGAAGAGAAGGGGACTAGCGCCCAAAACAAGCATAAATAAAATATGGCTGCAATACAGGCCTGGCGGAACATCACCAGAGAAGACACCCAGCAACTGGCGATGTCCCTGAATCACAGAGTTCAAGCAGTCATTGCATGCAAAGGATATGCAACAAAATACTAAACATGACTAATTTCATTTACATGAAATTGCTGTGTCCCAAACATTATGGTGCCCTGAAATGGGGGACTATGTATAAACACTGCTGTAATTTCCACATGGTGAAACCAAAATGTACAAAAAGTAGTCTTTATTAAAATCTGACAATGTGCACTTTAACCACATGTGATTTTTTCTATTACAAATCTCAAATTGTGGAGCACAGAGGCAAATAAATAAATGATGGGTCTTTATCCCCAAACATTATGGAGGGCACTGTACGTGCTGTGAGTGTTACTTGATGCATATCAGCCCTTAGCCAAATGTTCTGACCTGACAATTGAAGAAATGTCAGTGAAAAAGTGGGTAAAAATGTTTTGGACTTTTTAATAAAACCACGCTTGTCCAAGAGTTTCAATTCTGTAGTGCACAATAAATTGAAAATACGTTTTGACTGTACTTTGATGTTTTAGCTCTCATGTAATGAGTAAATCTTTACCTATAAATTGAATATATTTAACTTGTCCAAGAACTCATACCTTTAATATATCAAATAATGACAGAATTTGAGAAATGATTTTGATTGTAAATGGGAAGATCTTTGGCAGAGGTTGGAACTGATCCGAATTGAATAGGTCATCTATTAAAACATTAAGCTCATTTTCCATTCAATTTAGTCCAAAACTGTTTTTCAGTGATTGAGTTTTGCACGATTCTATCTATTTCATTTTTTTTAAAAGGTCAGACACAGAAGTCATTTATAATTTGCATATTTAATTTTCCATTTGAGCCACAGTGCCACACAGCTATACAGTATTAAAGGGATTCAGATTTCATGAAATGAAGATTGCTGGCTTAACCAAAAACTGCAAAGCTAGGTCATTGCCATCCCAATTATTCTCACTAAACTTTTGCTGACTTTTTCCACACAAAATCATACACTTAAAACCTCACTGTTGGATTGGCCCATCCTAATTAACCAAAGGGAATACATTATAATAGTAACAATCTATGTTAATCAAGAAGGAATTAAAAGGTTTATTAATAAGGAAAGGACTGCACAGAACCAGTTTAGAAGAGTATACATTCCTATTTTTCTTCTGACTGCACTGATCAGAACATCATTTGTTTCATTTTCTTGGCCATCATTCATGGGTGTGCATTGTGGTAAAGGTCACATTTTTTTTCCATTTGGTGAATTAACAATCTTTTTAAGATATCATTGAATCTTTTTAAAGCAATTTAGTTATCTCAACTGAATTTGTTTTTAAACAAAGTGTGCAACTGTACCAAGAAAATTAACTCTTCTCATAGAGTCATACACCACAGACACAAGCCCTTCGGCCCAGCTTGCCCTTGCTGGCCAAGGTGCCCTGACTAGTCTAGACTAGTCCCACCTGGCCGTGTTTGGCCCATATCTCTCTACATTTTTCCTATCCTTGAATTTCTTCTCACCAGGATTCCTATCCACATACCTGTCCAAATGTCTTTTAAATGTTATAGTTTTTGCCTCAACTACCTCCTCTGGCAGCTCATTCCATATACCCACCATCCTCTGTGTGGAAAAAAATGACCCTCAGATTCCTATTAAATCTTTCTTCTCTCACCTTAAACCTATGTACTCTGGTTCTTGATTTCTCATACTCTAAGTAAACGATTCTGTGCATCTACCTTATTTATTCCCTTTATGATCTTATACACCTCTATAAGACCACCTTCCATCCTTCTATGCTCCAAGGAATATAGTCCTAGCCTGTCCAACTGCTCCCTATAGCTCAGGCCCTCAGGTCCTGATAACATCCTCATAAATCATCTCTGTGGTCTTTCCAGCTTAACAAAATCTTTCCTATAGCAGGGTGACCAAAACTGAACACAATACTCCAACTCTGGCCTCACCAACAGCTGGAAGATAACATCCCAACTTCTATAAGAAAATAACTGCAGATGCTGGTACAAATCGATTTATTCACAAAATGCTGGGGTAAGGGCGGCACGGTGGCGCAGCGGTAGAGTTGCTGCTTTACAGTGAATGCAGCGCCGGAGACACAGGTTCGATCCTGACTACGGGTGCTGTACTGTAAGGAGTTTGTACGTTCTCCCCGTGACCTGCGTGGGTTTTCTCCGAGATCTTCGGTTTCCTCCCACACTCCAAAGACGTACAGGTATGTAGATTAATTGGCTGGGTAAATGTAAAAATTGTCCCTAGTGTGTGTAGGATAGTGTTAATAGTGTTAGTGTGCGGGGATCGCTGGGCGGCGCGGACTTGGTGGGCCGAAAAGGCCTGTTTCCGCGCTGTATATATATGATATGATATATATGATAACTCAGCAGGTCAGGCAGCATCTCGGGAGAGAAGGAATGGGTGACGTTTCGGGTCGAGACCCTTCTTCAGACTGATGAAGGGTCTTGACCTGAAACGTCACCCATTCCTTCTCTCCCGAGATGCTGCCTGACCTGCTGAGTTACTCCAGCATTTTGTGAATAAATCCCAACTTCTATACTCAATACCCTGACCGATGGAAGCCAATGTGCCAAAATAAATATTCTCTATAATATTTTACTGGAAATCACTGAAAATATATGCTTTGGAAAGTGAACGTCGTGAGTTGTTTGTGTCATAGAGGAAAACATCAGTTTTTCAGTAGTCAAAATATTTAAGGGTGATTAGAAAATGACATATTTTGTTATCAATAGAGTGCAAGTCTGCACTGCTGTATTTCAGTTTTCAGCTTTTGATCCCTGAGAAATATTGACACTTTGAATTTGAAAGTAATTGTGAAACTTCCTGATTATGGGCTGATTATGAAATCATGAGCCTAAAGATGATGGAACAAGTTATAGTGAATTCAGCCCTGTTTTATAGATGATACTTGCAGAACACTATTCAATCAAATGTCACAAATAAGACTTTCATGCAATTTTCTCAGTTGCTGCTTTTAGGGTGCCATTAAATGTGTTAAGTTGGCACTCTCAAAGAGTGTGGACAATTATTGTCCACTTTACTGCTGCCTTCATGGTTGTACGGTTTTGTTTTTCAGTTCAGTTCAGTTTAGTTTATTGTCACGTGTACCAAGGTACAGTGAAAAGCTTTTGTTATGAGCTAACCAGCCAGCGGAAAGACAATACATGATTACAATCGAGCCATTTACAGTGTATAGATACATGATAAGGGAATAACGTTTAGTGCAAGGTAAAGCCAGTAAAGTCCGATCAAAGATTGTCTGAGGGTCACCAATGAGGTGGATAGCAGTTCAGGACTGCTCTCTGGTTGTGGTAGGATGATTCAGTTGCTTGATAACAGCTGGGAAGAAAACTGTCCCTGAATCTGGATGTGTGTCTTTTCACATTTTTACACCTTTTGTTTATTTGCTTGCATATGGTATTGGTTGGAAATAAATCTCCTTTTTTTTTCATTTGTAGTACTTTGCAGAAGATTTGTCAATGTTGGAAGGAGTTGTTTAAAGATGACCCAATCAGTTTAATGAAGTATGATGTGAAAATCCAGAGTCAGAGAAGCACACTCTAAATGTGCTTATAATACAAATCACTGTTTAACTTTGCTGGAAAAACCATACTAAATATAATTCTGAAAGTTACAAGCAATGCAAAATAAATAGTTAAAAGTTGCATGAAAAATGAGAATAGACATATGGGAAATCAAAGACTCAGACAAATATTTCAGAAGTATGTTGAGAAAATGTGACCCAGGGTAATGGGTGCCATTAAAAGTCTGATGATGGGACCTGGCAGATATACCAAATACTTTCTCACTAATAATGTATTAAACTATAATACCAAAAGTTTGAGTACAACCTAAAAAAATTGATTTATATAATCTCAATATCATCAAAAAATAATAGTGAAAATAATGACAATGAAAATTGGCGTATCTCCAAAACCAGATTTTTCTTTTCAGAAAATAATATAATGAAAGTGTCAAAGAAATTGTCAATGACATTATCATTTTTCCAAACTCTCCTTGGTGAGTTTAAGGTGAAGGGAAAAGATTTAATAGGAATCTGAGGGGTAACCTTTTCACACAAAGGGTGGTGGGTGGATGGAACAAGCTGCCAGAGGAGGTAGTTGAGGCTGGGACTATTCCAACATTTAAGAAACAGTTAGACAGGTACGTGGTTAGGACAAGTTTGGAGGGATATGGACCAAATGCGGGCAGGTGGGACGTGTAGCTGAGACATGTTGGCCAGTGTGGGCAAGTTGGGTCGAAGGGCCTGTTTCCACACTGTATCACTCTCTCTGACTCTATGACACCTGCTTCAGCAAATTTCCCCTTGGATTGGAAAATTGTTCATGCCACTATATTGTTTAAAATTAGAATTAAATTTAAATATAAATTAAGAAACTGTTTTAGTTCTAAACATATTATGTAGTAGTGGCTGAGTTTTTATTCCACTTTATTTATTCCACCGGTGTGGGCCGGATATCAAATAATGATGATGGAGTACAGGAAGGAGATCAAGAACCTTGTGTTCTGGTGTTGAGACAACAACCTTTCTCTCAATGTCAGCAAGTCAAAGGAGATAGTGATCAATTTCAAGAAGCAAAGTGGTACAGTTTGCATTGACGGTGCCAAAGTAGAGATGGTTAAAAACTTCAAATTCCAAGAAGTAAATATTACCAAAAAGTTCTCCTGGACCACCCATTTTGAAGCAATGACCAAGAAAGCACAGCTATGCCTCTAACTCCTTAGAAGGCTTAGGAAGTATGGCATGTCCCCTACAACTCTCACCAATTTGTACAGATGCACCATCAAAAGCATTTTATCAGGATGCATCACAGCCTGGCTTGGGATCAGCTCCATCCAAGACCACAAGAAATTGCAACAAATTGTGGACGCAGCCCAGACCATATCACAAACTAACCTCCCTTCTATTGACTCTATTTATACCTCACGCTGCCTCGGCAAGGGCAGCAGCATAACCAAGGATGAGTTTCACCCTGGCCACCCTCTTCTCCCTTCTCCCATCAGGTAAAAGGTATAGAAGTGTGAAAACGCACACCTCCAGATTCAGGAACAATTTCTTGTTATCAGGCAACTGAATCATCCTACCACAACCAGAAAGCAGTGCTGAACAACTATCTACCCTCAGACTATCCTTGATCGGATTTTGCTGGCTTTAGCTTGCACTAAACATTATTCCCTTATCATGTATCTATACACTGTAAATGGCTCTATTGTAATCATGTGTATGAAGGAACTGCATATGCTGGCTTAAACCGAAGATAGACACAAAAAGCTGGAGTAACTCAGCAGGACAGGCAGCATTTCTGGAGAGAAGCTTCTCTAGTCCTTCTCTCCAGAGATGCTGCCTGTCCCGCTGAGTTATTCCAAATTCATTTGCATATTTTGATAACATAAATACTGCTGTTGGTAAGGGATTGTCCACTAACATTATTTTATGACTTCCATTAGCTTTCAAAAATATTTCTCATCCTAAAATAAAAGCTAATGGATTTTGATGAAAATTAAGGAAATGTACAGGTGGTAGATGAAATGAAGATAATGGGTAGTTAATGCAACTGGTAAGATTGGAAAGATATCTGCTGCCTCCGCATCTTTTCACTACACTTATAAACGACAGATTGAGAAATATGTATTATCAACTCTGCTGATGACACACTTGTGAACATAAATGGGAACAGAAAATCAAAAAGACCATTCAAAGTTGAAGTAAGCAACCTTATAATGGTGACTATCATTCAGAGTGGGGGAAGTATGGTTAAACATACTCAAGTGGATCAGAACATTTATCAAATAGTGATAAGCTCTGAACTGTGGAGGAGTTTTAGAGATTTAGAGGAGCTTTAGAGATTTAAATATAGAAATCACTAAAAGTTAGAAGGTGAGTTTAAAAACATTTAATGATATGCTGGGCTTTATCTCCATTCTTTAAGGGACAAAATCTTGAATCTACTCCACTCTTATGGAGTCAAAAAACCGTCTAGTAGGGTTTATTGTCATATGCACCTGTAACAGAAAGATGTGCTGCTATCATCGGGCAGAAGGTGCAGAAGCTTGATGTCCTACACCAGTAAGTTCAGAAAACTAAAACTTTCCTACAACCACCAGGATCTCGAGCTGATCTGCAAAACCATCATTCTACCTCAGCCACAGATATAACAGACAAACCATACGGACATGTTTTCTAATTGTGTTTTGGAAAATATTAATTAAACATAAATTCTACAAGAAAATGAATGGGAAGAGATTGTGGTCACATTTTTTTCAATATCTTGTGAAATTTATAGATGACTAGACCAAGTGGACCCGTTGGGCCCATTCCTCGTAGAGGGGGGAAAGGGAAGGGGAGAGGGTGTCATTGACTTGCGCCCGTAGCGCCAGCTCTGCAGCCAGAGCGAGCCGTGGACCCGAAGCCTCTCCTGAATTGGTCTACCACCCTCCACCCCCCACTGGCCCACTCCATCCCCCCTACCCCCCCCCCCCCCACTCCAATATATATATATATATATATATATATATATATATATATATATATATATATATATATATATATATATATATATATATATATATATATATAAAGATCTGAGTGTTAGTAATAGATAGATAAATTAATGTTTTCCAAGAACAGGGCATGGCCCAGATGGTGGGGATCTTTGTTGGTAAATGCTGCCTTCTTGAGGCAGTGGTTTATGTAGATCCTTTCAATGGTGGGAAGGGCTATGCCCACGGTGGGCCAAGTCCACTATTCTCTGCAAACTCTTGGGTTTATTGTACCATTGATGTCAGTTTAAAAAAAAAATTAAAGCATTCTATGGTGTATACATAAACACATCTGGAACTGTTTTTGCAAGATATTTCAAAACTTGTTTTCAGAGAGGTTTGACGCATCATCAGTTTCAAAATCGAGCCAAAAAATTGTATTCTAATCCTTAAATTTTTAAACTTATCAGAAATAGAGGCATAGACATTTGCCTAGCATCTCCAGTAAAGTTCATAATTAATTTACTCAATCTAAGTGGGACAGTAAAATGAATTCAACAAATAACCATACTGCATTCTGATAGAGTAAGAAAATAACTGCAGATGCTGGTACAAATCAAAGGTATTTATTCACAAAATGCTGGAGTAAATCAGCAGGTCAGGCAGCATCTCAGGAGAGAAGGAATGGGTGATGTTTCGGGACCCGAAACGTCACCCATTCCTTCTCTCCTGAGATGCTGCCTGACCTGCTGAGTTACTCCAGCATTTTGTGAATTAATACTGCATTCTGATGGGCATACATCTATGCTGGATATTTGGTTTTTGGTAGCTAGTCTGAGGAGTATTGTAGTTTTAATTGGCAATTAAACATGTAATCATTTTTGAAACAATCAAAAGATGAGATGGTCTAGATTTCTAATGTATCTGGTGAGTTAGTTTTAGCTGCATAATTAAAATACTGGAAATAGCAAATTAAGCAGCATCTGTTTTGGGACAAATATAGTTAACTTTTCCCAGTTCTATTGAAAATATGAAAAATCAAACATATCCCAAGTTGCAGAGAGCGGGACAGGGTAGAGGCATAGTTTGTCTAGGTGACAGAAGATCTGTTGTCATCAAAGAATGAATGCATGATGAAAGCATCTGAATCATAGGTGATCTGTTTTGTGAAATGTAAATGGAGCAAGATGAAGGCAAGACAAAAAAAATAGAATATGTTTGAATTGTGATGCAAAAGCTTTAATCTTTAATAAAAGAGAAAGCTGCAAATGTGGAGAGATTCAAGATGAGGTATGCTTCTTAAACTTACAATGGACTTCATTGGACAATTGCAGAAGGCCAGAGACAGAGGTCAGAGTGAGAGTGCAATGGAGAATTGAAGTGACAGGCAACTGATAGCACATAATCATCCCTGCAGACTGAATAGAGATGTTAAGTGAACCAGTCATCCAATCGGTTTTCTCCAATGATAAGACCATAAGGCTGCGGCCCATCAAGTTTACTCCACCATTTGACAATGGCTAATTCTATTTTTCCCTCTGAACCACATTCTCCTGCCTTTTCCCATGTCATTTGACACCCTTACTAATCATGAACCTATCAATCACTGCTTTAAAAATACCGAATGACTTGACCTCCACAGTCTGCTCTGGCAATGAATTCCACAGATTCATTGCCCTCTGGGTAAAGAAATTCCTCCTCATCTCCATTTTAAAGGAACGTCCTCTTATTCTGAGGCTGTGCGCTCTGGTTCTAGACACTCCCACTACTGGAAACATCCTCACCATATCCACTCCATCTAGGCTTAAGATCTCATCTTGGGCATCAGCTGTGGTACAGATGAATCACTACTTCATGTGGAAGGGTTGTTTGGATCCTTGGATGGTGGGAAGGGAGGAGTTAGAAGAGATGTTGCATCTCTTGCAGTTATCAGCAGTAATTAGTGGAGATGGAAGAGCAAATCATGGAATTCTGATGGAAATAGTTCTTTGGTATGCGGAAAAGGAATGGAGAAAAAGGTATATCTGATGTTGAAATTTCAAGAGATAAGACACAGTCAGAAAGTGGGAGAATGTAACTTTTAGGTTCTTGAGCTTGTCGTGATTATCCAGCATCTGTCATTTTCTTCCACTTTGGCCTCTCTTTGACCTCTTACAATATTAGAATGAAGCCAATGCAAGAACAAAGAACGACACTTCATCAGGCATATTGAAACCCTCAGCACATAATTAAATAATTAAGAATCCAATAATTTCTGATAATCATCTTCTTCCGCTTGCATTAGACTGGCCAGTAAAATACCTGAACCACAAATTCAGATTTCCCTCTCTGTACCTGACAAGTTGGATTTCACTTGAAAACAGACTTCCACTCTTTATGTGTTTGGTCTTTACACGCTTCCCCGTCTCTGCAATTTAAGTTATGTTTGTTTTGTTTTCCAGTTCAGAATAAAAGTTATTGACCTCATAGATTAACCCTGCCTCACAGAATTTCTGTAGCCTGCTAAGTATCTTCAGTACTTCAGGCCCCGAAGAAGGGACCTGACCCAAAACATTGTCTATCCATGTCCTCCACAAAGGGTGCCTGACCTGCTGAGTTACTCCAGCAATTTATATTTCACTAAAGATTACAGCATCTACAATTCCTTATGTCTCCAGTATTTTCTACTCTTATTTCAGATTTTCAATATCTCAATTTATTTCCATTGTCATTTATTGTGCCATAATGCCATCTGTACATTACATTATTAATAATGGTTTCAATGGAAGCAGATAATTTAGGTCAAATAAATAATACTGAATCTCTTCATTAATCAATGTTTTATATATGCAACCTGTTTCATTAAGTCTGTAATCCTGTGATTCGGTCTGTCATACTCCATGTAAATAATGTCATACTTTGCATTGACTACTGCATCTACTGGCCAAGTGAATGTGATCTTTGCCATTAAACAACTCCAAAGGGAATGCAGGGATTAGCAACAACCACTCCACATTGTCTTTTCCAACCTCAGAAAAGCATTTGACTCCACCAACTGGAAAGATTGATGAAGCCTGCACCTCACTGCCCACAGAATTCCATATCCACATAATGTGTGTTTCATGATGGTGTCTGGAACAGAATCCTCAACAACGTGTCTAACATAGTCAAGAACAAACATGGCTGCAACGTTGTCCCAATAGCTTTTCAATCATTTTTCAAGATTTCAAGGTCTGTTTATTGTCACATGTACCAGTTAAGGTACAGTTGTAGCGACCATAGAGAATGGTCCAGGTCGTCGAACCCTCGGATTGGCCAGCGAGGTCACGTGGGAACGCGACCATGGGGATTGGTCCAGGGAACGACATCGCTGATTGGCCAGCGATGTCATGTGCGCGTTTGGCGCCCGTTTTAAGCAGTTCGGCGAAGTCTTCAAGGAAGACAGTAAGTTTGTATTGGTTGTCCTGTACCTTGTTGTTTAACTCTGTATTCGTGTATTGCGGCTGCAATAAACTTCGTCTACAACCAACAAGTTTCGGACTCGCCATATTGGTGACCCCGACGTGATCTGGACGATCACCGACTGAGCAGGAACCCGACGCCTCGTTGACGATGGCTGAGCAGGGCACACCGGAGTCAAGCGCGGCAGGCGTTCATCTTCCGTTATTTTGGACGTACGCACCGCAAGCTTGGTTTATCCACGCCGAGGCTCAATTCCATATAAAGAAGGTGTCGGACGAGTCCACGAAGTACTTCTACCTCGTCAGCGCGCTATCGCCGGACACAACCAAGCGCGTGATGCGGTTCATCGTAAATTCACCTGCGGAAGACAAATACGAGGCCATGAAGAAGGTATTACTACGAACCTTCGGGTTGAATAAGCATGGTGGTGCGGCAAAACTTCTGCACCTACCGGATCTTGGAGACCAACTGCCTTCCGTCCTCATGGCCGAAATGATGATGCTAGCCGGTGAGCATACGGATTGCCCGATGTTTGAACAGGCATTCCGCGAGAAACTTCCCGAGGATGTCCGACTGCTGCTTACGGATTGTTCTTTTAAGGACCCCGAAGCATATGCAGCGAAAGCGGACGCGCTCATAGCGGCAAAAAACAAGGCAAGTGGTTCAATCAACAAAGTCTCGACATCGGTGGCCACGCCACAGCGATGGCAAGATGGCGCCACGTCTCCCGCCAATTCTCCGAAAGCCCGCCAAAAAGATCCGCACAAGCGCGGCTGGTGCTATTATCACCTACGATGGGGTAACGAATCCCGCAACTGTCGTTTGCCTTGTACCTTCGCGGGAAATGCCTCGGCCGATCGTACATAGGGGCAGTTACGATTGGCCAGAACCGGCGCCTCTATGTCCATGATCGATTCATGGACACAGAATTTTTGGTAGACACGGGAGCCATCGTCAGCATAGTGCCGCCGACCGACCTCGAAACCAGATCGGGTAAGACAGGTCCCACCCTCATCGCGGTTAATGGCAGCCCAATTCGCACTTTCGGTACACGGAAGATGTCCCTTGTGTTAGGCCTCCGCACGTACGAATGGCCATTCATCATAGCCGACGTCAAACAAGCGATCCTGGGCGCAGATTTTCTCTGGGCTTTTTCACTGGTTCCTGATGTCCGCGGTAACGACCTCCGACCCTCTGCCGAAGATGAGCACGTCGCTCCGACAATCGCCTCCTCGCCCAGCCCTACTGTCCAGGCCGTCGTCGCAGCCCCCGACTCGTATGCTGCGATTCTGGCAGAGTTCCCAGAGCTGCTCGTCCAACGTTTTGACGCACCTTCGGCTAAGCACGGTGTGGTCCATCACATCCGCACCGAAGGCCCTCCCGTTTTCGCTCGGGCCAGGAGACTACCGCCAGACAAACTGGTGGTGGCAAGGGCGGAGTTCAGGAAGATGGAGGAAATGGGAATTGTCCGTCAGTCTGACAGCCCGTGGGCCTCGCCGTTACACATGGTCTCCAAGGCATCTGGGGGGTGGAGGCCATGTGGCGATTATTGGCGTCTCAATGCTGTCACCACGGCTGATCGCTACCCCATACCGCACCTACAGGACTTTTCATCTGGGCTGGAAGGAGCGGTGGTGTTTTCCAAAGTCGATTTGGTGCGAGGATACCATCAGATTCCGGTGCGACCGGAGGACATACAAAAAACTGCAACTATTACTCCGTTCGGGTTGTTTGAATGGTTGCGTATGCCTTTCGGTTTAAAGAACGCGGCACAAGCTTTCCAGCGACTGATGGACCGCGTGGGCCGGGGTTTACCCTTTTTGTTTATTTATTTAGACGACATCCTGGTAGCCAGCCCCTCAGTGCAGGAACACCAGGCCCATTTGCGGACCGTGTTCCAGCGGCTCCAAGACCACGGGCTCATTATCCAACCCTCCAAATGTCAATTCGGCCTGCCTGCCCTCGATTTTCTAGGGCACAGAATTACTCCTGCCGGCGCCGCCCCTTTGCCCGAGAAGGTGGAAGCTATCCGGGCTTTTCCCAGGCCCACCACAGTAAAAGGGCTGCAGGAGTTCGTAGGCATGGTTAATTTCTACCATAGATTCGTCCCGGCAGCGGCGCGAGTCCTGCGCCCGCTTTTCCAATGCCTTGCAGGGAATCCGGTAGAGTTGTTGTGGTCCCCGGCCGCAGAGTCGGCTTTTACGGCAGCTAAGGCAGCCTTGGCAGACGCCACCATGTTGGTCCATCCGAGCCCCTCCGCCCCCACGGCCCTGACGGTTGACGCCTCTGACGTGGCGGTGGGTGGGGTTCTGGAGCAGCAGGTCAGTGGCCATTGGCAGCCTTTAGCGTTTTTCAGCCGGCAACTAAATTCGGCCGAGCTGAAATATAGCGCATTTGACCGAGAGCTTCTGGCTCTCTATTTAGCTGTCCGTCATTTCAGGTATTTCCTCGAGGGCCGCCCATTTGTGGCATTTACGGACCACAAGCCATTAACATTTGCTTTTTTGAAATTGTATGACTCATGGTCGGCCCGCCAGCAGCGGCACCTGACTGCTATCTCCGAATTTACCACAGATGTCCGTCATATCGCGGGTAAGCTTAATGCCGTTGCTGACGCCCTGTCTAGACCTGCTTTTCCCCCTATTTCGGCGGTGGACTGCGAAGTGGATCCCCAGGAGCTCGCGGAGGCACAGCTCCTAGCGGATACCGTTTCGGCTTACCAGTCCACCACTTCGGGATTGAAGTTGGCCCAGGTAGCTTGTGGGTCGGAGGGCACGAAAGTCTGGTGCGATGTTTCTCTTCCTCGTCCCAGGCCGGTAGTACCGCCCTCCCTTCAGCGCCGGGTTTTCGATGCCATTCATGGGCTGGCGCACCCGTCCATCCGCTCCACCTCTGCCTTGGTAGCAGCGAGGTTTGTCTGGCATGGCCTGCGGAAACAGGTAGCGGGGTGGGCACGTTCCTGCGTGCCCTGTCAGACCGCTAAAGTCCAGCGCCACGTCCAGCCCACCGTACAGGATTTCGGGGTCCCTGCTTTTCGTTTTTTCCACATCCACATGGATTTGGTCGGGCCTTTGCCTTCCTCCCGGGGCTACACCCACCTCCTCACGGTGGTGGATCGGTTCACCCGGTGGCCAGAGGCTTTCCCATTGTTTGATATCTCGTCAGCGTCTTGTGCTAGGACTTTGGCCCTTCATTGAGTAGCTCGTTTCGGGGTCCCGGCAGTTATTACAACTGACAGAGGGCCACAGTTCACTTCGTCCCTCTGGGCCGCGCTGGCGGAACTGTACGGGTCCAAGTTACAACCCACAACTGCATATCACCCCCAGGCAAATGGACTCGTAGAAAGGTTCCACCGCCAACTTAAGGCGTCCCTCAGTGCAAGGCTTGAAGGCCCGGACTGGGTAGACCAACTCCCTTGGGTTCTTTTGGGCATCCGGACTGCTCCTAAGCCAGATCTCGGTGCGTCGTCCGCAGAGCTAGTATATGGCTCGACACTTCGAGTACCCGGAGATCTGTTTCCGGACCCTTCAGCCCTGCTCCCTACAGTCCCATCAGCGTTAGCATCCCTCCGGGAACGGGTGGGCTCCCTGGCTCCAGTGCCGACTTCACGTCATGGGTGTCCCATGGTACATGAACCGTCTTCCCTGAAGGACTGTGAGTTTGTTTTTCTGCGTAAAGATGCCCATCGCGCCCCGTTGCAGAGGGTCTATCAAGGGCCGTTCCGGGTTTTACGTAAGGGAACGGCTACTTTCACCTTAGACATGGGCGGCAAGAGTGAACTCGTCTCCGTGTCCCGGCTCAAACCTGCCCATTTGGACCCGGATCAACCAGTCCTGGTCGGTCAAACCCCTAGGAGAGGCCGACCTCCGTTAGTTCCGCCCAGTCCAGAAACCCCCGTTCCGACAGTTCCTCCAGGACCCCCCGTTTCGGCAGTTCCTCCAGGACCCCCCGTGCCGGTAGTTCCTCCAGAACCTCTCGTTCCGGCTGTTCCACCAAGTCCGGAACCTCCGGCTCCTGTGGTTCAGGCTGTCCCTCTCCGTACTCGTTATGGTCGCGAAATCCGGCTCCCAGCTAGGTTCCGCACCTCGGGTTCTGGGGGGGGTCATGTAGCGACCATAGAGAATGGTCCAGGTCGTCGAACCCTCGGATTGGCCAGCGAGGTCACGTGGGAACGCGACCATGGGGATTGGTCCAGGGAACGACATCGCTGATTGGCCAGCGATGTCATGTGCGCGTTTGGCGCCCGTTTTAAGCAGTTCGGCGAAGTCTTCAAGGAAGACAGTAAGTTTGTATTGGTTGTCCTGTACCTTGTTGTTTAACTCTGTATTCGTGTATTGCGGCTGCAATAAACTTCGTCTACAACCAACAAGTTTCGGACTCGCCATACAGTGAAATTAGAGTTACCATAGAGCCATACTAAGTGAAAAGCAACAAGACACACAACCATTTAAAAGTTAACATAAACATCCACTACAGTGGATTCCACATTCCTCACTGTGATGGAAGGCAATAAAGTTAAATCTACTTCCTCTTGTTCTCCCGTGGTCAGGGCAGTCAAACCATCCGCACGCAGTCAGGGCGATCAAAGCCCTGTCGGGGTGATCGAAACTCCCGCGTCGGGGCGGTTAAAACTCTCTCCGTGGCATAGAGCTCTGGAGTCGGCCTCTTCTTACCAGAGACCAGATTTTTGCTCCATCTGATCTAATGAAATGATATCCAACCGACAATAGTCAGATTTAAGGTCACCTGACTCTCTATAGTGGAGCTGCAGTATGCTGATGGAACTTGGGTTTACCTGTATTTACAGAATGAGCTCCAACACATTATCCTCCAGTTCACGGAAGCAAATCAATGGGGCAAAGGTCTATCAACTGCTGTGTAACACTGCCCTTCAATAATCAAGATTTGTGGTAAAATTATGGGAAATTGCCGCATCTCAAGAGCCCCCTTGGTGAAGCCAGATATTAATGATTTAAATCTCCCATCACCTGCATGGCCTTGGTGCTACTCACTAGAGTTTAGAAGGATGAGGAGGGACTTCACTGAAACATACTGAAGAGTGAAAGGCCTGGAAAGAGTGGAAGTGGAGAGGATGTTTCCACTAGTGGGAGAGTCTAGAACTAGAGGACATTGCCTCAGAATAAAAGGCCGTATGTTTAGGAAGGCAATGAAGGGGAATTCCTTTAGTCAGAGGAAGTGAATCTGCAGAATTCATTATCACAGATGACTGTGGAGGGCCAAGTCATTGGGTATTTTTAATATGGAGATTGACAGGTACCGTCAGCGATGGCAGCCTCGCCAACGGTCTGTCTGTCTTTTCATCTTTTTTGTTAATTTCAGTGTGTTTTTAAAAGTATGTGTTAATAATCTTTGGTTTGTTTTATGTGGGGGGTGGGGGAGGGGGTCGGGGGAAAACTTTTTATCAATCTCTTACCTTGCCGGAGATGCAATTGTTTTCCGGATGGTATCTCCGGTCGCCCTGTGGCCTAACATCATGGAGCTGGCAGCCTTGCTCGAGAGTGATTTTGAGCCCAACCACAGGGCCGTGGACTTACCATCAGAGCCTGCGATCCCTTGCCTGGGATCGACGCGCCAACTGCGGATTTCACCATCGAGGAGCTCGCAGTCTCGGGTAGAGGCTGATGTCAGGAAACTCCAAAGTCGCAGGAGGTTCGACTGGCCCCGACCCAGGGTCCAATTGCCCAGCGCGGGGGAGCTGAGATCCCCCCGATGTGGGAGCTGAGATCCCCCCGATGTGGGAGCTTGGTCACCCCGATGTGGGAGCTTGGTCACCCCGATGTGGGAGCTTGGTCATCCCGATGTGGGAGCTTGATCGCCCCGATGTGGGAGCTTGATCGCCCCGATGCGGGAGCTTGGTCACCCCGATGTGGGAGCTTGATCGCCCCGATGTGGGAGCTGAGATCCCCCCCGATGTGGGAGCTGAGATCCCCCCCGATGCGGGAGCTTGGTCACCCCGATGTGGGAGCTGAGATCGCCCCGATGTGGGAGCTGAGATCGCCCCGATGTGGGAGCTTGGTCACCCCGATGTGGGAGCTTGGTCCCCCCGATGTGGGAGCTTGGTCCCCCCGATGCGGGAGCTTGGTCACCCCGATGCAGAGGGCCCGACCACCGACCATGGGAGCCAAGATCATCTGTCAACGGAAGGCTCGAGGCCCCCAACCACGGGAGGACAAAGAAGGGAAGAGATTGAATATTTTTCACCTTCCATCACAGTGAGGAATGTAGAGGAGTCACTGTGGTGAATGTTCATGTTAAAATGTATTTTGTGTGTTTTTATTGGTATGACTGTATGGCAAATCAAATTCCTTTTATGTTGCAAAACATACTTGGCTATTAAAGTATGATTATGATTATGATTATGATACTTAATTGGTAAGGGTGTCAAGGGTTATGGAAGAAGTCAGGAGAATAGGGTTGAGACGGATAGATGGGTCAGCCATGATTGAATGGTAGATGGGTCAAATGGCCTACTTCTGCTCCGATGATGTCTGAATCATGAACGCAGTTGAATGAGGAAAAAATGAGTTTACTATTTAAGATCTTAAAATAGCACAAGGCTCATTATACTCTGGCTAGCTTGATCTCTGTCCTCTCCTATCCTTCAGAAAGCTGGACTGCTTATCACAGGCTCCTCTGAGAAGAGAGCATTGATACAGTATCCACTAAATCCTTGAAGACTGCTGGAAGGCAATCCAATTAGTGACCTCTCTCAGACCAACATCCCCAACACCTGTGGTCCAAATTACATTCCGGCAGCTTCATGAGGTTAACTGTGTTGCTCACATGCTCAGTCAGATTCCCAAAACCTGAGAACTATTGACCACCAGGTTCAAGAATAGCTTCTTCCCAACAACCATCAGGCTCTTGAATACTACACAACAATGACCGCAACTATGACATTTCATGGACTGTCTTTTGTTTGCTCTAAGGATTACATTTAATTTTTGCAGTTGTATTGTGGTAATTAATTTATTGATTTTAAGAAATGTTATATTATCTGTGTGCATTGTGTTTACAGGCCTGCACCTAAACTGGAGGGGGACCAACATCTGAGGGGGAAGATTTTCTAATGCTACACGGGAGGGTTTTAACTAGATTAGCAGGGGGTGGGATCTCGTGCAGGACAGAGGCACGTGAGAGGCTAGAAGATAGTATGGAGGGTGGTATGGGAAAGGTTAGTGGACAGAATAGGCATGTGAAAGCGGAGAGTGAGGAAGGCGGGTTGGTTTAAACTGCGTGTATTTTAATGCAAGGGGCCTGATGGGTAAGGCAGATGAGCATGGATAGGTACGAGCGACTAGGACGTTGTAGCCATGACTGAAACCTGGTTAAGGGAGGGGCAGGACTGGCAACTCAATGTTCCGGGGTACAGGAGTTTCAGGAGAGACAGGGGTGAGGGAAAAAGTGGAGGGCGGGTTGCATTGTTGGTTAAGGAGGAGGTCACGGCTGTGTTCAGAGGTGTCATTACGGACAGTTCGTCTAGTGAGGCTATATGGGTGAAGCTGAGGGACAAGAAAGGGATGATCACCTTATTGGGGGTGTACTACAGACACCCGAATAGGCAATGGGAATTAGAAGAACAAATGTGTCGGGAGATTGCAGACAGCTGCAGGTCAAATAAGGTTGTTGTAATAGGGGATTTTAACTTTCCCAATATAGACTGGGAAAATCATAGCGTGAAGGGGTGCAATTCTTCAAAAATGTTCAGGAGAATTTTCTTAAGCAGTATGTGGAGGCCCCCACATGAGAGAGGGCAATGCTGAATCGAGTATTGGGAAATTGGGAAGGGCAAGTTAATAAAGTGTGTTTGGAGGAGCCTTTTGGGACCTGTGGCCACAGGTCGATTAGGTTTTAGATGTGGATAGGGATGGAGAAGGTCCACGTGTAAAAATGTTCAACTGTGGTAAGGTCAACTTTGAGGGTTTTGAGAGAAGGTCTCACTCAAGTTGACTCAAGCCGGTTATTAGAGAGCCACGTAGGATGTTTTTAAAAGTGTACTGAAGAAAGCTCAGGATGTGTACGTACCTATTAGAGTGAAGGGCAATGCAGGCAAACGTAAGGAAGCTTGGCTGACGAGGGAAATTGAGACATTAGTCAAAAACAAGAAGGATGCATGGGACAGGCATAGGCAGCTGGGATCAAGTGCATCCCTGGAGGAGTTTTGGGAATTAAGGGGTAAACTAAAAAAGGAAATCAGAAGGGCAAAAAGGGGCCAGGAGATAGCTCTGGCAGACAGCATTAAGGACAATCCCAAAAGATTTTATAAATACATAAGGGGGAAAAAGGGTAACTAGAGAGAGAGAATGGGACCTGTCAGGAATCAAAGCAGTCACCTCTGTGTGGAGCCACAGGAGATGGGCAAGGTGCTAAATGAATATTTCTCTGTATTTACCGAGGAGAAGGACAGTAGGGCAGAGAAATTGGAGCAGTCACTTCAAGTGTCTTGAGAGCAGTCAAGGTTACTGTCGAAGAAGTACTGAAGGTACTGTTGTGTTTTGAAGGTAGACAAATCTCCAGGGCCTGATCAGATATATCCGAGGACATTGTGGGAAACTAGAGAGGAAATTGCGGGAACCCTGGTTGAAATTTACGAGTCGTCCTTAAATACAGGAGAGGTGCCGGAAGACTGGAGGGTGGCAAATGTTGTACCTATTTTCAAGAAGGGCTGCAGAGAAAATGATGGGAACTATAGGTTGGTGAACTTAATATCTGTAGTTGGTAAGTTCCTGGAGAGTATTCTGAGGGATAGGTAATACAGGCATTTGGATGGGCAAGGGCTGATTAGGGATAGTCAGCATGGTTTTGTACGTGGGAGGTCGTATCTCACAAATCTGATTGACTTTTTTGAAGACGTGACCAAAAAGGTTGATGAAGGCAGAGCTGTAGATGTTGTGTACATGGACTTCAGTAAGGCGTTCAACATGGTAGGCTGCTCTGGAAGGTTAGATCGCATGGGATCCAAGGAGAGATAGCAAAATGGATAGCAAATTGGCTCCATGGAAGGAAGCAGAGGATATTGGTTGAAGATTGCTTCTCAGACTAGATGCCTGTGACAAGTGGTGTGCCTCAGGGTTCGGTGCAGGGCCTGTTACTATTTGTCATCTACATCAATGATTTGGATGAGAACATACAAGGCAAGATTAGCAAGTTTGCTGATTATACAAAAGTTAGTGGTTTTGCAGATAGTGAAGATGGTTGTGAACGATTGCAGCAGGATCTGGATCGATTGGCCAGATGGGGGGAGGAATGGTTAATACAGAGAAGTGTGAGGTGATGCATTTTGGGACATCGAACAAGGGCAGGACCTACACAGTAAATGGTAGGCCTCTGGGTAGTGTTGTAGAGCAGAGAAGGAATGGGTGACGTTTCGGGTCGGGTCTGAAGAAGGGTTTCGACCCGAATCGTCACCCATTCCTTTTCTCCAGAGATGCTGCCTGTCCTGCTGAGCTACTCCAGTTTTTTGTGTCTAAAATGATTAAGGTGTTCTTCTAACTTTTCCCTCATTTAGTGATTGGCTGGTATGCTTGCCAACAAAATACCTGACTTCTCCAATGAATTAATTTTTGGAAGATGTACAATGCTGGATTCAAGTGAATAGGTCATCTCAATGATAATAGGTTCTGGATGTTCAGAGGAAGCTCAAGACAAGATAACAAATTAACTATCCTTCCAATTCATCTTCAGCTTCCTCATTAATGTCTAAATTTCTTCTCACTTGCTGCAGGGTAATATTAAAATGTGTGAATCTATTATAATTTGAAACCAATGTATATTGTACATATTTCCCATTTTTCAGTAGAAAATATTATGTACAATGCAAACTGAATTTAAAAAACTGGAGATATTACCAGTAAGGAAATGTGCCCATAGGATTCAAAGTAATAAAATGTATTCAATTGCTAAATGATCCACTGAGTACCTCCGGCACTTTGTGTTTGCTCAAGATTTCAGTTTCTTGTGTCACGACTGCAGACTTACTGGGCATTGTTTTCCACTATACCAGGTTAATATGTTAAATAAAGGCATAATATAAATATACATATTTCCACTATTTTCATTAAAAAAACAATAGGGTGCCTGCAGCTTAGGAATGGAATCCACTTAACGAAGAGAATAAACCCTTAAAATCCTGAACTCCAGTATTCACTGATTTCAAACAAACCTGTTAACATTTCTAAATCAGAACTTCATTCAAACTTTGGAAGGAAGAAAATCTGAAGAAGGGTCCCGACCTGAAGTATCACCAATCCCTTTTCTCCGGAGATGCTGTCTGACCTATTGAGTTACTCGAGCACTCTGTGTCTATCTTTGGTATAAACCAGCATCTGCAGTTCTTTGTTTCTACATTTTGGAAAGATTTTTCTGTTTGTGGGCAAGCAAGAGGTAAAATGTTGAAGAATAGCTACAATGGTTCCCACATTGTGGCCACAGTTAAGATGCAAGCAAATTCTGATTGCTGCAATTTATAATTCATATGGCTCCAACTGGCCTACTCAACGTTAAATGTGACATGCCTGACACTAATGCAGGACAATAACAGTAAAATGTATTACATAATTGGGGGCGTGGCTGCGTTCTGCAGCTGCGGCTCACCGGCAGTCTCTCTGTCTTTTTGTTTTGTTTTGTCTTTGTTATCGTTTAAATGTTTATTTTGATTTATTTTTAACTCTGTTATGTGGGGGGTGGTGGGGGGGGTGGGGGAAACCTTTTTTTCCAATCTCCTCCTCAACGGAGATGCGACCTTTACCGTGTCGTGTCTCCGTTCGTGCTACGGCCTAACACTGTGGAGTCGGCGGCCTCCAGCTGGGATCGACCTTGAAGACTCTGGTCGCAGGGCCTGGACTTACCATCTCGGAGGCTTGCAGACCGCAACATCTGGAGTTCGCAGGTCCCTGGCTGGCGACTGGCTTTCGGGAGCTCCAGCCGTAGCAGCTTCGACCGCCCCGAAGCGCGAGGTTTGATCGACCCGCTCGCAGGCCCCTCATCGCCCTGCGTGGCCTGGCCGCGGCACTTTCCATCGCCCGGTGGGGGCTCAGGACCTTCATCGGCCTGCTCGGCTCGGCCCTGGGACTTTCCATCGCCCGGTGGGGGCTTCAAAAGTCTGGAGCCTCGATCGCCTCGTGGCACCACGGGAGAAGAATGAGTAGATAAGACTTTTCTTTGCCTTCCATCACAGTGAGGGTGTGCCTGGAGCAATCACTGTGATGGCTGTTTGTGTTAAAAATTGTAATTGTGCGTCTTGTGTTCTTTATTGTTTACTGCAGGACCCTGACGTGAGAGGACGCTGGCACTATTTGTTCGCCGCTTCTCCGTCAGGATAGTTTGTCTGTTTGTTTTTATGTCTTGACTGTTTTTGTAAAGCGTCTTTGAGCATTTGGAAAAGCGCTATAAAAAATAAATGTTTATTATTATTATTATTATGTACAGCCATTTTAATTTGTTCTTATTGTTGACCAGGCAGCCAAATCTTTTATACATAGATAGCACATTGCTAGCTCACAATGTATGTGTCTCATACGCACCTCCGTGACATCTAAAAATGAGCTTTGTGCCATTTAATTTTGAGGCCACTCCATAATCCTGGCCTTTACTAAATTAATTTCTAATTTTATTATGGTGATGGAAGATACCTTTCATGCATAGGTACATTTTTTTTTTGTGTGTGCATTGTAATTTGGCACTGTAATGAATGGAAAATTGACAAAATAAATGACTGTTCATGAACTGTTGTTGATAGTTTGCCAGGTCTTAGAGTCACCTCAAGGACGCTGCAATTAATTATTCTCGAATTTGAAAACAATTTTTCTATCCAAAAGTTAATTCAATCGTGTTGTGTTAACAGATTGAATATCAAATATAGTAAATATTGGCACTGCAGTTAATAACATGCTGAGCCTCAGTACATTATTGCTTGTAATGCAAAGTTCACATTTTAATAAACATCAGTGCCATTATTCTTCAACTCTTCCTACTTAGGGGCACATTCATTGTAGCACAGCAGCATAACGGATGTTCTTGACATCTACGTCTACACAGTTTATGCATAACCACATGGAAGAGTTTGCACATTTGTTAGAAAAACTGTGTTTCCATGCCTTTCCTCAGCTTTTCATCTCCTTCACACATAGATGCTCTCTGTTTCAGATTCGCCTGTGCAGCTCTGTATCCTTTCCTACTGTGGAGTCTTCTAAACGACCCAAGCCTGAGTAATTTGTGCATCCAGTTAGTTGTTGTTTGAGAGGTAAGGTAATTACTAAAACTGCGTCAAGCACATTGTGCTTGTGTAGCTCTTCACAACCAAAAACAATTTCATGATTATGGATGAATGTAATATTTTATATATTTTCTTAATTGTGAGGTCATTTGGCCCAATGTGTCCATGTGGGTTTTTATAGTATTCCCATCAGTACCATTCCTCTCCTTATTTCATTTATAACCTGTTCTCTCACACATGCCCATTAACAACCCATGCTTTTCCCAGCCACCTAAATGAGGGATAATTTACAGTAACCAATTAATTTACCAAATAACTGGTGTTTGGGATATGAGAGGAAAAGAAGCATTGGGACAAACCTAAGTGGTTGCAGGGAGAATGTGCAAACTCCACACAGACAGCACTGAAGATCAGAAGCAAACATGCATCCCTGGAGCAATGACCACCCATGCTGCCCAATTAAAATGGCTTAACGATGACTATTGCACGGTGTTCCCTACACACTTTAAAACAGGTCATTTTGAAGATCAAACCTCTTTTCGATAAGCAGGTGTTGCATTAATAATGTACATTAATGGGTTTAGTGAATACATTTTTAATGACAAAAAGATTTGCCCATATTATGAAAATCATAATGTCATAGAGTCATACATCATGCGCCCTCTGGTCCAATGTGGCCATGCAACTTAATTGTCCAACCAACCTGGTTAACTTCCCTGAGCTTGACCAAATCCCTCTGAACCCTTCCTATCCATGTATCTGTCCAAGTGTCTTTTAAATGCAGTTATTGTATCCTCCTCTGGCAGCTCGTTCCATAGATGCACCATCTTTTTTGAGAAAGATTTACCCCTCAGGTTCCTTTTAAATCTTTCCCACTCATCTTAGACGTATGTCCTCTAGTTTTATTACCCTGGGAGAATGACTGTGGCTATTCACCTTAGTTATGCCTTTCATTATTTTTATAGGCCTCTTTAAGATCACTCCTCAGCCTTCTAAATTCTAGTTAACATCCTCATAAATGTTTTCTACACCTTTTTCTAGTTTAATGCCATCTTTCCTGGTAACCAGAAATTAACACAGTATTACAAATAGGGCCTAACTAACGACTGGCGCAGTTGTAACTCGTGCATTCAATACACTGACTGAAGATGGCAAACGTGATGGACAGGTGGTGAAAAATGCTTTGTTTACCACCTGTCCACCATTGCCTTCATGGAAGTGTGTGCATACACCCCTCTCCCTCTCCGTTCATGGAATTATGTACCTGCACCTTTAGATAAGTCAGAGTACAGGAGGGAGATAAAAAATCTGATTGAATGGTCCCAGAAAAACAACCTTGCTCTTAACATTAGCAAATTCAAAGAGCTGATTGTTGACTTCAGGAGTGGAAAGCCAGGGATCTATGAATCTGTCTTCATCAACGACATGGAAATGGAGTGAGAAAACCACGTCAAGTTCCTGATCAGGCATATCCCTTATGACCTGTCCGGGCCTGGCACATTGATATGATCATAACAAAAGTTCATCAACACCACTTCTTCCTAAGAAGATTGAGGAGATTCCGTATCTCGTTGACTGCAGTGAATGGTAAAGAGCATACAGAATGGTTGCATTACAGCCTGGTTCATCAACTCAAATGCCCAGGAATTGAGGAAACTTCAGAGAGTGATAGAGACTGCCCTGTCCATCAAAGATACTGACCTCCCCGCCATCGATAGGATCTACATGAGGCACTGCCTCATCAAATATCATCAAAGCCCACACCACCTTGACCACACTCCATCAGGAAGAAGATTCAAGGGCCTGAAAATCATGACCACCAGGTTCACAAACAGCTTCTTTCTCTTGAACACCACACAATACTAATCTCAGCATTTATGATCTTCTGTGGATTTCAACTGCACTACTGACTTTGGGTTTTGTACTATTATGATTACCTGGTATTTTTGGTCATTCATTTATTGTTTTTGATTATATTGTATTTATTTGTGTGTTATTACGTTAATGGGCCCATTAAGTTGCAGCAAGTAAGATTTTAAATTTTCCATTGCCAGTACATATGACAATAAAATACTTTTGACTCTCTTGATTCTTATTTAATTATCAAACAATTAATTAGAAACTTGTAGTTAAACAAACAATTATTTTTCAACATAAAGCAATGCTTCAACTACCCATGGCGATAATTCCATAAAGGAGAAATTATCCAATATCTTTAATAAAAGTTAGAATTATTGATTTTGCTTACAATAGTTTGTCATTACTATAAACTTAAGATACCACTGCTGAGAATTATATTGCCAACTGCAGAAAAAGTGCTGTGGAATGAAAAACTAGAGTAATTATACTTTTCTGGGTGTCTGTAAGAATATTTGACTCAGTACTCCCAGGGTGGCACGGTGGTGCAACGGTAGAGTTGCTGCTTTACAGCGAATGCAGCGCCGGAGACTCAGGTTCGATCCTGACTACGGGTGCTGTACTGTAAGGAGTTTGTACGTTCTCCCCGTGACCTGCGTGGGTTTTCTCCGAGATCTTCGGTTTCCTCCCACACTCCAAAGACGTACAGGTATGTAGGTTAATTGACTGGGTAAATGTAAAAAATGTCCCTAGTGTGTGTAGGATAGTGTTAATGTGCGGGGATCGCTGGGCGGCGCGGACTTGGTGGGCCGAAAAGGCCTGTTTCCGCGCTGTATCTGAAATATGAAATATGAAATATGAAATACTTTTCATTTACTTTGGTGCCTTCTTTTGGTGCACATTTTCCTCAGCATTGTAAAGTGCATAATTTGTCTGCATTGAAAAGTTCAACTTTAAATACCTGAAAACCATACATTCTTATCTAATCACAGAACAAAGAAGGGTCACAACTCAAAACGTCACCCATTCCTTCCTTCCATCCAGAGATGCTGCCTATCCCCTTGAGTTACTCCAGCATTTTCTATTTTCAGTGTAACCCACATCTACAGTTCCTTCCTACATAGAACAACTCTCCCATTCCTTGTTCCCTATCACTAAAAAAGGCAAAAACAGCAGTGTATGTGAACAGCAGCATTTGGAGTTTTGCCGCCAAGTCACATGCTATCCAGACCTGGAAATGGATGACTGGTCCTTCATCATTGCTGGGTCAAATCCAGGCACTCCATTCCCAACAAGGTGGGAGAATTTCACCATAAGAACTGCAATGGTTCAAGAATGCCAATAACCTCCTTCTCAGTGATAATGAGAAATTGGCAAAACCGAAGTCTGACCAGTGATTTCCAGATCATTAGAACATAGACTGTAGAACAGTATAGCATCATAACAAGCCCTTTGGCCCACAATATCCATGCCAAACAAAATGCCACGTTAAACTAATTTTCTCTGTCTGCATGGGAATCCCTCCATGTCCTGCATATTTATGTGCCTACCTAAAACCCTCTTAAATTCTGCTATAAAATCTACCTCCACCACCACCACTGGAAGCACATTCCAGACACCCATCACCCTCTGTGTAAAACAACTTTCTCCCACACATTCAAGAGAGAGTTAGATAGAGCTCTTAATGATAGCGGAGTCTGGGGATATGGGGAGAGGGCAGGAACGGGGTACTGATTGTGGATGATCAGCCATGATCACATTGAATGGCGGTGCTGGCTCAAAGGGCCGAATGGCCTACTCCTACACCTATTGTCTATTGTCTATTATCTATTGTCTATTCCCTTTAAACTGAACTTTCCACCTGGCTGCAGCCCCTAAGGGTCCCTGTGACATTTGTGAAGAATTGGTAGCATCTTTTTGTCAGTCTGATCTCACTTCCTTTGAACACCACCCTGGTGGTGTTCTCACACTCTCACATCATTATAGTGTTTGTTCATTCATCCAACAGTAAGGCTTCCATTAGCTAGAAGCTAGAAGTCGCCTACACCGTTCCTTTAAGAGGTGCCTTCACCAATCTTACCTGACACATCAAATGTGAGTGTTTGCAATAGGTCAATTGAGAACAAGCTCCTGAACCTGTCACAGAGAGGCAGTATACAGGAAAATTCAATATCACTGCTCTGACCTTTATATGACTTAAATAACATGCATTTAAGTGACCCACAGTGTTGTATCATTAAAATGTAATATTGCAATTTCTAGCCCCCTTGTGATCATTCAGTAAAAGGCTGTTGAGAAACTGGAAGTAATGTGGGGTAATATAACAACCAGAGCCTGTGATTTCAGTGAAGATGAACTAAGCATTGTCAGATGCAAGTGTTGGTTATAGCATGGAGTCCAGGCATAATATTGAATTGAATTGAATTGAATTGAAGCATTTATTTTCATTCAAAATACATTTGAACAAAATTTTGTTGCCATACAGTCATGACAATAAAGAGCACAAAACATACAATTACATAAGTTTAAAATAAACAAACATCACAGTGACTCCTCCAGGCACCTCCTCACTGTGATGAAAGGCAAAAAAAGTCTTATCTCATCCTTTGTTCTTCTCCCGCGGTCAGGCAGTCAAACTGATGCATCGAGACGATCGAGGCTCACGATTTTTTTGAAGCCCCCGCTGGACGATGGAAGTTCCCGCGTCCGAGCGATGAATGTCCTGCAATGGGCCGATCGAGCCTTGCAATTCGGGGAGGTCGAAGCTGCTACGGCTGCTGGTCCAGAAAGCCGGTCGCCATCCAAGGGACCTGCGAGCTCCCGATGTTGCGGTCCACAGAGCCCGCGGCCAAAACCTCTGAAGGTAGAGTCGCAGCCACAATCACGGCGCCACCACAGCCTCCGAAAGTCAGCCAGTTCAGAGATGGTAAGTCCAGGCCCTGCGACCAGCGCACTCAAGGTCGATCCCAGCTGGAGGCCGTCAACTACACGATGTTAGGTCATAGCGCGAACGGAGATACAACACGGAAAAGGGTCGCATCTCCGTTGAGGAAGAGATTTTTAAAAATTCCCCCACGCCCCCCCCCCCCCCCCCCCCCACCACCCCCCACATAATACACAGCTAAATATAGGCGATTACATACATCGAACGCTAACAATAGAGAAAGAAAGAAAAAAGACAAACAGACTGCCGGCGAGCAACAGCTGCAAGGGCAGCGCCGCCACTCAGATACGCAGGAATGATTCACATTAACAGCAAAAGAAAGGTCGAGGATGAAAAGCCAAATGGCCCACTCAAGCTTGTGCTTCGCCCGGTGGGGGCTCAGGACTCTCATCGGCCTGCTCGGCTCGACCCTGGGACTTTCCATCGCCCGGTGGGGGCTTCAAGGGGTTGGGAGCCTCGATCGCCTCGTGGCGCCACGGGAGAAGAACGAGGAGGAGATAAGACTTTGCCTTCCATCACAGTGAGGGTATGCCTAGAGCAATCACTGTGATGGCTGTTTTGTGTAAAAAATTGTATCTGTGTGTCTTGTGTTCTTTAATGTCTACTGCCGGACCCTGACGTGAGAGGACGCTGGCGTTGATTATTCGCCGCTTTTCCGTCAGGATAGTTTGTCTGTTTGTCTGTTTGTTTCTATGTTAATTGTATTTGTAAAGCGCTTTGTGCATGTGTTAAGGCGCTATATAAAATAAATATATTATTATTATTATTAGTCTTGAGTTCCTATCTTAGTATTCTATTTTTCTCAGCATAAAACGGAGCAGTACAGAATAGGAACAGGCCTTTCAGCCGATGGTGACGAGCATGATGCCAAATTAAACTAGTCCCTTCTGCTTGCACATGATCCACATCCCTCCTTTCCCTGCATATCTGTGTGCCTGTCTAAAAGCCTCGTAAATGCCATTTTCATATCAGCCTCCATCCCCAATGGCATCTTATTCCAGGCACTATCACACTGTGTAAAACAAAACTGCTTTTGTACTAACCTCTTCAGAATGGTTTATATGCTTTAAGCTATGTTTTCATCATGTGAATGGAAGAGCCTGCGTTTCTTGGGAAAATAATTACGTCAGGAGTGGCCTGTTAAAATGTTTTTCCCTCTTCAGAGATCTTCTTGCAATCTCTGTTCATAGAGATTAGGTTCCTTTGGGTCTCAAACCATTTCAGTGTCTTTCCTTTGCTACTTTATGTTACCTTCGTGTAATAAATTATCTGTTTAAATAATGTACACAATGGATAAATGAGATCTGTAGTAATTGGCAGACTGGATAGTGTAAATGTCAGTTACATAACTTCCTACTGACTCTGCAGCCACTCTGATTCATCAAGAAAGTGTACACTCAAGAACATGCTGTTATCTGATCTTTTTCCATTTCAGCTGCAGCCGGGGTTATTCAAGACCATTTGATTCCAATCAGCTTGTCTTAAAGATCATGTGTCTGCAAGGGACAATTCATTACTTCACATTTCCATGCCATAAATAAATGCTGCATAATAATCGTACTGTATTTTTTTTAAATCAAAATAGCCTTAAAAATAACTTTCCCAGCAGATTATATTTATATAATATTAACATTTATTAAAACAAAATGATTATTAAAATGTATTAAAAATGATAAAAACATAAAGATGAATTACCATTTTGAAAACGATGCCGTTAGATGTATTGCTGCCCTGTTGTAAGAAGAATGTTGTTAAACTGGAAAGAGTGCAGAGAAGATTTATGAGGATGTTACCAGGTCTCAAGGACTTGAGCTCTCAGGAAAGATTGGGCAGGCTAGGACTTTAATCCTTGGAGTGCAGGAGTTTGAGGGGTGATCTTATAGAGGTGTACAAGATCATGAGCGTAATAGATTTGGTTAATGCACACAGTCTTTTACCCAGAGTAAGGGAACCAAGAACCAGCGGACATAGATTTAAGGTGAGAGGGGACAGATTTAATAGGAACCTGAGGGGCAACTGTTTCACACAGAGACTGATGGGTATATGGATCGAGCTGCCAGGGAATGTAGCTGAAGGGATACAGCTGTAGCTGAAGCTGCCAGGGGATGTAGCTGAAGCATTTAAAAGACACTTGGATAGGTACATGGATGAGAAAGGTTTAGAGAGATACTAGACCAAGTGGACCCGTTGGGCCCATTCCTTGTAGAGAGGGGGAACAGGGATGGGGAAAGGGTGTCATCACTGAGTGAGCCCTGGATTCATAGCCTCTCCTGTATTGGTGTAGAACCTTCAACTCCCCCACTCAATCCCCCTTATCCCTCCCCTCCCCCCACTGACCCACTCCATCCCCCTTACCCCACACCCACTTGTCCCTCCCCTGCCCCCACCCCCACTCCCCCAGCCCTGCCCCACCCACACTCCCCCAGCCCTGCCTCCACCCCCATTCCACCCCCACCCTTATCCCCCCTCTCCTGACCCCCACCTCCCTCCCCTCCCCCCCCCCCACTCTCCCCTCCTCCCCATCCCCACTCTCTCCTTCCCACCCACTGACCCCCTTCCCCCCCCACACCCACTATTTCCCCACACCCCCTCCAACCCCCTCCCCACCCCCTCCTTCCCCCTCCCCCCACCCCCACTCTCCCCGACCCCCTCCCCCCACCCCCAGTTTGAGGAAATGGGTTATTAAGTGAATTCTTAAACTTTAAAATCTCTGTAGCTTTAAAAATGTAGCTTTATTTTGAATGAGAGTAGTTAGATATTATGGCCAGGATAATGGTGAGTAAGGTGATGCAAAAATTGTGGTGCTATGGTGTACCGTTTTGGCTGTGCGAACCATAAAAGTTATGCTGTGGTCAAACACACATACACACATACATATGGACAGAGAGTTTTAGTAATATACTATACCAAGTTGGTCTAGTATATTACTAGTCCCCTCCCCACTATACCAGACACGTTACCGCCCACCTCGAGTAGTCCCACCTCCGCCGCCGGCCTCGAGTAGTCCCACCTCCGCTGCCCGACTCGAGTAGTCCCACCTCCGCATGAGGACCTGAAATGTTGACCATCGCTTTTGCCTCTACAAATGTTGCTTGACATGGTGAATTCATCCAGCAATTTATTTGTTTGCTGCAAATGTTTTTTGGCTCCAAGTTCTTCCCAGTAGCGAAATTCCTGATGTGTCTCATTTGATGTCAACGCAATGGTTAATGTTTCAGTTGATAGCCTGCATCAATCCCCAAAATGGCCCCCATCCCTTTTCCCCCATAGAGATGCATAACCCACTGAGTTCTTAACTTGCTGAGTTCTGAGTTTGTTTATGCGATAAATGAATAGGGGCTCCGCATTATCCCCGGTAGCTAACTTCCTAATGTATCACAAAATGCTGGAGTAACTTAGCAGGTCAGGCAGCATCTAGGAGAAAGGGAATGGGTGACGTTTCGGGTCGAGACCCTTCTTCAGACTGATGTCAGGTGGACGGGACAAAGAAAAGATATAGGTGGAGACAGGAAGATAGTGGGAGAACTGGAAAGGGGGAAGGGGGGGGGGGGCAAGAGAGGGACAGAGGAACTATCTAAAGTTGGAGAAGTCAATGTTCATACTGCTGGGTTGCAAGCTGCCCAAGCGAAATATGAGGTGCTGTTCCTCCAATTTCCAGTGGGCCTCACTATGGCACTGAAGGAGGCCCATGACAGAAAGGTCAGACGGGGAGTGGGAGGGGGAGTTGAAGTGCTCAGCCACTGGGAGATCAGGTTAGTTAAGGCGGACTGAACGAAGGTGTTGAGCAAAACGATCGGCGAGCCTGCGTTTGGTCTCACTGATGTAGAGAAGTTGACATCTAGAGCAGCGGATACAATAGATGAGGTTGGAGGAGGTGCAGGTGAACCTCTGTCTCACCTGGAAAGACTGTTTGGGTCCTTGGGTGGAGTTGAGGGGGGAGGTAAAGGGGGGCGGTTGCAGGAGAAAGTGCCCGGGGAGGGGGTGAATTTCCTAATGTATCTCATTTGGCATCATCTTAGAATTTAGTTAATAAAATCTTTTTTATGAGCATGCCTTTCCAGAGTCTAAGAAAGAAGCCCGATATTAAACTTTATAAATAACTTGTATATTATGTAATAATATGCTGACTTTCAAACTGGTGCGTCATTTTCATTTATCTTACTTTAAGTTATTCTTTACTTCCAAATCAAATTTTGTTCATTAGAACTGAAAACTGCATGTCACTCTACTTGATTGTTATCCACTTTCACATTCCGATGAAGTTTCTTCCGAACTGATGTTAAAATCCTCATCTGTGGCTTGTTACCTTCAGCTTTGACTGTTGCATGCATATCCATTTAGCTTCTTATTTTCCTCCTCCTTAAATCCAGGACTCAGCAATGTGTCCTAACTTGCATGCAATACAATACAATACGACACATACGATACGGTACAATACGATACAATACGATGCGATACTATATGATACGATAGATACGATACAATAGAACTTTATTTATCCCAGGAGGGAAATTGGTCTGCCAACAGTCATAAAACACAAAAGATACATGAAACACGAAATTAAAAAGTGACTGTACAACCATTATCCCTATGGCCATTTAGCTACATTGGACTCTGGCTAAACAATGCCACAAATCCAGCCTTCTTTTCAATTATTTTGAAATAGTGCTACCTGCGCCTTTTTAGATGTTAGACTGAAGACAAACAGTGTGGAAACAGGTCCTTCGGCCCACCGAGCACCGAGCACCAATCACCCCATACATGAGCACTATCCTACACACTAGCAACAATTTACATTTACAGAAGTCAAGTCAAGTCAAGCTTATTTGTCACATACATATACAAGATGTGCAGTGAAATGAAAGTGGCAACGCCTCCTGCGGATTGTTCAGCAGGTTTCCCAATATTTAAGCTGTGAAATCTGCTTGGTGAAGCTGGATAGATTAATCTGCCGTGAATCAGAAGGAACTGCAGATGCTGGTTAGGGATGCTGCCTGTCCTGCTGAGTTACTGTACTCCAGCATTTTGTGTCTATTTTTTGAACAACCTGCTGCAAGCTTAGCCACCCATTTATTTCAATGGGAAAACTGGCTAAAGTGATAAACGTAATTTCCTTTTTCAATAGTTATATGAACTGATTTAAATACATGGAGTTCTTTCCAAGTTCCATTTAAATGCTTTAATTAATTACATTATTACAGAATTTTAATAAATTGTATTTTCAATTGTTGATGTTTTTTAAATATGTTTGAATATTCATGAATGCCAGGGACATTTACAGTTAGTCTTCAACAGCCAGGAAGTCAACTTCAAAGAAATTGGTAAAAACCCTGTATTCCCTTCTGATAAACAGAGATTGAAGCTAGTTACTGTATGTGAACTAATAGCATTGTCATAGATCCGTCCTACATTTGAGTTAATATTGTGTCAATATTTATAAATTTCCAGGCTACCATATATGGTGCAATGCAGCTATGTAATTTATAACAAGACCGTTTTTTTATTTGCTCTGAGAACCCAGAAAATATTCAATGTTTCAAAACCCAGAAGAATAAAGTTTGCAAATACACAGTGGTTATAAACTTCCACAGATATTTTGCACAGCATTAAGTTCATCCAGAAAGGGGCTCTGCACATCCATGTTCTTTGACGTTCACAGCCAGGTCAGAATAAAGCTTCAATAGCCAGCTTCATTCTTGGATTAGAAAGGAGAACTAACCGGTCTGATGAAGGGTCTCGACCTGAAACGTCACCCATTCCTTCTCTCCAGTGATGCTGCCTGTTCCGCTGAGTTACTCCAGATTTTTGTGTCTATCTTTGGTTTCAACCAGCATCAGGCAGTTCCTTCTTAGTTAAATCAATCATGGTCTGTGCTCCTGATTGCTGTTTACCCAATTCTAATGGAAGTATAATCCAATGTTAGTGTCCTGGTTTCTTCAAAGTTAGAAGAGGGAATTGCTTGAGAAAAATCTGTAAGTCAAATGAGCAGGTCTGAATCTCTATCAATTCAATTGTAACAATTAAGATTATTTCCAGAGACACAAGGAACTGCAGGTGCTGGAATCTTGAGGAAAACACAAAGTGCTGGAGAAACTCAACAGGTAAGGCAGCATCAGTGGAGGGAATGAACAAGCAACATTTAGGGTCAGGACCTATCTGGTCTTTGTTCTAATCATCTCCCTATCCTTGCCTGTGTTCACCTATTATCTTCCAGGCTTTGTCCAGCCTCTCCCCTCTTCCAGGTTTCTTCTCTCCATCTGAAGAAGGATCTTGACCATAAACGTCACCTATCTATGTTCCGCAGAGAGGTTGCCTGACCTGCTGAGTTACTCCAGCACTTAGTGTCCTTTTTGTGAATGTTACAGTCCAGTTATACGTTAATGTTAAGTTGCAGAGAGTAGAGGCATTAGTGGTTATGGTACACTGAAAATGTTAGAGTCTTTTGGTGCACTTGGTCTATGATAACATTTGGAAGTGAATTCACTGACCTTTACCATTGATAGAAGATCACTGAACTTTTGCCTGCTGACTCTAGATCCTTGGGGTTTGGCTCAAGCTGTTGCCACAGCTGTCTCATTCCATATTTATTGTAGAGGTAGGCAGATTCTTGATTAGCAAAGGGGTAAAAGGTTACTGCGGATGTACAGGAAAGCAGAGTTAGGTTACAGTAGATCAGCCAATATCTTACTGCATGGCAGAACGTTCAGCAAGGTCTGTGGCCCACCACTCCATCTAATTTGAAGATAGACACAAAATGCTGGAGTAACTTAGCGGGACAGGCAGCATCTCTGGAGAGAAGGATGGGTGATGTTTCGGGTCAAGACCAGTCTGAAGAAGAGTCTTGACCCGAAACGTCATCCTTTCCTTCTCTCCAAATTATAAAAATGAAGTCCCTAGTTGCCTTCATTTCTCATCATGCTACAATCAGGGCATAGTGGCACAGCGGTAGAGTTGCTGATTTACAGCGCCAGAGACTCGGGGTCGATCCTGACTATGGGTGCAGCGTTTATACATACTCCCTGTGACCGCGTGGGTTTTCTCCAGGTGCTCTGGTTTCCTCCCACACTCCAAAGATGTACAATATTGTAAATTTTCCATAGTGCGTTGGATAGTGCTAGTGCACAGGGTGATTGCTGGTTGGCGGGGTCTTGGTGGGCCAAAGGATCTTTTTCTATGCTGTATCTCTAAAGTCTAAATCTCCCACCTTTTACTCCATCTAGTACAATTATATTCCTTCTGAGATAGAGAGACCAGATATTTCACATGTGCCTCATTATACTAAAACTCTCACATCAGTTTACTTTCCCGCTGGCTGAATAAGTTATTTTACACCAGTTGAACATTTCGCACTGAGAGCTAAGCTGACCCAGTAATTATAACTAAATCACTTTAATTATAGAGTTTTACTCCTATTGCCTCATTGGTCAGTCCATTCCGAAGATCTGGCGGAAGGCCACCATCATTGCGCTACCAAAACCAAACAAGCCTGCAGATGATCCAAAGAACTATCGGCCCATCTCACTCCTCCGTGTCCCGTACAAGCTCCTTGAACGGCTTCTCCCGGCCCGGCTCGATCCAATTGTCGACCCTCAACTACCCGTTGAACAAGCCGGATTTCGGCGTGGACGCTGCACCACCCAGTCAAGCTGACCAATGACATCGGAGACAGTTTGGAAAAGGGTTACAAGGTGGGCATCACACTGGTGGACCTCACCGCCGCTTATCATACTGTGTGGCACCAGGGCCTGGTCTTGAAGCTCCTCCGAACCATCCCTGACTGTCATTTAGTGCGGTTCCTTGCCAACATCCTTGCCAACCGCAGTTTTGTACAAGACCAGCGACGGATAATCTAGCCGCCTGCGACGCCTAAGAAACGGAGTCCCCCAAGGCTCAATACTGGACCCCATGCTGTACAATCTCTATATCAGCGATCTGCCACGCACGACCTCGCACCAGTATGGATACGCAGATGACTTGGCCCTACTGCACTCGGACAGGAGTTGGTCAAATGTTGAGGATGTGCTCACGGCGGATATGGAATTTGTCGCGGGCTACTTTAAGACGTGGAGACTAAAACTGAGTGTGGCAAAAACCACCACAACGGCCTTTCATCTGAACAACAAGGAAGCTCAACGCCAGCTAACCGTCACCCTCAATGGGTCACCCCTACCCTACAACCCATTTCCTACATACCTCAGGGTGAAACTAGATTGGCAGCTGACCTACAAGCAATACCTTGAATTTGTAGGTGCTTGGCCCGATCGTCATGGGGCACCAGGACATCTACTCTTCGAACCAGTGCTCTTGCACTCGTGTACAGCGCCGCTGAGTACGCCACCCCAGCATGGTGCCGCAGCGCTCATACTAGCAAGCTAGACGCCACCCTCAACGATACCATACAGATCATCACTGGCTGTCTACGCCCTACTCTGATGGATCTACTTCCGGTGCTCACAGGTATCGCACCCGACAACAGCACATTGCACTGGCTACAGCACCTGGAGGGCCTTACATAATTTCTGCTGCCTCAAACGCAAGAAGAATAATTCAAACACAAAGTACTTGTGCTATAACTCCAGGATAAATGCTCAACTAAGAAAACCAAGCCCAAACCCAAAGTAATATCTAACTAAATACACCAACTTACAATAAATGACTCCATATGCAAAAAAAAAACAAAAAATCTAGCTACCCACATATAAATTAGCTCTTAAAAAACTAATCCTGTAGATGCAAGTTTATCATTGGGGTTATCAAAAGAGCACCTCCCTTCATTGGTGTTTCGTTGACTTAGGCCCACGACACCTCGAGAAGGCTCAACAGTTGGTTCTGGCATCCCAGAACAACCCCAACCTAGTAGTAAATATTTCCTGTGGAACAACGCTTTCCTCCTAAATCTACCCGCATCTCCCTATCATTGGCTCCCCGTAACTGGCCTGACTCATACCTATCTGCAAACTTTCCTCCTCTATCTTTCCCTCCCTCACGGACAAAATTAACCACTACACTCTCAGTCCTGATGCCTGCTGAATTCACCTGTACTCTCCTCCTCTCAATTGCTGTAGCTATGCACTTCAATACCTGGTTATACCGCCAAGTATAGCGACCCTGAGAAAGACTACATTACTACATGCCAGGGGAAAGTTACAGAGGCCAATTAACCTACCAGCCCACATGTCTTTGGGATGTGGAGAAAACAGGAACATCCAGAGGAAACCCACGTAATCTCAAACAGGATGTGCAAACGCCACATAGAAAGCACCCAAAGTCAGGATTGAACCTGGGTCCCTGGCGCTGTGATGCTGCAGCTCTACCAGGTGTGCCACTGTGCCACTCCATGGTGATGCAGCATGAGATGATATATCAGACTGTGCCATTGGAAAACTGATGCCATCTGCCAAGAAACATGGCTAACACATAAAGAATATCTTCTGGTGGTTGAGTGTTGATGAAAGGATATGCCTCGGGCTGGTGAAAGCACTTGACCCCTGTTGTGGTCCTGAGATTACCTGTGTGTACAGACAGCATCACACTGTCCCTATGCCAGCCAGTCAAGGGGGTGAGTGTGACTCCCCCCTCGTGCACCCTGTGGACAATAAGTGGTCATTGAAATGTGCCTGGTCAGTTAACTCCAAACTAAACAATAACAAAAGAAAACAAGGGTGGCACGGTGGCGCAGCTGTGGAGTTGCTGGCTTACAGTGCCAGAGACCCGGGATTGATCCTGACCATGGGTGCTACAGAGTTTGCACGTTATCCCTGTGCTCGCATGGGTTTTATCCGGGTTCCTCTGGGTTCCTCCCATATTCCAAAGGCTTGTAGTCTTAATTGGCTTCTGTAAATTGTCCCTAATGCGTAGGATAGAACTAATGTATGGGTGATCGCTGGTCGGCGTAGACTCAGTGGGCCGAAAGGCCTGTTACAATGCTGTATCTCTAATACAAAATCCTGAACAATTCAGGGATTTGTGCAAAAATGGAAACAGCATGCACTGAAAGCATAGAGTACCAAGTTAATTAGCATCTGAAAATAGAAAAGAAAGCTGATATATCCCTTCAGGAGACATTTGGTTGGAAATTATTCTGATTGGTGATGTGATATCAATAACTTAATTTTCTTCACTTTTTTGGTCAACATTTTGTTTGGAACATTATTACATGTAAGGACCAAGGGGCATAAAAATAACCAAATGGGGAATGATAAGGAAATAATTGAGAAGACTGTTATAAAGACAGAATATTGCATTTAACCCTTCAGTGCCCTTTTACATCCACTACTGAGCTGCACTGAGTTGATGTTGTGACATCTCCTGTGGGAGCAGCCTTTGAAAGTTCATTGAAACAGGCTGTCTGATGTATTATGCGTAACTCCATGTACCTCTTCAGAAGACATCACATTGAATTCCCATTGCACTGATACCATAGTTTAAAATGCATGGAGAAAATGTCTGGCAATTTATCACATAATTCTGTGCTTTATTTCTGTTTGGAAATGAGCTAGCCATCCGGTGGGATATTGTATAGCTTTTTTGCAATGTTAACTTATGAAATATAAAAGGTGGTTTGTTCCCTATAGTAATGGGTCAAGAACACTCAGAATTCTAAGGGTAAATTTTAACTCAATTTGCTTGATGGCAACAAAATCAATCTGATCATACAAAATTGCATCTGCAAACCCAGGAAAAAAATCATTGAAGATCTGTCCTGGGCCAAGCACATTGATGCAAACATAAAGAAAGCTCATCACCGGTTCTACTTCCTCAGAGGTTTGGGGAGATTTGGCATTTAGACAATAGACAATAGACAATAGGTGCAGGAGGAGGCCATTCGGCCCTTCGAGCCAGCACAGCCATTCAATGTGATCATGGCTGATCATTCTCAATCAGTACCCCGTTCCTGCCTTCTCCCCATACCCCCTGACTCCACTATCCTTAAGAGCTCTATCTAGCTCTCTCTTGAATGCATTCAGAGAATTGGCCTCCACTGCCTTCTGAGGTAGAGAATTCCACAGATTCACAACTCTCTGACTGAAAAAGTTTTTCCTCATCTCAGTTCTAAATGGCCTACCCCTTTACCCCTTATTCTTAAACTGTGGCCCCTTGTTCTGGACTCCCCCAACATTGGGAACATGTTTCCTGCCTCTAAAGTGTCCAACCCCTTAATAATCTTATACGTTTCGATAAGATCTCCTCTCATCCTTCTAAATTCCAGTGTATACAAGCCTAGTCGCTCCAGTCTTTCAACATATGACAGTCCCGCCATTCCGGGAATTAACCTAATAAACCTACGCTGCACGCCCTCAATAGCAAGAATATCCTTCCTCAAATTTGGAGACCAAAACTGCACACAGTACTCCAGATGAGGTCTCACTAGGGCCCTGTACAACTGCAGAAGGACCTCTTTGCTCCTATACTCAAATCCTCTTGTTATGAAGGCCAACATTCCATTGGCTTTCTTCACTGCCTGCTGTACCTGCATGCTTCCTTTCAGTAACTGATGCACTAGGACACCCAGATCTCGTTGTACGTCCTCTTTTCCTAACTTGACACCATTCAGATAATATGACTCCATTCTAAATTCCAGGCAGGTAGTCATTTCACTGACTACTGAAGAGAATGTTTACGGGTGTGCAGTGGGGAGCATATAGACTGGTTGCATCTTAAACTGTGTGGAAACTGAAAAGCCCAAGAATAAAGGACAAAGCAGAAAGTAGTGGAAGTGGAAATACCCAGTCCTTCATGGCCTGAAGAAGGGTCTCGACCCAAAAAGCCACCCATTCCTTCTCTCCAGAGATGCTGCCTGTCCCGCTGAGTTACTCCAGCTTTTTGTGTCTATCTTCGGTTTAAACCAGCATCTGAAGTTGCTTCCTACACCCTTCATGGGTATTGACCTCCACCATCAAAGAGATCTACAAGAAATGCTGTCTCAAAAAGGCAACTAATATCATCAAAGCCCCACACCATCCTGGCAATGTTCTAATCTTGCTGCTACCATCAGAAAGAAGGGACAGGAGCCCAAGAACCATTGTCTCTTGGTTTAACAACAGCTGCTTCTCATTAACGATCTGGCTTCTGAACCACACCGCATAAACACAAGTAGTGTGGTAACCACAACCTCAGCTTAGTAACAAACTATTTTGGGACACCATAAAGGTTGCATTATTATGGTCTGGTTGTCTAGTATTATTGATAATTTATCTTGTTATTGATTATTACATATTTATTTGTTGTGTGGATTTGTTAATGTAAAGCTGCAGCAAATAAGAATTTCATTGTTTCTTTCCCAGTGCATGTGCCAATTAAACCCTCTTGACACTTGACTACTTTAAAGAACAGCTTCCGATGGCATAACCAGGGATGGACCTCAGGTAAACAGATTACATAGTTAAGTTGTACTTTAATAGTTAAAGTTGTACTTTAACTTGATTGTATTAAATTTCAGCATTAAATCTAGGTTGGCAATCCAGTGAGATATTAAATAAGGTCGACATGTTACAACTACTGCCTGGTGCATAAAATGTTAAAACCTAAATCCCTATTGCTCCTTAAAGGGCCTGTCCCACTTTAGGCGATTTTAAGGCGACTGCCGGCGACTGTTAAAGTCATAGCAGATCGCCGAACCTTTCTTTTACCCGACGACAATGACCACGACAATGACCACGACAATACCGAGTCAGGTCGAGATTACAGCGTCTTCGGAAACATCGCAAAATTCCCACGCTGTCAATGCTTCTCCGGCGTCCTAATGTTCGCTGAAATCACTGACAAGTCGGTAAGTACTTGAGAGTTTTGAACTATAACATCTTGTATGGGTTACTTAAAAACCAAGCTTCACTGTAACAAGGCATAAACTGGATTTACTTCCAGTTTACTAATAGCTGTATTAAAAAATATAATTTTAAAAGTGGTTAAGTGGTTAAGTGGATTTTTGTGAAAAGTGTGTGGATTTTGTTGAAAATGTACAGGAGATGCATATCTGGTTTCTGAGTTGCGTATCTGGGTTGGGAGTCCACTTTAAATGTAATGGCTGATGGCCATAAACATTGCGAAATTCCCACTCTTATCTGACCATCAAACCGTCACCTCCAATCTACCTGTCAAATGTCCTGACGGTAAATAAATTGGTTAAACACAAGCATTTTATGGTATTTTGAAATTACTTTACTTATTTTAATATAATGTGCTTCTAAATGCATCCAAGACAACCGAGCAAACCTGGGGACAGCAGGCGACAGCGCCCGCAATAAGCAACCATACCTGCCGACAAGCCAGCTGTCGCCGAGAAATTTCACTCCAGGTGATTCCTCAGCGACGCGCTGACATCCACTACGATTCTTGGAAGACTCCTCACGATTATGCCCGTGACACCTGGCGAATTGTCGGCGATAGCCTAGTCGTCGGCAGTTGCCTTAAAATCGTCTAATGTGGGACAGGCCCTTAATTTGGACTTGATGGTTGATGAGGACAGTGCGCCAAAGATTTTTTGATTAATTGAAAGATTCAACATGGAAACAGGTCCATGAATCCACTCCAACAATCATCCATTCACAATAGTCCTATGTCATCCCGCTTCCACATCCATTCCCAACATGGGAAGTTAACAATGACCAATTAACCTACAACAACACTCTCTTTGATATGTGGGAGGAAACTGGACACACGGAGAAAAGTCACAGGGAGAACATGCAAATGCCGCACAGACTGCACTCGAGGTCAAGATCGAACCTGGGTCTCTGTTGCTCAGAGGCATCAGCTCTACAGCTGCACCACTGTGCCTCCCTCTTGTTTCTCTGCGTTATTTTGCACAGAGTGTAGGAGGTGCCTGGAACTTGCTATTATTTCAGATGAGAGTGGATGAAAATACACTTTCAATTTCTACACTACTTCAATGGATGGAACAAGTTAAATTTGCTGCGTGGTGTCAGATTTGAAAGTGTGCATTATATTTTAGAGCTACACAATTTCAGAGGCCCAGCTATTGCAGTAACTTTCTGACACTATATCATATCATATCATATATCATATATATACAGCCGGAAACAGGCCTTTTCTGCCCACCAAGTCCGTGCCGCCCAGCGATCCCCGCACATTAACACTATCCTGCACCCACTAGGGACAATTTTTACATTTACCCAGCCAATTAACCTACATACCTGTACGTCTTTGGAGTGTGGGAGGAAACCGAAGATCTCGGAGAAAACCCACGCAGGTCACGGGGAGAACGTACAAACTCCTTACAGTGCAGCACCCGTAGTACACTTGTGCGGGATAAAGGACAGAACTTCTTGGTGGTTTTCACTGCCATTTCCATTGAGGTTGCAATTTTACAAGTCAGGACACACATTGAATTAGTGGGATTAAGAGTTTGGATCAAATCCACATAATTTAAACTTCACTCAAATCTACCCCAGTGCAGGTTTGTGAATTCACCAAAGTCACATATGTGGTTACATCTTTTATTCCATCTTTTAATGGAATAATAGATTTGTTGCCATTTTCTCCAGCTCTTTAATCATTGCAGAAGATGTGGAACTTGCTGTTATTAAAATGTTAAAATGCTGTGCAAATAAACTTGCTGTGGATTAAAATTCACTTTCAATTTCCACATGACTTCAATGAATGGAACAAGTTGAGCTTGCTGTGAGGTACCGGATTAGAAAGTGTGCATTATGTCGTTGAGCCTCAATACTCTAGGAGCACAAGTTTGATCTAGACTTTGTGCGCCATCTGTATGGAGTCTGCATATTCTCCCTGTGACTGTCTGGGTTTCCAGGAGGAGCTCCAATTCCCTAACATATCCCAAAACATGTAGTGATGGAAGGAACTGCAGATGCTGGTTTACAACGAAGATAGACATAAAATGCTGAAGTAACTCAGCGGGACAGGCAGCAGCTCTGGATAGAAGGAATAGGGGACATTTCGGGTCGATACCCTTCTTCAGACTGAGTCAGGGGAGATATGGAAGGGTAAGGTGTGAAAACGAGAGGTCAAAGGGGATGATGCCCAAAATGGCGGCGCTGTCCTAGCAGCTATGGCTTACCTGCGGTCCATTTGTCTTTGTGTTTTTGTTGTTTTTTTGCCTTAATTGTAGTTGTGATGTGGTGTTTTTGTGTTTGTGTACTATGTGTGTATGTGGGGGGGAGGGGGGAAACTGTAAAATTGTAAATAGGTGTCCCTTCCGAACGGAGACCCGACCTTTGTTTTCTGGGTGTTGTCTCCGTTCCTGCTGCGGCCTACCATCGGCCCAACTCCTGGAGCTGTCGGCCTCCAGGGCTCCGGTTCGCTGAGCCCGCGGACCGGACTTACCATCACCGGAGCCGGCCGTCCTCGGAGGCTGCGGGAGCAGCTGCGACTCGCCTTAGGCTCGGGCCGCGTGGATGCTGACATCGGGAGCTCCGGCAGCGGCAGCGTGTTCGCCCGCCCCGGATCGCGGGGCTTGGGTCGCGGACATTTCGCCGTCCGGCGCGGCCTAAGATAGGCCGCGGGATGTTTCTCTGCTGGGCAGGGGCTTCAATGTCGGGAGCCACAACCGCCCCGACGTGCAGCAACAGCAGCAGCGTGTTCGCCCGCCCGGATTGGACTTATCATCGGCGGAGCCAGCCGTCTTCGGAGGCTGCGGGAGCGGCTGCGACTCGCCTTGGGCCGGCCCGCTGCGGACCGTCCGGCGCGGCCTGCAACCACAACAACCTGACCACGGGAGAAGACGGCAGGATGAAGGGAAAGACATTGTGGCCTTCCATCACAGTGAGGAGAGGACTGGAGGAGACTCACTGTGATGGATGTTTCTTTGATGGATGTTTCTTTTTTGGTGTGTTTTTGGGGTTGTGTAATTTTAATGCCTATTTAATGCTTTTATTGTTGGACTGTGAGTGACTGAATTTCGTCCAATATTGGATGACAAATAAAGGTATCTTGAATCTTGAATCTTGAATCTTGATCTTGAAATGTACAATAGATCATTTGTTAGCTGAGGGGAAGGTGACAACGAGGCATACAATCAGTAAAATTTAATCAGGAGGGCAGTCAAACTAGTCAGAACACTACGATGGGGAGGGATGGAGAGTGAGGGAAAGCAATGCTTACAGGGGAAGGAACCTGGGGAGGTGTTGGTTTGGTTGGGAAAAGATGAGTTAACCAGGGAGTTGCGGAGGAAATGTTTTCTGTGGAAAGCAGAAAGGGGTGGAGATGGAAAGATGTGACTAGTGGAGGGATCCCGTTGGAGGCGGCGAAAATATCGGAGGATTATGTGGAAGGTAGAAACAAAATGCTGGAGTAACTCAGCAGGTTAGGCAGCATCTCTGGAGAGAAGGAACGGGTGACGTTTCGGGTCGAGACCCTTCTTCAGGCTGATGTCACTGGAGGGGGCGGGACAAAGATAGGATGGAGTAGGAGACAGAAAGACTAGTGGGAGGACTGGGAAGGGGGAGGGGAAAGAGAGGGACAGGGGAACTATATGAAGTTGGAGGTCATTGTTCGCTCTTGCTCCCCCTCTCCCCATTCATAACAAGGATAGAGTCCCCCTTGTCCTCACCTTCCACCCCATCAGCCGTCGCCTACAACAAATTATCCTCCAACATTTCTGCCACCTCCAATGGGATCCCACTACTGGCCACATCTTCCCATCTCCACCCCTTTCTGCTTTCCTCAGAGACCATTCCCTCCGTAATTTTCTGGTCCACTCGTCCCTTCCCACCCAAACCACCCCCTCCCCAGGTACTTTCCCCTGCAACCGCAGGAGATGCAACACCTGTCCCTTTACCACCCCTCTCGACTCCATCCAAGGACCCAAACAGTCTTTCCAGGTGAGGCAGAGGTTCACCTGCACCGCCTCCAACCTCATCTATTGTATCCGCTGTTCCAGTTGTCAACTTCTCTACATCGGCGAGACCAAACGTAGGCTCGGTGATCATTTCGCTCAACACCTCTGCTTAGTGCGCCTTAACCAACCTGATCTCCCGGTGGCGCAGCACTTCAACTCCCCCTCCCATTCCCAATCTGCCGTTTCTGTCCTGGGCCTCCTCCATTGTCAAAGTGAGGCCCAGCGCAAATTGGAGGAACAGCATCTCATATTTCGCTTGGGCAGTTTACACCCCAGCAGTATGAACATTGACTTCTCTAATTTCAGATAGTTCCTCTGTCCCTCTCTTTCCCCTCCCCTTCGCAGTTCTCCCATCAGTCGTACTGTCTCCTACTACATCCTATCTTTGTTCCGTCTCCTCTGACATCTGTCTGAAGAAGGGTCTCAACCCAAAACGTCATCCATTCCTTCTCCCCAGAGATGCTGCTTGACCCGCTGAGTTACTCCAACTTTTTGTGTCTATCTTACTCATCAGAAGGTAACTCAATCCCACCACTTGCTTTGTGATATTCAATGGCCGTCCAAACCAACTAGGTGGAACAAACTGAATGGGTAATATTTAGCATCTCAACATTTGGGTTGGAAGGAGAACACAGATTTCAGCAGATCACCGTCTGAGTTCAGACTGAGTCTCAAAAAGTGTCTCGACTTGAAACATACCCTGTCCATTACCACACCAGATGCTGCCTGATCCGTGGAGTTCCTCGAGTACTTTGAGTTTTGCTCAAGATTCCAGCACCTGCAGGTCATTCTGAGAAAAGAAGTGTTGGATGATGAACGTGAACAATGGAGCACTGATGCATAATTAAATTAAAAAACTGATAGGGTTTGTATGGAGATAAAATTAATATTTTCATGTCCCTCCTAAACTGTTAAAGATCCACCCTGATAATTTGTTGCAACTTGCATGAGCATCGTTAAGTGATGACAAAAAGGTCAGTAGAAGCTACAGTATAATAATTGCCATGTATAATGGGTGACCGATGCAATATTGGCCACTTTACACCTCTCCACATAATCATAATTAACCCCAATTTCCCCAGTCTGTTTTTTGATGGACGCTTGCTCTCCCTGCTGCCAAAATGTTGAGTTTTAGTGTAGGATCATTAAATTCCTGAGTTATTTTATAAAAATCTGTTTAATGGTTTCTCAACAAACCCTTAAGGGGCTAACAAAAATGTTAACTGAAGATCTGTTTATTAATTCATCTTATTCCCAAGTAATTAAAAAAATGTGGAACCAAGGCCTTTCTTACCTGAACAATTTCAAAAATGTTGCCATGTATTATCATTCAATTAACTTACCTAAGATAGACACAAAATACTGGAGCAACTCATCAGTTCATGCAGCATCTCTGGAGAAAAGGAATAGGTGACTTTTCGGGTTGCAACCCTTCTTTCTCCGGAGAAACTGCCTGACCCACTGAGTTACTTGAGCATTTTGTGTTTATTTTTAGTGTAAAACCAGCATCTGCAGTTCCTTCCAACACAATTAACTTACCTGCTCCATTCTCACACACAGCATTGTGCCGCTTAGAGTGAGTTCATGTCACTAGAGGAAAGCTAGGAGAGAGAGAGGGAGAGAGGGGGAGAGAGGGGGAGAGAGGGGGGGAGAGGGGGGGGAGAGGGGGGGAGAGGGGGGGGAGAGGGGGGGAGAGGGGGGAGAGGGGGGAGAGGGGGGGAGAGGGGGGGAGGGGGAGGGAGAGAGGGAGAGAGGGAGAGAGGGAGAGAGGGAGAGAGGGAGAGAGGGAGAGAGGGAGAGAGGGAGAGAGGGAGAGAGGGAGAGAGAACTAAAAGAAAGTCACCCAGGCTTTAATTTGCATATCCTCGCAATCAGTTCCAGAAATAAAATGAGCAGGAGCCTGGAAGCATGTTGTCTGTGCACCCTTTTGGCTGGAAGCTGATGTATAATAAGAAGGGGACTAACAGCTAGTGGAATATAATAAATAAAAATAATGCGAGGCTCTGGGGAATTTGATACACTTGCCTATGTATGCTCATTTAATCAATTAACAATTATGCTGAATAGTGCCTGGCAACATAATTAACTGTGTCACAACAGTAGTTTACTAAGAAGTTTATTTGTTGTTTTTTTTTTTATTTAGCCCTCCAATTAGCTTTATTGGGGTTTCTGAAAACTAAGCCTGATTTATAATATATTCATTTGCAACATATATTAAAATATTTATCTGCCAGCTACTCTGCAGGAACCGTATGAAATTTCCATTAGTAAAAGCTTTAAAATAGAATATTATGAAGGTCTGAGCAAGCAATGGAGCATCTTTCTCAATTTAACAATTTTTTTAGACAACGAAAAAATAATCTGATAACTGCTAATCACATGTTTGAAACACGGCAAGGATGCAATGATTTGTTACCGGGTGGAAATGAAGAAACATATGACAAGTGTCCAACTTGGAGAAGTCTAAAAAAGTATACGCCAGGCTAACCATGTAAGTGATGGCACTTCACATACACTGAAGTCGATGTGGGAAAAGTAATAAATGACAGATTTGACTGTTGTGAGCTAAAGTCCTTGGCCATATTCTATATCAGGACACATCAGTCCCATGAGGAAAGACAAGGCTTAGCAGCTCCAACTCCAATCCATGCTTCAAGGATTAAACCAAAGTACTGTATTTTGCCTGAAGAACAAATTCAGCTGAATAAATATGTAAATGCAAATATCAGTGCTTGTTTATACATCATCAGTGGAACGGAAATAATTTTGATATATGACTCCCTCTCAGACCTCAATATGACAATGTCAACACACAGTTGTTTTAATTAATTTTTTTAATCACATCTCTGCTTGGAAAACTAATTGTCCAGCAGTTTTCCATTTATTCACAAAATACCAATGCCTTCACCATGTGTGTGAAATTTTAGCAAAGTGCAAGAAACATATCTGGTCTCACTGTGAAAATTGAGTGCATGTAGTTTAATGAAGGAAGGAGTTTTAATTAGCAAACAGAATAAATAATGAAGACACCATCAGTGATATATTAAATATGCTATTACACTGGTGACTTTTATTAGACCTTACAGGCCAGCATGAAAATGACAGTGCAAGGTTGCCCCAGGCATTAGTTTGGTAACGATTGCACTGATAAGAACTGATAAGGTCATTGTACGTACAATGTTTCCCAAGATAAGGGCAAAATGTTTCATTTGAAATCATCAAGTACATAAATGGATAATGGTATTTAAAGTTAATTAATCGTTATCAGCTACTTTTCATTTTCCCAAGAGAACAAGAAGGTTAACAGTCACTTTAACAATATATTGTATTTCCCGGTGCAGTTGTTCTAGTTTTGAATGTCTTCAACTAGAAAAAATAATAAATTACTTGATTTATATTTTATCCTCCACAAACAGAAAGTGCTGTTGCTTTTCATTGCTTGTGTTTTCAACATCAATACCAAAAATATATCCATTAATCTTCTCTGAATAAATCTTTTCAAGAAGACTTGTTTTCACCTCAAAAAAAAAAAAAGTGTTTCCAACCTGACACTTAATCAGTTTGTCTTTTCTTTGCTGTTCCAAGGACATTCTTAGCTGCAGCTGGCCTTGTTCTTGAAATTTTTCTTCACGGTGTCAGAATTAGGCTAATCACATTGATAATTTTCAGAAGTGCTTTCAGGAGCACAATGAGACTTTGCACAACTGTCAGAGCCTTTCATGTTAGTGATTTGAAATGAGGTTGGGCTTTGGATTTTGAAAGATGGATCTTTTAAAGGTACAATTATAACTTGGCCTTGATGAGGACATGGTCAGATGGTGAGCAGTGTTTGGCATTGAGCAACATATTGTGATGTTTCTGTGATGTATCAGGATAAGGCCACACTGCAGCTGGTGTCCAGAGAAAGGTGCTTCCATCTGATCTAGGGTCCTGACCCGAAACGTCACCCGTCCTTTTTCTTCAGAGATTCTGCCTGACCTGCAGGGAAACAGACTATTCCCTCCTGCTGGTTGAAATGTTGGACGAGTTGCTGTTTGGGTCTTGCATCTCTACAAAACTGACCACAGAGACTCTGAAGTATGTTTTTCCAGTACATAGGGAATTGGTTTCTGACAACAGTCCAATAGACAATAGACAATAGGTGCAGAAGTAGGCCATTCGGCCCTTCAAGCCAGCACTGCCATTCATTGTGATCATGGCTGATCATTCACAATCAGCACCCCGTTTCTGCCCTCTCCCCATACCCTCTGACTCCACTATCATTAAGAGCTCTATCTATCTCTCTCTTGAAAGCATCCAGAGAATTGGCCTCCACTTTTCTGGCAAGCACCATATACCTCCACACTAAATGCCATATACCTCCACACTAATTGATTTGGCATTGTTTAACATCCAGCTTAACAGCCAAAGTCCATCAATAGTCTTGATGAAAATTGGTGATGTTTTTATCTGCCTACTGCCCTTATTGGTAGAATAAGGTCTTCTTATTGGTAGAATAATTGAGTGAACGTGATGTTGGAATAGCCTGGGTGAGTAGCTGCAGTTCACTTTGTAGACAGTAAACTGTAACTACTGTGTACCGCTGATGGAGGGAATGAATAATTAGGATGGTTGATGAGGTTGCAATCAAGTGGGATACTTTGTCCGAGATTGTAATAGGTTTATTGAATGTTTTGGCACTCAATCAGGTGAAAGGATTTTAATAAACTCTTGATTTTTGCCGTGTAGATAGCTTTGAGATGAATCACAGGATATTTCTTGTCACCATTGTGATTGATCTAATAATTGGTCAAGGGTAACCCCTGGGATGTTGATGAATAAGGTAATAGTAGTTCTGTTGAATATCAAGACCAACTTTGAAATTTCCTCTAGTTTGAAATAGGCATTGCATGGCAATTTTGTAGCACAAAGCCCACTTATCACTGCTCAAGATAAAAAGCTCAATAAATTGTTTGAGTTTCTAATTAGTTGGGTTGATAATTTTAGATACATATGAAAATATCAAATTAATTATATAAACATATAGATACAAATACTTGGTATCACAAAATGCTGCAGTAACTTAGCGGGTCAGGCAGCATCTCTGGAGAGAAGGAATGTGTGACGTTTCAGGTCGAAACCCTTCTTCAGACTGATGTGGTCTGAAGGGTCTCGACCCAGAGATGCTGCCTGACCTGCTGAGTTACTCCAGCATTTTGTGATACCTTCGATTTGTACCAGCATCTGCAGTTATTTTCCAAGATACAAATACTTGATAATTGGTGTTTATTTGTTTCCCTTTTAAAGTCAAAGCAGTGTAGTGTATATTTTGAGTAACTCAGCGGGCCAGGCAGCATCTCTGGTGAAAAGGAATAAGTGACATTTTGGGTCTAGACCCTTCTTCAGATTGAGAGTTGGGGAGAGGGACTTTTTCATACCTCTAGTTCCCCTCTCCCCTGACTCCCAGTCTGAAAAAGGGTCTCGACCCAAAACATCACCTATTCCATTTCTCCAGAGATGCTACCTGACCCATTGAGTTGCTCCAGCATTTTGTGTCTATCTTTGGTGTAAACCAGCATTTGCAGTTCCTTCTTACACATATATTGTTAGGGTAGCTTTAAGAACTGAGCGTATGATATAATTTTGATACATCATTATACAATAATTTCTGTTTATTTGAGAACTTACCACCTTCAATAAAGGATGTTGCAATCCAATCACTGTTATTTGCCTTAATAAACAGCAATGCTAAAAGCTTCCAGCCACCATTGAAAAAGGTGGTTGTCTCTAGTGAATCAAGGATGCATATCAGCCTGTTTAACATCAGCCAATTTCAGAACAAATATCATGCCCCCTAGCTCAGTATCCATGACCTTTTTGTTATGGGATAACACTGACAACTTGCCTAGATCATGATTAATAAGATCTTCAATAAATGCAACAAAACATTGCAGGAATCAGTATAAAGAAAATAATAGTTATATGGCAGGAAAACAGGGATGGCACAGTGGCACAGTGGCACAGTGGCACAGTGGCACAGTGGCACAGTGGCACAGTGGCACAGTGGCAGAGATGCTGCCTTGCAGTGCCAGTGACCCAAGTTTGATCCTGTGATCCTGACTATGGGTGCTGTCTGTATGGACTTTGTACATTCTCCCCGGGTGCTCCGGTTTCCTTTCACACTCCAAAGATGTACAGGTTTGTAGGTTAATTGGTTTCAGTATAAATTGTTCCTGGTATGTAGTGTACACTAGTGTAATGTGGATTGCTAGTCAGCATGGACTCAGTGGGCCAAAGGGCCTGTTTCTGCACCATATCACTAAAGTAAACTAAACTAAACACCACCCATCCAAAATCAACATCAGCACCAATATTCTGGACATCGCAGATTCCTTCTGCTATTTCAGATCAAATTTTATCTAGTTTATTTAACCTTGACAGAGGCAAAAACTGGCAAAGTCTCAGGTATCTTTGACAAACTTGCCTCACATGTCTGAAATAAGAAGAACACAAAGATATCTGTCTATCATGCCTGTATTATTCAGTATCCTTCTTCATACCTATGAAAGATAGATCACCTATCTCAAGCAGAATGGGAGATTGAAGAGCTTCTGTCTTTGTTATCTGTGAAAAAGGCCTTTGTAGTCACCTGGAACCAATGCATCACCACCAACAAGTTATATTAGCAAACCAAACTACACACATTGCTGGGTACAAATAGGCTTTGGCGGCTGGCACTTTGGGACAAAGGTCTCAAGATCATCTGACAAAGACCAACTCAAGAACAAGCTGCCATGCAGGTCAATAACGTGGAGGATGCTTCATTTCTATCTGGGGCATGGAACAATGTACAGAGTTTGTACTTTTTCCCATGACTTGCGTGGATTTTCTTTGGGTGCTCTGGTTTCCTACCACACTCCAAAGACATACAGGTTTGTAAGTTAATTTGCTTCAGTAAAATTATAAAATTGGCCCTGGATTGTGCTAGTGAACGGGGATCGCTGGGCGACGCGGACTTGGAGGGTCGAAGGGCCTGTTTCCGTGCTGTATCTCTAAACTAAACTAAACTAAACTAAATAACAACTGTGGGACGATTAGTTGTTGCACAGTGGGATCTACTGCCACCCCAATACCAAGCACAATCAGTTGATGAACTTCATCAAAGCTATTTTTATCTGTCAAAATGCTGGATAGCTTTGCCATTTTATTAGTGCTTTGATCGGATACTTTCTAAGATTAGGTGGAAGAATGGCCTCAAAACAGGACATAATTTGTACAAGGTTTTGCTGCCTGCATGCTGGAAAATTCAGTCAGCAAATGTGAACTGGGAAGGAATAATCTGGTCCAGGAGGCAGAGCTAAGTTGGAAACTAAGCTCCAAATATGATATTTGAACATTAAAAACAATTTTAAACAAAATTAATTATTGAAGTTGCGTTATTGGTTCATTTTTTTATGCAGTGAGAATGGGCACACCATATGTCATTATCCAAACACAGTGAAAATTACTTTTTCAAAAATGATTTTTTAAATTACAAGGTTCAGGTAATAGCATACACATTTGGAGAATGTTTGATTATGTGAAAAGTAATGCAGAGACGATGAATTATGCAGTTAGGTGCACTAGCGGTGCTAACTCTGATCGGGCAAACTGGGGATTGGGATTTGATCGAGCATTTGTGCCTCATCAGGTTTACTAAGAGGACCTTTCTATGATCAGGCTGAGCTTTCATATCTTGCCTGACTTTCATAAATTATTTCATTTATCTCTTGGCTTCTGTTTATTCCAGATAGAATACAATTAGATTTGAAATCCTTTCAGAAGCTTTGAAGATTACATTTTTGATAGATGGGGGGTCATCATTTGTGGAAGAATTGATTTTCTTGATACATTTATTGCCTAGTCAGTCCCTGTAATTCTTTGTATTGGATTTTTTTGTTTGTTTAGTAATAACCTAGTTTTGCTTTTATTGATATGCTTTTTACTATTTTCCATCTGTGACTTCTTACCAGTTACCTTCCTGCAGGAAATTCCTTTTAACTATCTCATTTAAAAAAAAACAGTTCTGAACCTTACATCTTTGCTGACCACTGCATCATTTTTAACTTCTTTTCTTCTTCAAATTTCTTGCAAGGGCTGTTCCTCACAAATTTAACCAGAATTCGTTGTTTGAAATCCTCCTGTCGGGTCTCAGTTCTGGCTACAGTTACAAAGAGTCTAACATTTATTCATCCTACTCCATGTAATTGGGGCAAACGTAACCTAAGTATGCTCACATATCTCAACCCACCTCCATCTTTTAGTTAGTGTCATGGAGTCATAGACCAACACAGCACTGAAACAGGCTCTGTGACCAGCATGTCCATGCAGACTAAGTTGCCAAACAGCACTAGTTCAATTTTCCTGCACCTGGCCCATACTCCACCAAACCTCTTCCATCCATCTGCCCATCCAAGTGTCTTTTAAACATCATACTTGTACCTTCCTCTAACACGTCCTTTTAAGCATCACCCTCCATGTGACAAGGTTAGCTCTCAGGTCCATTTTATATCTTCCCCCTCTTATTTAAACCTATGACTCTAGTATCAGATATTAACTGTTCACTTTAATCTATGCCCCTCATGATTTTATAAATTTCTGTAAGTTCAAGAGTTAAGAGTGTTTTCTTGCCGTATGTCCCAGATAGAAAAATGAAATTCTTACTTGCAGCAGCACAACCGAATATGTAAACATAGTGCACTGTAAACAATATAAAAACAAAAAAGGTTCAGTGTGCATATACATACATATATACACATATACATATACACACATACGCACAAATAAAAAAGCAAAGAATAATAGTGCAAAAAGACAAAATCAATGCCCCCAAGTCTATGTAGTTCAGAGCTTATTGAAGGTGGTAGTGTTTAATACTCTGATGGCTGTAGGGAAGAAGCTGTTCCTGAACCTGGACGTTACAGTTTTCAGGCGCCTGTACCTTCTTCCCGATGGCAGGGGTGAAATGAGTGTGTGGGTGTGGGTCTCTGATGATGCTGGTTGCCTTTTTGAGGCAGCGTCTCCTGTAAATCCCTACAATGGTGGGGAGGTCAGAACCTCTGAGCCTCATATGTTCAAGAGAAAAAAAGATCCAACTTATCCAGCCTCTCCTAATAACTCAAACCTTCCTGACCCATAATTCCCTTGTAAATCTAATTTTGTACCTTTTCCAGTTTAATCACATCCTGCCTATAGCATGTGTAGGATCAATTATTTTTATCTAAAACAGCCACGGCTAAAGAACACCCTCGCTGGTATCCCATGAGGATCTACACTTGATAACCATTTATTATCTGTGACCCCTCAACAACATCTTTTGAAACCATACCAGTTCCACATATCTGCTAGTGAAAACCAGCTCCACTTCTCTTCGCTCCCCGATGTCTCCAAATTTCCAGATTCTTGTGTGTTAGACATCCAAGGAAGAGCAGAAATGTCCTCCAAATAAATGTCGGGAAGATCGAATTATTGGCTTTGATCTCCCTCACAAACACAATCACCAGTCCATTTCTCTGTCCTACATCTGACAGAAACCGTACCAGAACTGCTCAAAACCTTGGAAGCATCTTTGATTTCAAGCTTTGATTTCATATCCATGGCATCACTAAGACACCCATGATGCCAACTCTGTCCTGCCTCAGCTGATGGAACAGAAAGCCTCGTCTGAAAGTCATTTATTCTTTACACATGATTATTCCAAAGATTACTTTTAATCATCTCCCACTTAGTAAGTTTGAGGTTTCCTATGTTCCTATGTTCTACGGTGGCGCAGCGGTAGAGTTGCTGCTTTACAGCGAATGCAGCGCCGGAGACTCAGGTTCGATCCTGACTACGGGTGCTGCACTGTAAGGAGTTTGTACGTTCTCCCCGTGACCTGCGTGGGTTTTCTCTGAGATCTTTGGTTTCCTCCCACACTCCAAAGACGTACAGGTTTGTAGGTTAATTGGCTGGGTAAATGTAAAAATTGTCCCTAGTGGGTGTAGGATAGTGTTAATGTACGGGGATCGCTGGGCGGCACGGACTTGGAGGGCCGAAAAGGCCTGTTTCCGGCTGTATATATATGATATGATATGATATGATAAATTGCATTCAATCCCGTTTGCACCTCACTTATTTGCCTGCTCCTACATTTGGCTCCTACAAAGCAGTACCTTGCATTAAAATTCTCAAATCCTTTTATGACCTCACCCCTCCCTATTCCTGAGCTCTCTCGTAGGTGTAGAGTATTTTGAGATATCTACATTTCACCATTCTGTTCTGGTCTTCCGTTCATTTTAAATCACTTCACTATTGGTATTCCTGTCTTTCAACTACAGAGCCTCTGAAATTTGGAATTCACTCTATACATTTTTCTCAAACGGACACAAAGTGGTGGAGTAACTCAGTAGTTCAGAAAGCATCTCTGGAGGCCAAGGATAGATGACGTTTCGGGTCGAGACCCTTCTTCAGACTGATTGTAAGGGGGGGGGAGAGAAGAAAGCTGGAAAAGGGGGGAGGCAGGACAAAGCACGGCAGGTAATAGGTCAAACAGGGGGATCTTTTGACAGGCAGATGGTTGGAACATAAGCCAGAGAAAAGAACAATAGGTGTGAGATAGGTTTGAAGAGTTGAGGATTATGAAACTGGGAAGGGGGCAGGGGCAGGGGGGGGGGGATAGCAGGGGTGGGGGAGGTTGCAGAGGAGATATACGTGGGAGTGCCTGGTGGGGCCCAGAAGAGGAAAGACGGGCGGGGGTATAGGGGTGGGGTGGGGGAATAGATAGTTAGAGGTTACCTAAAATTGGAGAGTTTAACATTCACACCGTTGAGTTGTAAGGTACCCAAGTGGAACGTGATGTGACTGCTCCACTTTAAATCTTTCTGTTTCACTCTCTCTCGTTCCTCCTTTAAGGCCCTCCTTAATGCAAACTACTTCAATCCATCTTGTGGTCATTCGTCATAATATCTCCTTAAGTGGCTCAGTGTCAAATTTTGTTTGATGGTGCTTGTGTGAAGCTCCTTAGAATGTCTTGTTTTATGAAAGATCCTTTTTCAATGGAGATAGTAGAAATTGTTATTTTGAAGGAGATAAAGTATTGTTGTGAAGTGCTGTCTGCATAATTACACTCTAGATGCTCTTTTGTAGAATGCTGCACAACCATCAGTTTCCACAAAAGTAAGTTGCAACTATACGGATGTATATGAAGAGGTGCGCCTTTGCTCTCTAAACTACAATGTTGAAGTGATTAAAATATCTATTGAGACATTCATTCAACTAGGTATATGAGATTATAAAAGATTATATGGGCATGGAGTACAATGACTGGGTAAGTAACGTTAACAGATTTAAGGGAGTCTGAATGAATTTAGTCAATGGGAAATTTGACAATCTGAAAATTGCAAAGTAACACAAATAAGTGTGTAAGCACACTCAATTAAAGTGCACATGAAAGATCACCGAGCTCACAATTGTTCCAGGTAAACCCAGTGCTTCTAATGCTTATGATGGCATTAAATGAACCATTGATTTTTATTTTCAAATGCATGTTCCATTAAGTTGGAATAGAAAATATGAATTACCCAAATCCTCATTCATTGTCTGCATTGAAAAGACTAATGCATTATCAATAAATCATAATGGAATTGCACTATCATTTCTGAAATGCATTGGTTATATTTAATGAATAATATCAAAAGAAAAGCGCTTGTGAAAGTATCTACATGAGGCACTGCCTCAATGAAGCAGCATCTATCATCCCCGCCATCCAGGTGAGGTCTTCTTCACTGCTACCATTGGGAAGTAGGTACAGAAGCTTGAAGTGCCAAAAACCAGGTCCAGGAACAGTTTACTTCCAATCAGGTTCTTAATCTGACCTCCACAATCCTAATCCTATTTTAACAATGGAACATTATGGACCACTTCCTACACTAACACTGTCTTGTAGAATTTATGTGTAATTTGTGAATAATGTTTTTGTGTTTTTCTAATTTTATGTGCCCATGATACCGTTGAAAGTAAGATTTTAATTATACTCGAACCTCACTGTATTGCACATATACCAATAACCTCAACTTGACTGGACTGGCGGATCAAACCAAAAAGCCAACAGAATGGGTTAAATTAAGCACATAGGCTGATGCAACATTGGCAAAATACATTGAGTGCAGAAAAATGTTGAATCACGGGAAACAAAAATGGACTTTGCACAAATTTGGGCAATCTGTTCCCAAACCAAGCTGCACGTTTATAGCCCAACAGCAGCGGTTGGTGCAATATCAACAAGACAAGCTGTGATGCTATTTCAATCCATCTTGTGATCATTCAATGCTGCAACCATGTGGTTTACAACACGTAACCATGCATGGAAGGAGAAAGGTAAGGTTTTATCTCAATACAAGGGTACGCACATTGGTATTTTTTTTAAACTTATTTTTTGAAAAAAACAATGATTTTTCTTTATCTTTCATTTTTTGCTTCGTCAATTCTTGTTGCTGGGAAATAAGTGGCCTTTTGATACAAAAAGCAAAATATAGCAGATTCTGGAAATTTGGAATAAAGAACAGAAAGTACAGGAAATATTCAATGTCTGTGGAGATTGTGTGCTTTTTACATTTTTGCTCTGATTAGTTGTGAACAGCATTGAAGATGTAAACACATATGGAAGGGTTTCATATGGTAAAAACTCCAGGAATAATCTAGGCAAAACAGCTATTATCCCAGTCACTCTCGTACATTGCTGCATAAGCTTTACCCAAATAATTCCTCATCTCCATTTTTGTAATGGTTTTATGCTCAGTTCATCAACGCATCAAACTGGTGTACGTTAAGGTGCATGTTTCCCCCAATGCCATTACTCAAATTCCTATTTTGATCATTTCTTCTTTACCATTGTTAAACCATACGCCATTACCTATATCACCAAATAATCATATAATATTGCTCAACAGGGTGGCACGGTGGCGCAGCGGTAGCATTTCTTCCTTATAGCGCCAGAGACACAGGTTCGATCCTGACTAAAGGGGGTTGTCTGTAAGGAGTCTGTACGTTCTCCCTGTGATCGCATGGGTTTTCTCCGGGTGCTCTGGTTTCCTCCCACACTCCATAGGCATAAAGGGTTATAGGTTAATTTGCTTCGGTAAAATTATAAAATTGTCTCTAGTGTGTAGGATAGTGCTAGTGAACGGGGATCGCTCGTCGACGTGGACTCAGTTGGCCGAATGGTCTGTTTCCATGGTGTATCTCTAAACTAAACTAAGCTAAATAAATAGGAAAAAATACAGGATCTAATGAAAGAGTTGCATTTGTATTAGTTTAGGAAAGGACACTCATTTTGTTAATCAGAGGCAACATTTATCCACCAGTCCTTGGGCTCTTCATTGCCACATTCTTAATTCATTACATGGACAATCATGTACATGGTTCAATAAAGGAAAGGGACCAGGGAATTAATTAAAGTACAGGAGGGGGGGAGGGGGGGGGGAGGGAGGAGGAGGGAGGAGGGAGGAGGAGGGAGGAGGGAGGAGGAGGAGGAGGAGGAGGAGGAGGAGGAGGAGGAGGAGGAGGAGGAGGAGGAGGAGGAGGAGGAGGAGGAGGAGGAGGAGGAGGAGGAGGAGGAGGAGGAGGAGGAGGAGGAGGAGGAGGAGGAGGAGGAGGAGGAGGAGGAGGAGGAGGAGGAGGAGGAGGAGGAGGAGGAGGAGGAGGAGGAGGAGGAGGAGGAGGAGGAGGAGGAGGAGGAGGAGGAGGAGGAGGAGGAGGAGGAGGAGGAGGAGGAGGAGGAGGAGGACAATAGACAATAGACAATAGACAATAGGTGCAGGAGTAGGCCATTCAGCCCTTCGAGCCAGCACCGCCATTCAATGCGATCATGGCTGATCACTATCAATCAGTACCCCGTTCCTGCCTTCTCCCCATACCCCCTCACTCCGCTATCCTTAAGAGCTCTATCCAGCTCTCTCTTGAAAGCATCCAACGAACTGGCCTCCACTGCCTTCTGAGGCAGAGAATTCCACACCTTCACCACCCTCTGACTGAAAAAGTTCTTCCTCATCTCCGTTCTAAATGGCCTACCCCTTATTCTCAAACTGTGGCCCCTTGTTCTGGACTCCCCCAACATTGGGAACATGTTATCTGCCTCTAATGTGTCCAATCCCCTAATTATCTTATATGTTTCAATAAGATCCCCCCTCATCCTTCTAAATTCCAGTGTATACAAGCCCAATCGCTCCAGCCTTTCAACATACGATAGTCCCGCCATTCCGGGAATTAATCTAGTGAACCTACGCTGCACGCCCTCCATAGCAAGAATATCCTTCCTCAAATTTGGAGACCAAAACTGCACACAGTACTCCAGGTGCGGTCTCATCAGGGCCCGGTACAACTGTAGAAGGACCTCTTTGCTCCTATACTCAACTCCTCTTGTTACGAAGGCCAACATTCCATTGGCTTTCTTCACTGCCTGCTGAACCTGCATGCTTCCTTTCATTGACTGATGCACTAGGACACCCAGATCTCGTTGAACTCCCCCTCCTCCTAACTTGACACCATTCAGATAATAATCTGCCTTTCTATTCTTACTTCCAAAGTGAATAACCTCACACTTATCTACATTAAACTGCATCTGCCATGTATCCGCCCACTCACACAACCTGTCCAGGTCACCCTGCAGCCTTATTGCATCTTCCTCACAATTCACACTACCCCCCAACTTAGTATCATCTGCAAATTTGCTAATGGTACTTTTAATCCCTTCGTCTAAGTCATTAATGTATATCGTAAATAGCTGGGGTCCCAGCACCGAACCTTGCGGTACCCCACTGGTCACTGCCTGCCATTCCGAAAGGGACCCATTTATCCCCACTCTTTGCTTTCTGTCTGTTAACCAATTTTCTATCCATGTCAGTACCCTACCCCCAATACCATGTGCCCTAATTTTGCCCACTAATCTCCTATGTGGGACCTTGTCGAAGGCTTTCTGAAAGTCGAGGTACACCACATCCACTGACTCTCCCTTGTCAATTTTCCTAGTTACATCCTCAAAAAATTCCAGTAGATTTGTCAAGCATGATTTCCCCTTCGTAAATCCATGCTGACTCGGAACGATCCCGTTACTGCTATCCAAATGCTCAGCAATTTCGTCTTTTATAATTGACTCCAGCATTTTCCCCACCACTGATGTCAGATTAACTGGTCTATAATTACCCGTTTTCTCTCTCCCTCCTTTCTGAAAAAGTGGGATAACATTTGCTATTCTCCAATCCACAGGAACTGATCCTGAATCTATAGAACATTGAAAAATGATCTCCAATGCTTCCACTATTTCTAGAGCCACCTCCTTAAGTACTCTGGGATGCAGACCATCAGGCCCTGGGGATTTATCAGCCTTCAGTCCCATCAGTCTACCCAAAACCATTTCCTGCCTAATGTGGATTTCCTTCAGTTCCTCCATCACCCTAGGTTCTCCAGCCCCTAGAACATTTGGGAGATTGTGTGTATCTTCCTCAGTGAAGACAGATCCAAAGTAACGGTTTAACTCGTCTGCCATTTCTTTGTTCCCCATAATAAATTCCCCTGCTTCTGTCTTCAAGGGACCCACATTTGCCTTGACTATTTTTTTCCTCTTCACGTACCTAAAAAAACTTTTGCTATCCTCCTTTATATTATTGGCTAGTTTACCCTCGTACCTCATCTTTTCTCCTCGTATTGCCTTTTTAGGGGGAGGAGGAGGAGGAGGAGGAGGAGGAGGAGGAGGAGGAGGAGGAGGAGGAGGAGGAGGAGGAGGAGGAGGAGGAGGAGGAGGAGGAGGAGGAGGAGGAGGAGGAGGAGGAGGAGGAGGAGGAGGAGGAGGAGGAGGAGGAGGAGGAGGAGGAGGAGGAGGAGGAGGAGGAGGAGGAGGAGGAGGAGGAGGAGGAGGAGGAGGAGGAGGAGGAGGAGGAGGAGGAGGAGGAGGAGGAGGAGGAGGAGGAGGAGGAGGAGGAGGAGGAGGAGGAGGAGGAGGAGGAGGAGGAGGAGGAGGAGGAGGAGGAGGAGGAGGAGGAGGAGGAGGAGGAGGAGGAGGAGGAGGAGGAGGAGGAGGAGGAGGAGGAGGAGGAGGAGGAGGAGGAGGAGGAGGAGGAGGAGGAGGAGGAGGAGGAGGAGGAGGAGGAGGAGGAGGAGGAGGAGGAGGAGGAGGAGGAGGAGGAGGAGGAGGAGGAGGAGGAGGAGGAGGAGGAGGAGGAGGAGGAGGAGGAGGAGGAGGAGGAGGAGGAGGAGGAGGAGGAGGAGGAGGAGGAGGAGGAGGAGGAGGAGGAGGAGGAGGAGGAGGAGGAGGAGGAGGAGGAGGAGGAGGAGGAGGAGGAGGAGGAGGAGGAGGAGGAGGAGGAGGAGGAGGAGGAGGAGGAGGAGGAGGAGGAGGAGGAGGAGGAGGAGGAGGAGGAGGAGGAGGAGGAGGAGGAGGAGGAGGAGGAGGAGGAGGAGGAGGAGGAGGAGGAGGAGGAGGAGGAGGAGGAGGAGGAGGAGGAGGAGGAGGAGGAGGAGGAGGAGGAGGAGGAGGAGGAGGAGGAGGAGGAGGAGGAGGAGGAGGAGGAGGAGGAGGAGGAGGAGGAGGAGGAGGAGGAGGAGGAGGAGGAGGAGGAGGAGGAGGAGGAGGAGGAGGAGGAGGAGGAGGAGGAGGAGGAGGAGGAGGAGGAGGAGGAGGAGGAGGAGGAGGAGGAGGAGGAGGAGGAGGAGGAGGAGGAGGAGGAGGAGGAGGAGGAGGAGGAGGAGGAGGAGGAGGAGGAGGAGGAGGAGGGAGGAGAGAGGAGAAAGAAGAATTTATATACTTCTTTTATGTTTAAATGAAGTTCAAAAAAAGTGGCTGCATTTGATGGTAATGGCCAGTGGACAACCAAATGGATCACTTCATTTTAATTAACCATCTACTAATTACAGGTCGTAGGTATCACAAAATGCTGGAGTAACTCAGCAGGTCAGGCAGCATCTAGGAGAGAGGGAATGGGTGACGTTTCAGGTCGAGACCCTTCTTCAGACTGTCTACTAATTACATTACTTGAACTATTGACTGGCCATCAAATTCTCTTATTGATTATAACTTTTCCTACCACTTCATGGATTCATGGAGTATTTTCTTGTGATGTAGAATTTCAACTATTGCTACAAACTGTCTTCTGTTGGCTCCATAAGCAAGTTCAGAGCTTAAAGAGACCTGTGGCATTAGATTTATTTCTAGCCAAAATTGCTAAATCTTTCAGACAATCTGATGTTAGGAAATGGTTAACAGATCTAATTGTTTCTTTTATTGTGTATGAGGATTACTGTGTGCTGTTCCATTTATCTTTTAAATACCGGCCCAGACCTTTTATAATTTTCTTTGCTCCAAACCTTGACTAAAACAGGGATGTAATGCTGAGGCGCTGTCAGACCGCATTTGGACTATTTTGTGTTTTGCTTAACTTTACTGTTTTATTTTAAAGATTCTTACCATAGAAACAGAAAATAGGTGCAGAAGTAGGCCATTCGGCCCTTCGAGCCAGCACCACCATTCAATATGATCATGACTGATCATCCAAAATCACCTGCTTTCCTGCTTTCTCTCCATATCCCTCGATTCCCTAAGAGCCCTAAGAGCTATATCTAATTCTCTCTTCTCAGCATTTAGCTTGTCTCATCTTCCTGTCAACTTTTGAGATTAGACGCAGTCTTCAAATAGCCTATCTCATGAGTACCTTTGATCAAACGGGGTAAAGCAGGAAGTCTCACAATTGTGATCATTAGACTTCAGGGACTCATCCTTTAATATCTATTGGACTTAGAAAGATATAAATAGTTTCTGATGGACTGCTAAATACTAAATCTAATATATGGCATCTGACCCACAAATGATTACCTCAGTGAAATTACTTGCCCTTTTGCCTCTCCCTTTCAAGAGCCATTGGCTTGTCTATCTTACCTTTGGGATTTTCTAATTCCCCACTGACCTTTCACTTGCCTAAACAATTCACTACTCTCATGTTCTTTTCATCAAAGGGTGCCCAAAGCATTTCTCAAATATTGCCTTGTTGCCCTCATTTCTATATGAATTATTTTAACACTATCTGTTCTGCTGTTACTTTCATTATTTTTGGATCAGCATTTCATTTTGCACAACAGGGTTATTTTTCTGCTTTAATTAAAAACATTTATCTTTCTGAAATACTCCTTGCCCTCTTGATTCGATTGTTTGTTTTCTTTTTACTCAAACTTTCATTCATTTATTCCAAAAATATCACTCCCAATGTCCTATGGAATAAGTATTGGACCATTCATTCTCTATTTCATCAAACATTGAATACATCATTTATATATTCTGTAACATCTTAAGTTCAGTGACTAAATATGTATTATACAAATATTATAGCAATGTTATTATATTAGATTTATTACCACTTTTATTGTGGTATCAGAAAGTAAGAATTGCAAATATGTTCCTTAAATTTAGTGGTATAATTTATTCTCATAAGGGTGGCACAGTGGTGCAGTGGTAGAGCTGGGGCCTCACAGAGCTGGAGTCCCGGATTCGATCCTGACTTCAGGTGCTGCCTGTGTGGAGTTTGCAACATTCTCTCTGCGATTGAGTGGGTTTCTTCCAGATGCTCCGGTTTCCTCCCACATCCCAAAGAGTGGGTTTGTCGGTTAATTGACTGCAAATTGCCCCTAGTGTGCAGTAGGATAACTAGTGTGAAGCAATGGTCGGCGTGGACACAGTGGGCCGAAGTGGTCTGTTTCCATGCTGTATCTCTAAACAAAGCATTACATTAAGACAGAACAAGTCAACACATTGCTGCAGGGTTTGTAACCTTGAACTATTTTTATCATTTGGAATCCATTTATTTCTTTCAACAAAGAAGCATTGCAAGATTTCAGTTAATACTAGGACATCCAAATCATTTTAAACGTGAGTTTCATTTTATTTTCAATGTTTATAATCTCATCTTCTTCACTCAGAAGTATTATCTTGGTAATCTCTATATGTCCAAAAGGCACAACTGTTTTATCACCATCTCCATTTCACTAAATGAATTCAGTATAAATGGTCACTATCAAATCCTACAAATACTTTAGGATGCAAGAAAAAGATCAAACATGGTGTGCAGAATTATGTACAGAAAACAAAACAACTGTCCAATTAATTGCTTCATATAGTTGCGAAGAATCGTGCATTCCTGAATAAACTCTATTCAGTTGTGAAAGATGAAACATGAGAAAACCTCAGGGCATTGTCTTTCAGATCCCCTTGATCATTTAAATAAAACTCTAGGGTCATTGTTAACCTTTAAACACCACTAAAAACAAATTAACTAGTCAGTTATTCACTTCTTTAACTAGTCAGTTACCAAAAGATGTATTATGGGTTATGTAAATGATTAATCATGACATGGGAAATTCATTGATATTTTAATATATTGTGTTGAATGGAAGGCGATTTTTTTTCAGTTTGTGAGCCACAGTAATTTACATGGTTGCGTGTTGTGAATGAAGATGATGTTTCCATGCTCCTTATTAATAATTCTCAGGAATAAAGGACAATATGTCGATCATAATGCCGTGGATGTACAACCATTTCCCCACTATCATCATACGGCAAGTATCATTTACTTAGGTCCTTCCGTGATTTCTTCATTCCTGCTTTCAAAATCTTTTTTCCTCATCAAGGATAGACATGAAATGCTGGAGCAACTCAGCGGGTATGGCAGCATATCTGGAGAAAGGGAATAGGTGACATTTTGAGTTGGAACCCTTCTTCAAACCTCTCACCAATCAGTTCTTTAGATTTCAATTTATTATATTTATTTCAACTTCAGGAAGTAAATGGTTACTTGGATGCGGTAAACCTAAACTTAGAATTATAAATTTATTACAACATAAAAGGGAGCCATTTGACCAATTAGGACCAATTCTCTGCAGCATTGTCTATTTAGTTCAATTCTTCATTCTTAACTTGTAGTCCTGCAGCATATTCTCCATCAATTACCTTTCCAATTCTCTGTTTAGAACCCTGGAAGACTCTCTTCTCACTATCCCCAAGCTAGCAGGCATTGGGTTTAAGTTCCTCACGCTGCCTGTAAAGGTTTTTCTTTAGATCTTACAGTGCATCTTTTATATATTATAGTATAAGCTACCATACATACCATTTTATATTCCACTTCTAAAATTTACATCTATTAATTTTAATAAATTAGAATGGATATGAAATGATCTGGACCCACTTCAATATGCCTACAACCACAACTGATTCCCAGTGGATGCAATATGGTTGGCTGCCCACTGCACTGGACCACTGGGATAACAGGGACACAAATTTCAGGCCGTTGTTCATTGACTACAGCTCAGCGTTCAATGACATCATCCCTTCCAAACTCAATAAACTCATAGAACTGCACCATTCCTCGTAGATCTTCGACTTCCTCATCGACAGATCTCAATCAGTACACATTGGCAACGACACCTCCTCCTCACACAATCAGCACAGGGGAACCTCAGGGCTGCATGATCAGTCATTGAGCCATAGAGTCTTAGAGTGTTACAGCGTGGAAACAGGCGCTTCGGCACAACTTGCCCACACCGGCCACTTGTCCCATCTACACTAGTCCTCTGCTCTACTCTCTTTAGACCCGTAACAACATCGTCAGACCAGTCTTCAATGCCATCTTTAAATTCACCCACAATACCAATGTCTTTCTCTACTTTTCCTGTGCCTTTAAAAAATGTCTTTGTTTTAATTTCAGGAGCTAAACAATGTCTGCTACTTAGTCAGCCTACCTGATGACAAGTGTCACTTGACCTCATCCACAGTCTCTGCACCTTCTCTTGGTCTGCAAACATGTTACTATACATCACTGAATGTAAAAAAATGATATCTTCATTCTGCTTATTGTAACCTTAATTCAATTAACAGTACTCCTCATTTTGATTTATCTTTTAGTAGGATAGGGGAAATGTAGTCAATCGAAGTTGTTGGATAAAGATTTGGTGGCCAATTTTCCTTGAACAACTTTAGTACCCATGGTAAGGTGCAATTCCAATGGAAATGTTTGGAGTTTATCCCAAAGAGAATGAAGACATGATAATTAATTTTCCAGACAGATTGCGATGTAACCTGGATGGGTGGGACAGGGTAATCTTGCAGATGAGGGTGTTTCCATAAAATGGTTGATTTTGGCTTTTCAACTATCAGAGGTTGCAGTAGATGGAGATATAATGGAAGTATTTATAGAATAAATGTGTAATAATACCTTTAAACATCACATGGTATGACCTTGATAAGTTGTTGTACAAGACATTGCAATTTAGTTGAGATTTGACATCTTCAATAAATTATGATCTGTTGATAGCTCTGTGTCTATTTCTTTCCTTACTTGGGGAACAACACAACAGAGCCGACAGATGCCACGCAGTATTCTTGGTGTACCACTTGAAGTCAGTCGTACTGCAGGCTGGATACTGATTCCTGTTACAAGAACACCAATGAAGTGAATTGTCCTTCACTAATCCTGCATGGAAGACATTATTCAATTACTTCCTGGCCGTTACAATTTAAGTTATATTAAAGAAATGTCGTGCTGTTGAAGGCTATGTTCTTCATACAAGATCATGATACATCCAAATGAATCAGGTTTGCTTTTGCCAATCTAATTCATAATTCTGTTTCTTAACCCATTAGCCTCTCTGGAAGTCCATTTCAAGCATGGATCAGACTCTTTGATGATGATGTTCCTTTGATAAATCCTGGAGTTATGTGTATTGTGTTCCTTATCTCAACAGTGAAAAGGTACTTGTGATAGTATTCTTGAAGGATTGCATTAAATGACATGATTCTTCATCTGAATCAATACAGCTTATATTCCAAACAACAAGTAAAGTGTGGAAGCATCAAACAGCTTCCTTCTCTCAGTCTGAAAAAGGATCTCGACCCGAAACGTCAACCATTCCTTCTCTCCAGAGTTGCTGCCTGCTGAGTTACTCCAGCATTTTGTGTCTATCATCCTTCTCTCTTAATTTGGGTTTTGCAGCATATGATTTATAGTCACAACAAACAGATTATTTTTGTCTAGAGAACCAATTCTGATTCACCACATCAAGATGAAATGTGAAAAAAAAACTTAATTGGTTATGTTATCCACCCCTACCTAACTTCTCACTTCTCTTCCAACCCTAAACATTTTATAGAAATCTGCAACACAAGAGATGGACATTTCAGATGTTAACCACCATTAACTGTGGTTCTGAGCAGTTGGCCAGTAATTTAATGGATTTTTTTCAGCGATTATGTCATCAACACACAGGCACTGTCTGAGGTTTCTTTCCGCATAATGTTACTAAAGATATTGCTATACCACAGCTTAAGTGATAGCACCTAAAATCTCATACTGCTTTTGTTTAAATCTCTCACTTACGTTCCAAAAGATTAAGTTACACTGGTCTATGCAAAATCTAAGCTGAGTGAGAAAGAAATGCTTAGCACTATAACAAGCCATATGTTTGGAGCAGGTTTTTTGGCACTGAATATGTATTTTAGTTTACAATTACACAACGAATGGTGGAAAAAAATTAGAACTGAACCACTTTCCAAGGGTCATAAATCTAAACTAATCAAAATGTCTACAGTTCGGTCTCGCCAGACCATCAATGAATTCTGCTTGTCTCATTATTGACTAGGATCGTATTTCTTTCCTAGATTGTAGCATTCCCCCATTTGGATACAATGTCTATATTTTTCCATTAAGCAGAGTAACAGAAACATAGAGAATAAAATATTTCAATGCAGACTACACTCAGGTGTTGAGGTTCTGTGGATGATATGCATGGCTTGCAATGACAGGGAAAAGAGAATCAAAATATATGAAACTGAACTTCACTGATACTAGCACAGTGCTATCCGTCATACAGTAGTGGTAGTATTCATTATTCAAACATTGCTTACAAAGAAATCTATACAAGTATTACACATTAGAGAATCATTTGCATGAACTATGTTTTCATGCATGAGTTGCAAAATGTGTACATAATGAATTTGATTTCATTTATATCATAGAAAATAAATTTGTTATGAACTCGTAATACAAATAGACTTTTCACTCACATAATGTTTTCTTCTGTCCATTACCACCACTCACCCCTCCTTCTTTGATATACTAATGTGGTTAAACTAGTGCCAAATATTAGGGTAACGAAACGAGTGAACTACTCAAATTTGTTTGTGTCCATAAATTTGTTTGTGCTGGGGAAATGTCAGTGTTGTTCAGTGAGGTGATCTCTCTCTGGTACCTGTCCAGCAAAGAGCCTCCCTCCCTATTTCTGGTCTGCCTCTCTGCTTTACTGGGAATATTGCAATAATTTCATGGAGTCATAGAAACGGGCTCTTCAGCCCATTATATCCACATGAATCAGAAGAATCAGAATCAGAATAACCTTTATTGTCATCCAAAAAAACAAGACTTTTGGACGAAATTTCGTTACCCACAGTCCATCAATAAGAGCAATAAAAATAAGCAATAACACACACAATAACAAACCAACACAAAAGAAAAAAAAGAAACATCCATCACAGTGAGTCTCCTCCAGTCACCTCCTCAATGTGATGAAAGGCCAGAATGTCTTTTCTCTTCCCCTGCCGTCTTCTCCCGCGGTCAGGCTGTTGAAGTTGCCATGTTCCAGGCCGCGCCGAACGGTGTAAGGTCCGCAGCGGGCCGACCCAAGCCACGCGATTCGGGGCGGGCGAAGACGCTGCCGCTGCCGGTGCCGGTGCCGGAGCTCCCGATGTCGGCCCCCACCCAGGGCAGGGCCTGCGAGGTTCCGATATCCACGCGGCCCATGGCCAAAGCCTCCGGAGCCTCCGAAAGCAGCCAGCTCCGCAGATGGTAAGTCCGGTCCGCGGGCTCTGCGAACCAGCTCCAGGTGTTTGGCCGGTGGTAGGCCGCCAGCTCCAGGTGTTTGGCCGATTGTAGGCCGCAGCGGGAACGGAGACACGGCTCAGAAAAAAGGTCGCTTCTCCGTATTGAAGAGACAATTTTACAGTTTCCCCCCCACATATAGCACACAACCACATAAAACACTACATCACATCTAAACACTACAATTAAGACAAAAAACAACAAAATACACAAAAGACAAACGGACTGCAGGTGAGAAGCAGCTGCTGCGCAGTGCCACCATTTTGTGCATATGGACCATTTTATGTTTCAATAATTGTTTATTTTACCTGCATTTGAACCATAGCCTTCTTCATCTCAGTGATTCAAGTGCTAGTTGAGATATTTCTTTCGTCTTGTGGACTGATAGCTGTGGGTCTCTGCTTATGCTGTGTGCCCCAGGGATTCTCACACGCCACTGTGGTGGCTGTTTATGTTTAATTTGTATGCCATATTGTGTCTTGTTGCTTTTGTTTGGTGTTACTGTATGGTAAATCAAATTTCATTGTACTTTAGGGTACACATGAAAATAAAGAACTATTGAACTATTAAACTAATCAATATGCTACATAGTTGTAACATGACTTCCCTGGTCTTACATTCCATGCTACCGATTAATGAGGCTAACAGCCATATGTCATCTTGAAACACATCTGTTATCTTCTGAACTCTGAATGGTCCTTCCATAAGCAAGGGTACTGTGAGATTCTCCTCTGTCTCATTGTGGACCCTGGACATTGTATCTGGAACTGTTTTGCTACACTGCTGAAAATGAACTGCACTCTGCTTATTTCCCTTCACTCTATCTATTGTACTTGAGTTTGGCTTGATTGTATTTATGTGTGGTATTATCTGATTTGATTGGACAGCATGTATAAGAAAATAACTGCAGATGCTGATACAAATCGAAGGTATTTATTCACAAAATGCTGGAGTAACTCAGCAGGTCAGGCAGCATCTCAGGAGAGAAGGAATGGATGATGTTTTGGTTCGAGACCCTTCTTCAGGCTGATGTCAGGGGGGCGGGACAAAGGAACGATATAGGTGGAGACAGGAAGATAGAGGGAGATCTGGGAAGGAGGAGGGGAAGAGAGGTACAGAGGAACTATCTAAAGTTGGAGAAGTCAATGTTCATACCACTGGGTGGCCATAGTGAGGCCCACCGGAAATTGGAGGAACAGCACCTCATATTTTGCCTGGGCAGCTTGCAGCCCAGTGGTATGAACATCGACTTCTCCAACTTTAGATAGTTCCTCTGTCCCTCTCTTCCCCTCCTCCTTCCCAGATCTCCCTCTATCTTCCTGTCTCCACCTATATCCTTCCTTTGTCCCGCCCCCCCTGACATCAGTCTGAAGAAGGGTCTCGACCCGAAACGTCACCCATTCCTTCTCTCCTGAGATGCTGCCTGACCTGCTGAGTTATTCCAGCATTTTGTGAATAAATACCTTTGATTGGACAGCATGCTCTTCACTGTACCTCGGTAGACATGACAATAATAAACCTAAACTTAAACCTATGCCACCACCTTCTGGAATTTATTGAGTGAAACCCCGAGATTTCCCTGTTCATCATTACTCTCCTGGGCCCTACAATTAACTACATATGCCCTGAATTCCATTTGCCATTATTCTGCCTAACTTTCCAGCAGATTAGTATCATGCTGTAGTCTAAGACAGTCCTCCTCACTAACCACAACATCACACATTTTGGTGTAATCTGCAAAGTCACTAATCCTTTTGAACCCACCTACCAAAGGGGACTTTAATAAAAGCCTTACAAAAGTCCATGGCAATAACATCTATCACACTGCCTGCCTTAGGGACCTCTTCTGTTTTAACTTACTCAATCCTGTTTTCTTCACATACACTTCAGAATATGAGGGTGGTGAATCTGTGGAATTCTTTGCCACAGAACGCTGTGGAGGCCAAGTTAATGGATATTTGTAAGGCAGAGATAGATATATTTTTGAATTGGACGGGTTTCAGGGGTATGGGGAGAAGGCAAGAGAATGGGGTGAGGAGGGAGAGATAGAACAGCAATGATTGAACTTGATGGGCTAAATGGCCTAAATCTGTTCCTATCATATTACCTTATGACCTTACAAGAATAGAAGATCAGAGTCGCATAATCATTATTTCCGGAATATACATGTGCCAGTCGCCAACACAATGGCCTGTGTGGCTCTGTCTTAAACTATTAATAGCATTTACTTGAAACATCATATTGATGTGTCATTCCAGTGATCACTGCAGCGTAGCTCTCTGTACTCTATTAAAGTTCTGGTTTAATAAAAAAATGTGATGTAAATGGCAAATAAGTTATCAGTGTTTTTACTATGCTGTGAAAAACCACTGCCTTACTAATGAATGCACCAGAGATTGTTCACTTTAGCTGTTTGCCTTTATTTGATGTTGTGAATCAGCACTTCATTCACCGAATGAAGCTATGCATTGAAGATGTTCTATTTTATTCTTCCTCCGAAGACAATATGAATAATGCTACTTGATGTAGTAGGAATATCAAAGTCATGGAGGATTTGAGAAGAGGGTAACCATTACAAATGTCAGGGATTATACAATGTTAAAGGAAGATGGAATAGAGGGAAACTATGTTCTTCAACTTAATATGTCAAGGACACCTGGAATGTTAAAGTGGTTGTAACTGAGGAAAATGGGGATTTCCAAAATTAATTCCTCTTGTTAGTTGGTTTTAAAATGAAAAGGTCAATCGTGAAAGGTACAGACAAGGGTTTCTGCGGCAACAAGCGGGATTCAAGGATGGTGTGTCGCCTCCCTGGTGCCAGGATCCAGGACGTCATGGACCGATTGCAGGGCATCCTCAAGGGTGAAGGTTAGCAGCCGGAAGTGGTAGTGCATGTCGGCACAAACGACGTCGGGAGGAAGAGGAAAGATATTCTGCAGCATGACTTTAGAGAGCTCGGAAGAAGGCTGAAAAGCAGGACCTCCAGGGTGATTATCTCCAGTTTGCTTCCAGTTCTTCGTGCTGGTGAAGGCAGGAACAGGGAGATAGTGGATCTGAATGTGTGGCTGAGGAGCTGGTGCAGGGGGCAGGGATTTAGATTCTTAGACCACTGGGATCTGTTTTGGGGTAAGGGTGAATTGTACAAAAGGGACGGGTTGCACCTCAACAGGCGGGGGACCAGCATTCTGGTGGGCAGGTTTGCCACTGCTACACGGGTGGTTTTAAACTAAATAGTGGGGGGGGGGGCAAATGGGATAGACAAGGATGGAGTTAAAGGGAAAGAGAGTATGGGAAAAGTTACGAAAGACCCCAGAATTAATGGGACAGAAAGCTCATGATGGGATAGGAGAGGATGGCCAAGTGTAATAGGAATCGATGTGAAAGGTGAGATGAATAATGGATTAAAAGTATTATATATGAATGCGCGAAGTATAAGCAGTAGAGTGGATGAGTTTAAGGCTCAGTTAGAGATTGGTAGGTATGACGTTGTGGGGATTACAGAGACGTGGCTGCAGGAGGATCGGGGCTGGGAAATGAATATTCAGGGTTATACGTCCTATAGAAAGGACAGGCAGGTGGGCAGAGCAGGTGGGGTAGCTCTGATGGTCAGGGATGAAATTCATTCCCTTGCGAGGGGTGACATAGGGACTGATGATGTAGAGTCACTGCGGATAGAGTTGAGGAATTGTAAAGGTAGGAGGACACGAATGGGAGTTATCTACAGGCCCCCAAACAGTAGCCCAGATATAGGGTGTAAGTTGCACCCGGAGTTAAAACTGGCATGTAACAAAGGTAATGCCACTGTGGTTATGGGGGATTTCAATATGCAGGTAGACTGGGAAAATCAGGTTGGTTCTGGACCCCAAGAAAGGGAGTTTGTAGAGTGTCTCCGAGATGGATTCTTAGAGCAGCTTGTACTGGAGCCGACCAGAGAGAAGGCAATTCTGGATTTAGTGTTGTCCAATAAAGCAGATTTAATAAGGGAACTCAAGGTAAAGGAACCGCTTGAAGGTAGTGATCATAATATGATTAGTTTTAATCTGCAATTTGAGAAAGAGAAGGTTAAATCTGAAGTGTCAGTGTTGCAGTTGAACAAATGGGACTATGAAGGCATGAGAGAGGAGCTGGCCAAGGTCGGCTGGAAAAGGATCCTAACAGGAATGACGGTGGAACAGCAATGGCAGGAATTTCTGGGCATAATCCAGATGCAGGATCATTTCATTTCACAGAGGAAGAAAGATTCTAAGGGGAGTAATGGGCAACCGTGGCTGACATGGGAAGTTAGGGATGGAATAAAACTAAAAGAAAAGATGCACAACATAGCAAAGAGTAACGGGAAGCCAGAGGAGTGGAAAACTTTCAAAGGACAACAGAAGGTAACAAAAAGGGTAATACGGGCTGAAAGGATGAAGTACGAGAGGAAGTTGGTCAAGAATATAAAGAAGGACAGTAAAAGCTTCTGTAGGTATATTAAGAGAAAAAGATTAGTAAAGCCAAACGTGTGTCTCTTGAAGGCAGAAACGCGTGAAATTATTATGGGTAACAAGGAAATGGCAGAAGAGTTGAACAGGTACTTCGGATTTGTCTTCACTAAGGAAGACACAAACAGTCTCCCAGATGTGCTAGAGGACAGAGGATCCAGGGAGACAGAGGAACTGAAAGAAATTTGCATTAAGTGAGAAATAGTATTGGGTGGACTGATGGGACTGAAGGTTGATAAATCCCCAGGGCCTGATGGTCTGCATCCCAGGGTGAACTCAAGGAGATAGCTCTAGAAATCATGGATGCATTGGTGATCATTTTCCAATGTTCAATAGATTCAGGATCAGTTCCTGTGGATTGGAGGGTAGCTAATGTTGTCCCACTTTTCAAGAAAGTAGCGAGAGAGAGAAAACGGGGAATTATAGACCATTTAGCCTGACATCGGTGGTGGGGAAGATGCAGGAGTCAATTATTAAAGAGGTACTAACGGCGCACTTGGATAGTTGTAAAATGATTCGTCCAAGTCAGCATGAATTTATGAAGGGGAAATCTTGCTTGACTAATCTTCTGGAATTTTTTGAGGATGTGACAAATAAAATGGATGAAGGAGAGCCAGTGTATCTAGACTTTCAGAAAGCCTTTGATAAGGTCCCACACGGGTGATTGATGAGGAAAATTAGAGCATATGTTAGTGGGGGTAGGGTTTTGACATGGATAGAGAATTGGTTGGCAGACAGGAAGCAAAGAGAAGGAATAAACGTGTCCTTTTCAGAATGGCAGGCAGTGGCGAGTGGAGTGCCGCAAGGCTCGGTGCTGGGTCCGCAACTATTTACAATATATATTAATGATTTGGATGATGGAATTAGAAGTATCTCTGGCAGTATAATGTAGATAAATGTGAGGTTATCCACTTTGACGGCAAAATCAAGGAGGCAGATTATTATCTCAATGGTGTTAGATTAGGTAAAGGGGAAGTCCAACGAGACTTGGGTGTCCTTGTACACTAGTCACTGAAATTAAGCGTGCAGGTACAGCAGGCAGTGAAGAAAGCTAATGGCACGTTTGCCTTCATAACGAGAGGATTTGAGTATAGGAGCAAAGAGGTCCTTCTGCAGTTGTATAGGGCCCTGGTGAGACCACATCTGGAGTATTGTGTGCAGTTTTGGTCTCCTAATTTGAGGAAGGACTTCCTTGCTATTGAGGCAGTGCAGCGTAGGTTCACAAGATTAATCCCTGGGATGGTGGGACTGTCATATGAGGAAAGATTGGAAAGGCTGGGCTTGTATTCACTGGAGCTTAGAAGGATGAGAGGGGATCTTGTAGAGACGTATAAAATTATAAAAGGACTGGACAAGCTAGATGCAGGAAAAATGTTCCCAATGTTGGGGGAGTCCAGAACCAGTCTAAGAATAAAGGAGAGGCCATTTAAAACTGAGGTGAGAAAAAAAATTCTCCTAGAGAGTTGTGAATTTGTGGAATTCTCTGCCAAAGAAGGCAGTGGAGGCCAATTCATTGAATGTATTTAAAAGAGAGTTAGATAGAGCTCTTGGAGCTATGGAATCAAAGGATTTGGGGAGAAGGCAGGCAAAGGTTACTGATTGTGGATGATTAGCCATTTTCACAATGAATGGCGGTGCTGGCTTGAAGGGCCAAATTGCCTCCTCCTGCACCTATTTTCTATGTTTCTATGTTAATACCGGAGTGGTGGGGGGTGGGGTGAGGCGAGGAAGGGGGGGTAGGGGCTAATAGCTGACCGACAAACCAAATTTAATGTGAAATCTAATAGTAAGCTTGTAATATGCAAAACAATAAAGCTATAGAAATTCCATCCCATAGCTCAATGGAGATGTGATTTTTGAGGGAGTGATGTCTGGGCCTCTGCTGCAAATAGTCTGTAGTTGGTCCTGAAAGGCATCATACATTATTGTAATGGAGAATGCGCTGTCTGGGATGAAGTTGGGTCAGGGATTCAGGAAGACTGGCGAGAGGAGTTATGAACCCAAGCATGGCTTGGAGGTAGGTCACCAAGCAAGACTCAGAAAGAGCGTGAGAAGGATTGAAAATAAATATAGGTTTTATAGAGTCATCATTTATTTGTATCTATAGCCATGCAAGTGACGTGGCCATAGAATGTAGTGGCATTACCACATGTGCACATGACATAAGCACCATGTGTAGAAATCCTTAGCTTAGAGTTAACCCTTTGTTAGAGACTCTGCATACTTCCATTTGCAACTAGATCCTTGACTTCCACTTCAGCACCTTGGCGCAGCAGTAGAGCTGTTGCCTCACATCATCCGAGACCCAGGATCGATCCCGATCTCAGGTGTTGTCTGTGTGGGGTTTGTACATTCTCCCTGTGACTGCTTGGATTTTCTCAGGGTGCTCCAATTCCTCCCTCATTCCAAAGACATGCAGGTTTATAGGTTAATTGTCCTCTGGAAATCTCCCTTAGTGTGTAGGGGGCAAAAGTAGGATAACATAGAAGTAAAGTACGGGTGATCAAATGCTCTGTGATGCTCAGTGTGAACTCAGTGGGCCAAGGGTCCTGTTTCCATGCTATATCTCTAAACTAAACTAAACCAAACTAGTTAGGAGACCTCAGTGGTAACAACATCTCAAAACAAGTGAACCTCAAAGCTGCATGTTTAGCTCCTTGCTGTACTGTCTTTCACCCATGACATGTGACTAAGCACAGTCCAATGCCATCAATAAGTTCACTGATGGCATCACTATGATTGACTGAAACATGATGTTGATGAGTAAGTGTACAGGAGAGAGGTAGAACACTTGATTTGAGTGCTGCTGTAACATCAACCTCTCTTTCAACATCAACAAAAGCAAGGTTCTAATCATTAACTTCAGAATGGGGAAGTCGGGAGACAATATGTCAATTTTTACCAGTGGGCTGGTATTGGAGAGAGTTAGCACCTTCAAGTTCCTGGTCGTTAACATATCGGATGATTCCAGATTAGTTTACTATGTGGGATCTCATCAAAGGCCTTGCTAAAGTCTATATAAATAGTGTCTACTGCCCTGCCCTTATCAGTCCTTTTGGTGACTTCTAAAAATTCGTACAGATTTGTGAGACATGATTTCCCACACACAAGGCCATGCAGAGTATCTCTGCTCAGTACTTGCCTAGCCGAGGTGCTGGTAGCTCATCTCCCAGAATCCCTTCCAACAGCTTTTCCACCACTGATGTCAAACACACCAAGGTTTGTTCTTGCTGCCCTTCTTAAATAATGGTACAATGTTAGCAGCTATCCTTCAGTCTTATGGCTACTTCACCTTTGGTTAAAGATGATGCAAGGGCTTCCACAATCCCTTCCCTGGATTCCCACAAAGCCCGAGGATGCAGGGTGAGATCCTGTGGATGTATCCACATGAATGCACTTTAAAATAGCCAGTACTTCCTCTTTAGTCATTTGTATATGGACTTAGACATCACAACTCATATGCCTTCAGTTAATCTGAGAGCGTGTGGGTTTCCTTTGGGTGTTCTGGATTGCTCCCACATCCCAAAGACGTGTGGGGTTCTATCTTAATTTCTGAAAATTGCATCTTGTATGTAGGGGATGTGATAGGATACAACTAATGTGAATGGTCACATGAATGATGGGCTGAAATGCTTGTTTCCATCTCCAAACTAAACTAGATCTTTTATGCGTTTGTGAGGGCATTTTTCAGTATTAGTTAAAATGAACTTATCTCAGATACATCTTCTATAAGAAAATAATGTTACCCAACTACTCCTTGGGCACTCCAACAACTTCTCAGATGTATGATCCTCACCCAAATCCATACACCCCATAATTGACCCTTTATCATCTCCTATTTGCAGACCAAAACAACCCACTATTGATCATCTCCCACGGTCTATGAACCCAACACCCCAAATAGCACCTCGACCCCACAGATCCCAATAGCCAACCCTCAAACCAACCTGAACAACATCTCCTACTTCCATGAGTTCTCTAGACTCCCACCTCACTCCTTACTTACCGATTCCAGCAGAAAAATCATGCTTCTATTAATCACAACCTGCAAAAGTGCTTTCCATAATTATCCTTCCCACCTCAGCTCACATCTTTTCTTAAGAACAACCCTGTCCACCCACACTCCCCCATCTCCCAAAACATTTTTAATTTGGTGAATCAACATACATACAGTGTATATAGAGACCAAATTCAGTTTATTTTGAACTGCACAAATGCTACACTATAGAAATCTATGTGTTGAATGAAAATAATCTGAATACATGTAATTGCAACTGAATCTTGATGAGTTTACAGCCTGGATTCTGAAGTAAGTTTGCGAAGATATTTTGGCATTTATTAATTTTGCAAGAGATATAATGCATATTGCTGGGGCATCTTTCTTGTCTTCTGGCTCTGTTTTTTTGCTTGTAACAAGCATCATTCTGAATGTTGACAGTTATTTGACTTCACGTTATTGATTACATAGCTTCATGTTTTATTTCAAGAGCAACAATATTTGCTCACAGTCTTTGTAGCTGTGTGAAGATGGACCCCCTCCCCCCAGTAAATTCCATAGAAATTGCATGAAAATCATGATTAATGTTTACATCACCTTCTGATATTGTAGGATGTGAAGGTTTCTACAATAAAAACTGTGGCCTACAGGAAACACATAGCTCTATTAATATTTAAACATAGTTGGAAAGTCTCTGGAAAGTTGCTGGTGTCAATCTAAAATTGATTACAACGAGGTAACAATGCACTGCAACATACTCATATTTAGCCGATGGCTGGACTACATCTCCTCAAAGCCCAACTTGTCTGTGATTTCTGGAGTTGCACATTGAAATCATTCAGGTTAGGATTGGAATATAAATATACTGAGCAGAAGAATCTTTTGCCCCTAATCTCCAGTCCTTCCACCTTACATCAAGAATGGGACATGAATCTCATAACGGGGCTCATGTTGTCGACCTCCCCATGGTGAGCCCTGTCAACTGACCTCAGTCAGACGAACGACAACAAACAGAGACAGCAGAAGCAGAAGCAGCTTCATCATTTCTGCTGCCTCAAACGCAAGAAGAAGAATCTCATAACATGAAAACCAGCTGATTGTAATTTCTAAAACATAATGAAACTGTATATTTCTCATGGAGTCATAGATCATATTAAAATACAACACATAAACAAGGCCTTTGGCCCATCAAGTCTACACCGATCATCAACTACCCGTTTATCCTTATGTCATTTCCTCCAAGTTCTCGTCAACTCCTCCAGATTTAATTCTCGATACACTAGGGACATATTACAGTGTCCAATTAATATTCCAACCCAATGTGCTGGAGTAACTCAGCGGGTCAAGTAGCATCTCTGGAGGACATGGAGAGGTGGTGTTTTGAGTCGGTACCTTTCTTCCACAAAGTAATCAATTCGAAATGTCAGGAAGAAAGGTTCTGACCCAAAATGTCACCTATCCATGTCCTTCAGAGATGCTGCCTGACCCATTGAGTTACTCCAAGCCTGTGTGTTCTACGCAAAGTTCCAGCATCAGCAGTTTCTTGTGACTGCAACCTAACAACCTTAGGATGTGGGAAGAAACCGAAAACCCGGAGGAAAGCCATGAAAGGCACCAAGGTCAGGATTGAGCCCAGGTCTTTGGTCTTGTAACGCGGTGACTTTACCAGCTGCATCACTGTGCTGCTCACTATTTATTGTTAGTTTGAAATGCATTCCAGTATCATCACTTAATCTTATCACATACAGATGTTCCCCGACTTACGATGCTTCGACTTCTGCTATTTCGACTTTGCGATGGTGCAAATGGCAGTGACCCATCGCAAGCTGCAGTTCGCTTCCTGCCACATGATCAGGTGTATTAAATGCATTTCGACGTGCGATATTTTCAGTGTACGATGGGTTTCTAGGAATCCTAAGTTGATCATGTTCATGATCATAACTTCAAAAGTTGAGGAGCACCTGTAAGTTGACATCATAAGTTGAGGAACACCTGTATCTTAATGCTTACAGAACCTATCACTTCCACCTGAACATTATAATGCTCAACTGATCCTGACTCTTCTCTGATTAATGCCCCCATTGAGAACAAAAATGAAAATCTGAACATTAATATTTTATTTAACTGTACATTTTAACCAGGGGCCACAGTTTAAGAATAAGGGGTAGGCCATTTAGAACGGAGATAAGGACAAACTTTTTCAGTCAGAGAGTTGTAAATCTGTGGAATTCTCTGCCTCAGAAGGCAGTGGAGGCCAAGTCTCTGAATGCATTCAAGAGAGAACTAGATAGAGCTCTTACGGATAGCGGAGTCAGGGGGTATGGGGAGAAGGCAGGAACGGGGTACTGATTGAGAATGATCAGCCATGATCACATTGAATGGTGGTGCTGGCTCGAAGGGCCGAATGGCCTACTCCTGCACCTATTGTCTATTGTCTATTGTCTATAAATGATACTTTATTGTCAGTTATACTTAGCTAGGTGCATACAAAGTACTCAAAAGAGTCGCCACAAAGGTGCCGCCAAAGTTACAAAAAGTACTCATCCCTTCTTAATCCCCCCCATGCCGGGTCCCCCTTTGTCCTACATTGTTCTCGATGACGTGGTCCCTCCACCTCGGCCCGAACCCGTGAATAGTGCAGTTTAGAGGACACTGTTGGCAGAAGTACATTTCAGATTAAGATGATGTTGGTAAAATGCTTAATCCTGCGTTCATTCTTGTCCAGTACTCCTCAGGCTTCATTGCTTGACTGTCTAAAAACTGACGCCTGGCTATCCTCTAAACTAAATAATAAATTTGTAAGGATTGAAAGACCTGTAGTTATGTCACCATGAAAGTCTAATTAATGCGATATCTTTGCCAGAATAATCTTCTACAGCATTTTTGATCAAAAGGAAAACTGATACAAATTTATGTGACATCACTTCAGTGCAGCTATAGCTTAATTAGCAGTTTTCACTTCTTTGAATCAGAAGGCTGCTTTACTCCAGAGAATTTAGCACAAAAAAATCTATATCCCTACCACACTGCAGCATTATGGAGGTGCTACACTGTTGGAGAGGCTGTCTTGGATAGCGTGTTCAAACTGCTTATCTACTCACTTAGGTGGAAATCAATTTTGCCATGGCATTATTTTAAAAGAGACCAGCAGAAATATCCATAGTATTCTGGCAAATATAGTGCCCTCCATAATGTTTGGGACAAAGACCCATCATTTATTTATTTGCCTCTGTACTCCACAATTTGAGATTTGTAATAGAAAAAATCACATGTGGTTAAAATATACATTGTCAGATTTTATTAAAGGCCATTTTTATACATTTTGGGTTCACCATGTAGAAATTACAGCTGTGTTTGTACATAGTCCCTCCATTTCAGGGCACCATAATGTTTGGGACACACGACTTCACAGGCGTTTGTAATTGCTCAGGTGTGTTTAATTGGCTCCTTGATGCAGGTATAAGAGCTCTCAGCACCTAGTCTTTCCTCCAGTCTTTCCATCAACATTGGAAACTTTTATTGCTCTTTATCAACATGAAGACCAAAGTTGTGCCAATGAAAGTCAAAGAAGTCATTATGAGACGGAGAAACAAGAATAAAACTGTTAGAGACACCAGCCAAACCTTAGGCTTACCAAAATCAACTGTTTGGAATATCATTAAGAAGAAAGAAAACACTGGTGAGCTTACTAATCGCAAAGGGACTGGCAGGCCAAGGAAGACCTCCTCAGCTGATGACAGAAGAATTCTCTCTATAATCAAGAAAAATCCCCAAACACATGGCCGACAGATCAGAAACACTCTTCAGGAGTCAGATGTGGATTTGTCAATGACCACTGTCTGCAGAAGACTTCATGAACAGAAATACAGAGGCCACACTTTAAGATGTAAAACCACTGGTTAGCCGCAAAAATTCGATGGCTGGGTTACAGTTTGCCAAGAAGTACTTAAAAAAGCAACCACAGTTCTGTAAAAAAGGTCTTGTGGGCAGATGAGATGAAGATTAACATATATCAGAGTGATGGGAAGACCAAAGTATGGAGTAGAGAAGGAACTGCCCAAGATCCAAAGCTTACCACCACATCTGTGAAACACGGTGGTTGGGGTGTTATGGCCTGGGCATGTATGGCTGCTGAAGGTACTGGCTCACTTATCTTCATTGATGATACAAATGCTGATGGTAGTAGCATAATGAATTCTGAAGTGTATTGACACATCCTATCTGCTCAAGTTCAAACAAATGCCTCAAAACTCATTGGCCAACGGTTCATTCTACAGCAAGACGATGATCCCAAACATACTGCTAAAGCAACAAAGGAGTTCTTCAAAGCTAAAAAATGGTCAATTCTTGAGTGGCTAAGTCAATCACCCGATCTGAACCCAATTGAGCATGCCTTTTATATGCTGAAGAGAAAACTGAAGGGTACTAGCCCCCAAAACAAGCATCAGCTAAAGATGGCTGCAATACAGACCTGGCAGAGCATCACCAAAGACACCCAGCAACTCGTAATGTCCATGAATCGCAGACTTCAAGCAGTCATTGCATGCAAAGGATTCGCAAAAAAATACTAAACAAGATTACTTTCATTTACATGACATTGCTGTGTCTCAAACATTATGGTGCCCTGAAATGGGGGGACTATGTATAAACACTGCTGTAATTTCTACATGGTGAAACCAAAATGTATAAAAATGGCCTTTATTAAAATCTGACAATGTGCACTTTAACCTCATGTGATTTTTTTCTATTACAAATCTCAAATTGTGGAGTACAGAGGCAAATAAATAAATGATAGGTCTTTGTCCCAAACATTATGGAGGGCACTGTACCTATCCCTCAATTAACATAACTAGACAACCAAATAAATTCTTTATAATTGCATTTGTTTGTGGGAATGCTAATATTGACTGGCACATTTTCCCATTATAAAAATAACTGCACGGAATTGGTCCTCAGGGTCGTCTGTAAGGTATATGAAAGGTGTCACGTGAAAGGTACAAGACACCTTTTCTCTTCCGAATGCTAATCCTTATTTCTCGATAATCATAATTAAATAATATTTCAAACTAAATGTAGTTTATTATCAGTTGCACTTAGATGCCATCCACGAGACTGATAGCAAATGGATTGCTAATGCTATTATCCTGGTCTACCTCTGGTTTGTGCACGGCAGTGCACGATTCTCCATTGTGTTTATTCCCAAATGTGGCCCTGCCTCTAGAGAACAGCTAACAAGTGGAGTCAGAACAACTGTCCTGAGGGAAGCAAGAACAGATGGATGAGTTGCCTTCAGGCCATTCTCATGCAACTCCTCACAATGTTTGCAGAGAGAAAGCTAAGTACTTTAAAATAACAAAATAAATGCAAACAAAATGTAAATACATCCAAACAAATGACTTCTATGGCATTCAAGGTAATCCCTTCCAGAGCACCTCATGCAGTGGTTATTCTGTTTTGTTTCAGCTGGAGTACATTTTAGATGTTACATTGTGCTGAGTGAGATAAGCATGCATTTCCTTATCGTCTCACAGCAATGTGAGAATGATATTTCACTGAAAAAATCCAGGCACTTAAAATAGGCTGTTATTTCCAGTTTTTGGAAATTGCATATGTTGAAACGCGAGAGGAGTCTCTTAAAGTATTGATTTTCCAAAGTGAAGTTCATAGATTAGTCAGTAGCACTTTAGGAAAATTTCAACTGCTAACCTCAGATACTACTTCATACTTCTTACTAATCTGCTGCATCTCGATTACAGATAATATTTGCAGCAAAACTGTCAAAAATAGTTAAATAGTCTAGTAGAACACAATTGCAAATAAAGAACCTTCTGTAGATGTAAACATCTTGATATGTTACATTTTCTTTTCCCACAACAGAAAGTCTAAAATTCACAATTACTTCTACTTCGCTTGTCATGAGAAGTAAGAAGAAAATAGATATAAAACACAACCAACTTAGAAGAATTTCCAGTTATCATCTTTGTTCTTTTCCAGGCCAAATTTTGCAGAACCAGGTCAAAGGGTTTAAGATGGCTACTAAATGCATTTGGGAATAATATGTTAAAAGTATATGGGAATATAATGTTATGGAAATAATTTATTCTTTAAGTATTGTCATTGACCAATAGGAGAAAATAAAATAATACAATTGAGTTAAATATATTATGTGTTTTACAAATATTAACAGAGAAAATTTGTCATTTTCTTCATTCACGGTATTGGATTTCACAAGCCATAAAAGTAGACCTGAGTGTTGATTGTTAGATTAGCTGAACTGAAAAAGGTTTTTTTTTTTTAATTTTCCAGCAAGATCTCAGCAGATGTGCAAATAATGTGATGACTATGTTTCTGTCACAGCGATTGAATCATCAAATAACTCTCAGCAGGCTAGTGCACATGAGTCCCAGCCTGTTTGTTTCCTTCTGAACAGTTTAAATTCCAATTGGATTGTGTATCTGCTAACTCAAAAATTGGTATTCAGGCAATGGTGCGAAGCTATTGTGAGAAAAATCCATTCAGAAGAGGCACCAAACATGCTGTTGATTTTGCCAGCAAACACTTTTGCCAGCAAACACCAAGTACAATCTGTTAGATCCATGATTCTGAAATATCTTTGTTTCTTTGGTAACAATGACTTAGTGAGTAAGAGGTAATGTAAGAAAATAACTGCAGATGCTGGTACAAATCGAAGGTATTTATTTCACAAAGTGCTGGAGTAACTTAGCAGGTCAGGCAGCATCTCAGGAGAGAAGGAATGGGTGACGTTTAGGGTCGAGACCCTTCTTCAGAGTAAGAGGTGTATGGTGTGATAAGATAGGTTATAAGTGTAGCTGTGCAAGAAAATGTGCAATGATAAATAAAAAATCTTTCAGTGTACAGTAAACAGCGGGAGATTTATTTATATTTCTCACATTATTTTATTAATATTAATGTAAATAAACTGCCAGCAATCTGTGTTAGTTGTAATTCATTTAAAAAAATCATATTTTTGATTATCAAAATTTGCGTCAGGATCTTGATCGGTTGGGCAGCTGGACAGGAATGGTTAATGTAGTTTAATGCAGATAAGTGAGGGGTGTTGCATTTTAAGAAATCAAACCAGAGCAAGACCTTACAGTGAAAGGCAGGGCTTTGAGGGATGCTGTAGAGCAGAGGAATCTAGGAGTGCAGGTACATAGTTCCTTGAAAGTGGCATCACAGGTAGATAGCCATGATCAAGAAAGCTTGCAACACATTGGCCTTCATCAGTTAGAGTATTGAGTGAATAGCTAGGGCGAATTCAGAGTATTTTACCTAGAATGGAGGAGTCAACATAGAAACATAGAAACATAGAAAATAGGTGCAGGAGTAGGCCATTCGGCCCTTCGAGCCTGCACCGCCATTCAATATGATCATGGCTGATCATCCAGCTCAGTAGCCTGTACCTGCCTTCTCTCCATACCCCCTGATCCCTCAAGAATCAGAGGGCCGGTGAGAGGGGAAAGAGTTAATTTGAGGGGGAACATTTTCACACCGAGGGTTAGGCTACATGGAACGAGCTTGCCAGAGGAGGTAGTTGAGTCAGGTATTATCACAACATTTAAATTACATTTGGACAGGTGCAAGGATAGGAATGGTGGAGAATGATATGGGCCAAACGCAGGCATATGAAGCTGGAACTTGTATTTTCAAGATTCTTCTTCAGTTGCTGCATCATAACCAATGGTCCACAAAGAAAAAAAAATGTTTTTAATGTTACTTTCCAATCATTGATGTTGGGAAACCGGTATAAAGTATTACCCCACTCCTTACGCACACATTTCCACAATTTCGATGCATTGATACAAGTGGCCCAAGCGTTAATTGGTTTCAAGAGATATCTCTGTAAGCAATAATTAGAGGTAATAGAATTGATATAAAAATGAGGAAATACCAGACCCATTTTGAATAGGCCTAAAGCTAAATAGTGCTTCTGCAGAGCCCACTTCAATCGTCAATGATGTTCAGAAATTTCTGCTCTGGTAAATCTTAGTTTTATTCCTTTCATAATTATAGAAGTAAAGTTATTTTAAGTTGTTAAGGGCTTGCAACTGCTAGAAATGTCCACATTATAATAATTATAGCTAATTATAGTCAACAAATCAAGATGTGTGCTTAATATAGAATTGTCAAATTGTACATGAAACTGAAATGATTAAAAAATTAGCACTAATTTGTTAAGAGTTCAGAAAGTTATTAATACTCTCAAGGGCAAAAGCTCTATAGCTTTATATAGCTTTATATATATATATAATATTGAAGGAGGAAAATTAAAATTAAAGAAGGAAATTGAATCTTATTCCTGGTGTGATTTCATGAGCAATATAAAATAAATTTTGTAAACTCATGCACTGAATCGTATCAAAGTAGTGTGGTCTTCCAAGCAACAATAGACAATAGACAATAGACAATAGACAATAAAATGAAAATACTCCAACAGGAGAACATATATAAAAGGATCAGAATAAAAGAGAAACAGCATAAAAAGATATCATGGCAAACCTGATGCAGTTGCACATTTAAAGAGTCAGAGGTCACTAGTCACATGGTGCAATAGCCTTCAGATAAGTTAATATTACATCATATTGTGATAGAAACATAGAAACATAGAAAATAGGTGCAGAAGTAGGCCATTCGGCCCTTTGAGCCAGCACCGTCATTCAATATGTTCATGGCTGATCATCCAAAGTCAGTACCCCATTCCTGCTTGCTCTCCACATCCCTTGATTCCCTTAGCCCTAAGAGCTACTGTATATCTAACTCTCTCTCGAATACATCCAGTGAATTGGCCTCTACTGCCTTCTGTGGCAGAGAATTCCACAGATTCACAACACTGGGTGAAAAAGGTTTCCCTCATCTCAGTCCGAAATTGCCTACCCCTTATTCTTAAACTGTGACTCCTGGTTCTGGACCATTTTTCCTGCATCTTGTCTGTCCAATCCCTTAAGAATTTTATATGTTTCTATAAGATTCCCTCTCCTCCTAAATTCCAGTGAATATGTCCCGTCAATCCATTCTTTATAATATTTATGCTTATGTTAATTTTATTGTTTAATAAATATAATTATCATTATAATATTATAATTAATTTAAATAAAAATTGCATTGTTTAGTAGTGATCTCTGAGGGAATACTTAAATGTGAAGTTAGATTGGAGTGAAGAATTCTAGGTTCACCAATAGTATCTCTGGACATGATTTTGAAATCACTTTCTCCCACACAATTTAAACATTAGTTATGGAACTTAGGGATTCCTTTTGTAGTTGTTCTTCTGATTCTACTCCTAAAATTAAGGACATAATTGATCACCTCTGGGATTTGAAAAATACGCTGTCATCATGAAAGAATGTTTGGCAAGCCTAGTGGGGAACTTGGCAGGAGTGTAAAATGGCATAGAGCACATCATTTCTTAGTGATACTATTGTGAATGGACTGATTTGCTTTCGCTCCTTCACCTTGATAAGCAAAGAATGGCTTTTGGCAATATTTTTGCAAGTGATAATACCTCTTTACTGGTACTGTTGTTATTAAGAGTAGGTTAATTTTTTTCTCATAGGTCATATTATAAGCAAAGTCGACCGAGTTGGCCCACCGAGTCCATGCTGACCAGTGCACCAGCACTATTCTACACAATAGGGACAATTGTACAATTAACAGGAGACAATTAACCTACAAACCTTTATGTCTTTGGAACATAGTAGGAAACCGGAGCACCCTGAGAAAAACCACATAAACACAGGCAGAACGTTCAAACTCTGTACAGACAGCATTGTAATCAAGATTGAACACGAGTCTCTGGCATTGCAAGACAGCAATTCTACCGCTGCACCGCTGTGCCACCCAGATTTGTAGATTTGCTGAATCTATCCATGTCCATTCTTTTGGTCATTCTCTGCTATGTTAAATATAATTGTGCAATCTATGCACCTTTGTAATGGTACAAACAGGTATTGAGGATTTGGATCGATGATGGAGAAAGAACACTTCAACCATATAAAATTAAAAATTAAACATTTATTAAAACAATAATAAAACAGCAATAAAACAATGAGTCCCCCACTCCCTTCTACTGGACACTGCAAACTCCTGCTTATCATGGCTTGGCTTGGAGAACTCAAAGGTCCATGCAGAACTCACTGACTTCATAGCTACATCGACGACTGCATTGGTGCTACCTCTTGCACCCATGCAGAACTCACTGACTTCATACACTTCACCTCCAATTTCCATCCTGCCCTTAAATATACCTGGACTATCTCTGACATCTCCCTCCCATTTCTGGACCTCACCATCTCCATCACAGGAGACAGACTAGTGACGGACATTTACTACAAGGCCACCGACTCGCACAGCTATCTGGACTACACTTCTTCCCACCCGGTTCCCTGCAAAAAGTCTATCCCCTACTCCCAATTCCTCCGTCTACGCCGCATCTGCGCCCGGGATGAGGTGTTTCAGACTAGGGCTTCCGAGATGTCCTCGTTCTTCAGAAAACGGGGCTTCCCCTCCTCCATTATAGATGAGGCTCTCACTAGGGTCTCTTCTACATCCCGCAGCTCCGCTCTTGCTCCCCCTCCCCCCACTCGCAACAAGGACAGGATCCCCCTCGTTCTCACCTTCCACCCCACCAGCCAGCGGATCCAACATATCATCCACCAACATTTCCGTCACCTACAACGGGACCCCACCACTGGTCATATCTTCCCATCCCCTCCCCTCTCTGCGTTCCGCAGAGACCGTTCCCTCCGTAACTCCCTGGTCCACTCGTCCCTTCCTACCCAAACCACCCCAACCCCGGGCACTTTCCCTTACAACCGCACGAGATGCAACACCTGTCCCTTTACCTCCCCCCTCAACTCCATTAAAGGACCCAAACAGTCTTTCCAGGTGAGACAGAGGTTCACCTGCACCTCCTCCAACCTCATCTATTGCATCCGCTGCTCTAGATGTCAACTTATTTATATCGGCGAAACCAAGCGCAGGCTCGGCGATCGCTTCGCTGAACACCTGCGCTCGGTCCGCATTAACGCAACTGATCTCCCGGTGGCCCAGCACTTTAACTCCCCCTCCCATTCCCAGTCTGACCTCTCTGTCATGGGCCTCCTCCAGTGCCATAGTGAGGCCCGCCGGAAATTGGAGGAGCAGCACCTCATATTTCGCCTGGGCAGTTTGCAGCCCGGTGGTATGAACGTCGACTTCTCCAACTTCAGATAGCTCCTCTGTCACTCCCTTCCCCTCCTCCTTCCCAGATCTCCCTCTATCTTCCTGTCTCCACCTATATCCTTCCTTTGTCCCACCCCCGACATCAGTCTGAAGAAGGGTCTCGACCCGAAACGTCACCCATTCCTTCTCTCCCGAGATGCTGCCTGACCTGCTGAGTTACTCCAGCATTTTGTGAATAAATCGATTTGTACCAGCATCTGCAGTTATTTTCTTATATCAAAGGTCCTGGGACCATTCTGGATATTGGTCCAAGGAGAGGTTCAGTGAGCTGACTCAGACGCTTCTTCCCAAATCTGCAAACAACAGTCAACTATGTTTAAAACTAGCAATTCTCCTTAACACTGAAAACAAGGGTCATTCATTGCATCAGGAGCCACGGTAGGCTCAGTTGTCTCACGCAGCTGCATGATCTGAGGTCTCATGATTTACTAGTTCTTCCAAGTGAGTCCATTTATTTCCCTAAGTACCTAATTGTTATTTCAAATGACCTAAGGATAGTTAGCAGACAACTCTATTTTAGCTGTTAGACTTACTTTACAACCTTCCCTTAGCCTGAATCAAAGTTTTAGATTTGAGAGCTGTAGTGTGCGTTAAAGTATTTATTATGGTTCTGGTCTCTTCTTATTCTCCAGTTAAGTGGCTTCTGTAAATTGTAAATTGACTCTAGTGTGTAGGATAGTGTTAGCATACAGAGTGATGGCTGGTCGGCGTAGACTCCGTGAAATGAAGGGTCTGTTTCCATGCTCTATCTCTAAAGTCTACAATCTAAAGTAAATAGCCCTGTGTTAAAATCGGGTTTAGTTCATTCATATATTGTGTGCAAGGTGTGAATCACTGAAAGTAAGCAAAAAAATAGAAGATCTGCATCCAGATATTCATTAAATTGTCTGAAATGCTAACTGGTTTTAACCTGTCATCCTGCATTCGATGTTGAACTTAGTAAGAAATCAAGAAGCTGCAACAGAATTCTACGCAGAAGGCAACATGCCGCAGAGTTGCTGATGATTATCATCCCAGCAGTTAGTAATGCAACAATGACACAAAGAGCTAAATACTAAGCTTTTCATAAGTGGAGAGGATTAGCTACTGGGTACACAGTACAATGTATGAAATTGCTTTATTCGCAGTACCACTGGGTCTCCTAGGGGGAACGAAAGCCTTCAGCCTATTAACAACCATCTGAGCAATACCTCCTGTAGGATTAGGTTATTCGCTAAACACCAGGTGACCAATTAAATGTCATAATTTAGACACAAACCGAACAGTGAGGAGCCTGTTTTTGACAGTGGTGTCATGGCTAAAATGGAAAATCTTGTTGAAAATATTATTTATTATCCCTCCTGAGAGCACATGTAATTATTGCAGAGTAAGCCCTTGCATATGTAAAGTCTTGTCCAAAACTCATTTAAGCAAATGTACCATTAATTTAATGTTTGACCCGCTACAAATTTGTATGCTTTTGCCAGCAGTCAAAATATGAAGCAGAACATGTGAATTTCCACACATTATTTTTAATAGTATTATTGAACAATTCTGAATATAATATTCCATTCAGCATAATTTTTTTCCCCACAGATCATTACTACATTGAATCGGAGATGTGGGCTTCTGTGAAATACAAGATATTTTTACTTTTTCGTTCATGAAACTGAATAATATTGGCAAGGCTTTTTTCTTTTCTGTCCTAAATTGACATGTTTTTGCAGTTTTGAATTGTTGTGGTCATGATAAACATGATAAATTTACAGATTCCATGATTTAGTCCCAGTAATCATAAAAGGAACGAGAGGTTTGGCCATGTAAAAATAGCTTGTGACGATGAAGTAATGGGATTTTGATTTTGGAATTGGATTTTGAAAAATAATTAACCATGGGCTATCCAAAACACGATGTGAAATTGAAATATTAACAGCATTGACTATTAACAGCACAGGCTATGTGGTGGTTCTAGCAAAATGTGTGGGAAGGAAGGAAAGAATTACAAAATGTGTGGGAAGGAACTACCTACCTGAGTGGTTTATATCGAAGATCGACACAAGCTGCTGGAGTAACTCAATGGGTCAGGCAGCATCTTTAGGGATAAAGGATGGGTGACATTTTGGATCGGAACCCTTCTTCAGACTAAAATTAAACCCTGATCACAGATCAAAAATACTGTAACACAAAAATCTTTGGGAACATGCATTCCAGTATATATATAAATGTACAGGCAATGACAATCTATCTCAGTGCTCCAAAATATATGCAATGTCAGGAAAATAATGTGGCCCATATGCCTACAACAGCGGCGGGCGTATTTGAGTCAATCTGTACTCACTTAACTCACCTCTATGTTCTATGTTCTGCAAAATGAAAGCCATCCAGTCTATATTACAGTCCCTTCAATTGAAAAGTAACCTACTTTAGAATCGGTGTTATAAGGCCATAAGGTCATAATTGATAGGAGTAAAATCAGGCCATTTGGCCATCAAGTCTACTCTGCCATTCAATCATATCTGATCTATCTCTTCCTCCTAACCTCATTCGCCTGCCTTCTTCCCATAAACTCTGACACTTGTACTAATTAGGATCTATCTATCTCTGCCTTAAGAATATACACTGACGGCCTCCACAGCCTTCTGTGGCAAACAATTCCACAGATTCATCACCCTCTGACTAAAGAAATTTCTCCTCCTCTCCTTCCTAAAAGGACGTCCTTTAATTCTGAGACTATTACCTCTAGTCCGAGACTTTCCACGAGTGGAAACATCCTCTTCACATCAACTTTATCCAAGCCTTTCACTATTCTCTCACTACATTCATTAAAGACAAATCTTTTTTCAATAAAACTGAATACAATTAGCAACATTTCTGTATCTTTATGGATTGTGGTGATCACTTGCAAGCTTGGCACTTATTGCTCATCCCTAATTGCTCTGGAACTCTGTTGCTTAATTTTGGAGAGGACTCAAGCATGCTCCTCTCTTCATCATCGGCACATTGTTTCACTTCTATGAGTTTTTATAACACATTATGATTGATGGTATCTTTTCAATCCAAATAGTCTGCTTCGCCTCGTCTTGCCTGGAAAGCCACGTCTAGAGGGATCACCATCATGCGGTCGAAAACCATCAAGAAGTGAAACTATGAAACTTGGAACTTGGAATATACGAACTCTAATGGACAACCCAATCTCAGATCGACCAGAGAGAAGAACTGCCTTTGTTGCTCGGGAACTCCAATAATTCAGCTTTGATATCGTTGCTCTGAGTGAGACCCGCAGAGTTGGAGAAGGGCAACTAAAGGAAGAACAAGGTCAATACACCTTTTTCTGGAAAGATCTTGATCCTGAATTACCGAGGAGTGGGTTTTGCCATCCGAAACAGCCTACTTCAGAAGCTGACAGAGCACCACTGGGGATCAACGAACATCTTATGACTGCGAATCCAGCTCAGCAAGAACCAATACACCACCATCATCAGTGCCTATGCTCCAACTCTGGACACTGAAGACAAAGTAAAGGAGAACTTCTACGCCCAACTTGACGACGTCCTTTCCTCTGTTCCCAACGACGACAAGATCATTCTCTTAGGACACTTCAATGCTAGAGTCGGGAAAGACCATAGGCTCTGGACTGGAACAATCGGCAAGGAAGGAGTTAGCAAGGACAACGCCAATGGAACACTCCTCCTCACCAAATGTGCCGAACACAACCTGGCGATTACAAACATCTTATTTCACCAGAAAAACAGGCACATCGTCTCCTGGCAGCATCCATGTTCTAAACACTGGCACCTCATCGACTACATCATCGCACGATCCCGTGACCAACAAGATGTACTGAAAACAAGAGCCATTACTGGTGCCGACGAGTGCTGGACAGACCATCGTCTCATCTCGTCCACCATGAGAATGAAGATTCGGCCCAAAAGGAAACATCAAAACCAGAACACTATCAATAAATTCAATGTTGGCTTCCTTCAAGACATCAACCATGTACAGAGATTTCAACAAAAGCTTCAAGAACAACTGCCCCAACAAATCCCACCATCTGTCGAAGAACACTGGAATCTATTGAAGAACGCCATCATCGCCTCCAGCAAGGAAACAATTGGGTTCAAGTAAAAAAAACATCAGGATTGGTTCGATGATAATGACAAACAACTCCAACAACTCATTGATGAAATGATAAAAGCTTTCATCACCTTACAAAATGATCAACAGTCGGCTACCAAACGGAAGTGTTATCAGGAATGCAAGGCTGCAGTCCAGAAGAGCACCCAAAACCTGAAAAACCAATGGTGGAGGGAGAAAGCTCAGGAAATCCATCAATCAGCAGGCGCCAACGACACTCAAGGCTTTTTCAACGCAACTAAAGCCATTTTTGACCCATCCACTTACGGTCAAGCCCCTCTCAAAAGTAAAGAAGGGTCCACCACCCTGAAGAGCAATGTTGACATCAATTCTAGATGGAGGAAGCACTTTGAAGATCAAAACCAAAGCAGCCCGCTGATGACTCCCGGAGCAGAATCACTTGAAGATCACTTGAAGAAGTCAAGGAAGCCATCAAAATCTTGAAAAATAACAAGGCAGCTGGACTCGACGGTATGCCAGCTGAGATCTACAAAATTGGAGGTAACCTGCTCCATTACCAACTGCATCAACTTCTCATCAAGATCTGGATAAATGAAGACATACCAGGAGACTTTCGAGACTCAGCAATCGTTACCATCTACAAAAGGAAAGGCAATCGATCTGACTGCAGAAACTGTCGTGGAATTTCCCAGTTAGCAACAGCAAGCAAAGTCCTCGCCCGCATCATAAAACAACCAACTCAAGCCTTTACCCTTGAAGAACCTTCCGGAGACACAAGCCAGTTTTAGACCATCACGTGGAACAGCCGACATGAACTTCACAATGCGTCAACTACAAGAAAAATGTTGTGAACAACCTTTGTACATGGCATTCATCGACCTCACTAAGGCCTTTGAGTCGGTATCAAGGGAACTCTTATGGGATGTCCTATCCACCTACGGATGTCCTGAAAAGTACATTTGACTCCTGAGACTCCTCCACGATGACATGCTTGCCACAGTCATGGTCAGCAAAAGCAAGTGTGAGCCATTTCAAGTCAGATCAGGAGTGAAACAGGGATGCGTGATTGCCCCAACACTGTTCACCATCTTCATTGCAACAACCATCCACATCATCAAGGACGACCTACCCCCAGGGATCGAAATCGTCTACAGAACAGATGGCAGACTTTTCAATCTTGCCCGTCTCGAGTCCAAGACTAAGACATCTACGAGCTCCCTCATCGAGTTCCAATACGTGGACGACAACTGTGTTGCAGCTCTCTCAGAAAATCATCTGCAACAGATCCTGACTGCCTTCAACAGTGCATACACAAAACTTGGACTTACCATCAACTCCAAGAAGACTCAGGTTGTCTACCAATCGTCACCAACTGAGACAAATCGGAAAGATCCATCAATTCAACTTGGTGAAACAACCCTGGGAAATGTGGATCACTTTCCGTACTTTGGAAGTCACCTCTCCTCCAATGTCGACCTTGATGACAAGATCCAACATCATCTTAAGTGTGCTGGAAGAGCTTTTGGATGTCTTCAAACAAGTCTTTCAAAATCATGACATCTGAACAGACACCAAAATGTTAGTGTACAAAGCAATGGTGATTCCAACGCTCCTGTATGCATCAGACACCTGAACAACATATCGACGCCATCTGAAAACACTTGAAAAGTTCCATTAACGATGTCTTCGAAGCAACTTAAATATCACCTGGGAAGACACAAGAACCAACGTCAGCATGCTGAATGAAGCAAAAACATCAAGCATCGAAGCCTTCGTCATCAAGATCCAACTAAGATGGAGCGGTCATGTTGTTCGGATGGAAGACGAGCGTCTACCAAAGCAAGCCTTCTACTCCCAGCTTAAAGAAGGCAAACGTAAAAGAGGCGGACGAAAGAAGAGATTCAAAGATGCCTTAAAAGCCAGCATGAAGAAATGTGAGATCGACATCGAAAATTGGAAAACCAATGCCAAGACTGGAAACTCTGGCGAACCATCCAACCATCCTAAAAGGAACAGCGACCTTCGAAGCCAACAGATGCGCAGAATTAGAAGAAAAGAGACGTAAACGGAAAGAGAGGCAGCAACAACCAAAGCTTGATCTGACATCTGGAATCACCTGCCCGGAATGCCAATGAACTTTCAAAGCCAGGATTGGACTCATAAGCCATCTGAGAGTTCATAAAAACAACAGAACGTAGACCATCATCCTCGACCTCGAGGGATAGCCATGACAACAGGGTGATAAAGCTGGATTATGAGAGTTCAAAATCCACAGAAAATAAACAAGAGTGGGGGTGGAGGTTCATAATGAACCACTGAGTGGGGCAGGCATGACATCTATTGTGAACCCTCCCGATTTTTCAGCATATGTTATCTTGATTTGTGAAATACACGGTCCAAAGATGGCTTGCGACTTTAGGAAATTGTGCAGCTATTTTGCGAGAAAGCAACGACTGTAGAATTAAAAGTTCAGAGCTCGTAGATGAAATTATGGATAATTTAAGATGTAGACACAAGGAACTGCAGGTGCTTGTATACAAAAATGTGATGGTGTAATTCAATGGGTCAGGCAGCATATCTGAAGAACATGGATAGGTGATGTTTCAGACTGATTGTAGTGGGGACTTTAAGTTAACTTTAAGTTTGAAAAAAACCCATCCATTGCATGACGCATGTCTACAAAATGCTACTCATTTTTACTGTAAAGTTCCTGATAAATTGATGAAGTATCAGTCCAAATTGATGATCTTTAACACGGTGATGTTAGTTGGGAGCTGGAACCTATGGCAAAGAGATGATGAGAGTAAAAGTTAGTACTGGAATCAAAGTTGATTCAATTATATGCTGTACGTATCAATCAGAGCCCTGCCTGTTTCAAATCGACATAAATATTGATCTTTGCTTGAAATAGTAACTTCAGGAAAAGTAGTTAATGGTTCATGCAAATGGAATTTATCTCATATTAAAAAGACTGTTACTTCAGATCAAGTGAGGTATCATTAATTGTATCAACAACATAAATATTCCTCTTGGGAGAGCAACGTTTTTTGATAGGTGGAGTGGCTATTACATGAAAGTCAGCAAGAAAGTAAGGGGAACTGTCCACCGGCTAGATAGCATCCAATAAAAAGAAAGAGAATTATGGCTGTGAAGGTCAATCATCTCATCCCCAGGATTTTTCTGTGGAGTTCATTATGGTAGTATAGAAACATAGAAACATAGAAACATAGAAAATAGGTGCAGGAGGAGGCCATTTGGCCCTTCAATTCATTGTGATCATGGCTGATCATCAACAATCAGTAACCCATGCCTGCCTTCTCCCCATATCCTTTGATTCCCTTATCCCGAAGAGCTAAATCTAACTCTCTCTTGAAAATGCTGGGCCTCTTGCACATCTACAGATATTTTATCAATGATCTCCTCCTCATCATGAGGGCAGAGGCAGGGATGTTGCATGATGTTTGTTCAAAGATCAGTTCCAATTGCAATTTTCACAAATTAATACAGTCCATGCCTGCAAACAGAGAGACCAGGATAATATTCAGGCTCCATGTTAATAAGTAAAATTTACCGAGGCAATAACCATCTTCAGCAACAGAATCTAACCACCTATCCTTTACATTCAATGGCATTACCATCATCGGCATTCTTGGTAGAAACCTAACATGGTTTCTAACAGTTAAACCTAACAGAGATATGGAACAACCTTTTCACCCAGAGAGTTGTGAAGCTGTGGAATTCTCTGCCACAGAAGGCACTGGAGGCCAATTCACTGGATGTTTTCAAGAGAGAGTTAGATTTAGCTCCTAGGGCTAAAGGAATGAGAAAAGATGAGGTACGAGGGTAAACTAGCCAATAATATAAAGGAGGATAGCAAAAGTTTTTTTAGGTACGTGAAGAGGAAAAAAATAGTCAAGGCAAATGTGGGTCCCTTGAAGACAGAAACAGGGGAATTTATTATGGGGAACAAAGAAATGGCAGACGAGTTAAACCGTTACTTTGGATCTGTCTTCACTGAGGAAGATACACACAATCTCCCAAATGTTCTAGGGGCCGGAGAACCTAGGGTGATGGAGGAACTGAAGGAAATCCACATTAGGCAGGAAATGGTTTTGGGTAGACTGATGGGACTGAAGGCTGATAAATCCCCAGGGCCTGATGTTCTGCATCCCAGGGTACTTAAGGAGGTGGCTCTAGAAATAGTGGAAGCATTGGAGATCATTTTTCAATGTTCTATAGATTCAGGATCAGTTCCTGTGGATTGGAGGATAGCAAATGTTATCCCACTTTTTAAGAAAGGAGGGAGAGAGAAAACGGGTAATTATAGACCAGTTAGTCTGACATCAGTGGTGGGGAAGATGCTGGAGTCAATTATAAAAGACGAAATTGCTGAGCATTTGGATAGCAGTAACGGGATCATTCTGAGTCAGCATGGATTTACGAAGGGGAAATCATGCTTGACAAATCTACTGGAATTTTTTGAGGATGTAACTAGGAAAATTGACAGGGGAGAGTCAGTGGATGTGGTGTACCTCGACTTTCAGAAAGCCTTCGACAAGGTCCCACATAGGAGATTAGTGGGCAAAATTAGGGCACATGGTATTGGGGGTAGGGTACTGACATGGATAGAAAATTGGTTGACAGACAGAAAGCAAAGAGTGGGGATAAATGGGTCCCTTTCGGAATGGCAGGCAGTGACCAGTGGGGTACCGCAAGGTTCGATGCTGGGACCCCAGCTATTTACGATATACATTAATGACTTAGACGAAGGGATTAAAAGTACCACTGGCATGATACTAAGCTGGGGGGTAGTGTGAATTGTGAGGAAGATGCAATAAGGCTGCAGGGTGACTTGGACAGGTTGTGTGAGTGGGTGGATACATGGCAGATGCAGTATAATGTAGATAAGTGTGAGGTTATTCACTTTGGAAGTAAGAATAGAAAGGCAGATTATTATCTGAATGGTGTCAAGTTAGGAGGAGGGGGAGTTCAACGAGATCTGGGTGTCCTAGTGCATCAGTCAATGAAAGGAAGCATGCAGGTACAGCAGGCAGTGAAGAAAGCCAATGGAATGTTGGCCTTCGTAACAAGAGGAGTTGAGTATAGGAGCAAAGAGGTCCTTCTACAGTTGTACCGGGCCCTGGTGAGACCGCACCTGGAGTACTGTGTGCAGTTTTGGTCTCCAAATTTGAGGAAGGATATTCTTGCTATGGAGGGCGTGCAGCGTAGGTTCACTAGGTTAATTCCCGGAATGGCGGGACTGTCGTATGTTGAAAGGCTGGAGCGATTGGGCTTGTATACACTGGAATTTAGAAGGATGAGGGGGGATCTTATTGAAACATATAAGATAATTAGGGGATTGGACACATTAGAGGCAGGAAACATGTTCCCAATGTTGAGGGAGTCCAGAACAAGGGGCCACAGTTTAAGAATAAGGGGTAGGCCATTTAGAACGGAGATGAGGAAGAACTTTTTCAGTCAGAGAGTGCTGAAGGTGTGGAATTCTCTGCCTGAGAAGGCAGTGGAGGCCAGTTCGTTGGATGCTTTCAAGAAAGAGCTGGATAGAGCTCTTAAGGATAGCGGAGTGAGGGGGTATGGGGAGAAGGCAGGAACGGGGTACTGATTGAGAGTGATCAGCCATGATCGCATTGAATGGCGGTGCTGGCTCGAAGGGCTGAATGGCCTACTCCTGCACCTATTGTCTATTGTCTATTGTCTATTGATATGGGGAAAAAGCAGGAACTCATTTTAAATGATCAGCCTTGATCATATTGAATGGCGTTGCTGGCTCAACGGGCCGATTGGCCTACTCCTGCACCTATTTTTCTATGTTTTTATGTTTCTATGGGCCACAAGAGCAGGAGAGAGTTTCCGATATCCTACAGTCAATGTGTAGGAAGGTATTGCAGATGCTGATTCAAACTGAAGATAGACACAAAAAGCTGGAGTAACTCTAGCATCTCTGGAGAAAAGGAGTAGGTGGAGTTTCGGGTCTGAAGAAGGGTCTCGACCTGAAACAAAACGTATTCCTTTTCTCCAGAAGTGCTGTCTGACCTGCTGAGTTACTCCAGCTTTTTGTGTCTATCCTACAGTGAATGATTGACCACTTGGCTCTCCCATATCTTTCCACCATCATCAGAAATGTGATGGAATACTCTCCACCAAGTACAGCTTCAACGGCATCCAACAAGTTTGACATGATCCAGCAAAAAAGTAGTCACTTGATTAATTCCTCATCCAATATCCCAACAATCTATTTTCTCCACAAATCGTACAGTTGGTATTTTGCCAAAACATAATTGGGTTTTTTTTTCTTTCCATGGCATGATGCTATAATGGGTTGCCAGATTGTTACTTGCTTCAGAAAAGTAATAATAATAATAATAATAATGCATTTTATTTATATAGCGCTTTTCATATACTCAAAGACGCTTTACAGAGATTTTGAGAACATAGGGAAATGAATAAATAGATAAATAAGTAAATAAATAAATGAACAGAGAAAGGAAGAAGGTGAGGTGACCTTCAGTGGTTGAAGGCAGTACTGAACAGGTGAGACTTCAGCGATGTTTTGAATGTGGTGAGTGTGGGGGAGTCTCTAACGGTTTGGGGTAGTGAGTTCCATAGGGTGGGAGCAGCGATGGAGAAAGCCCTGTCCCCCCAGGATCTGAGTTTGGTCCGGATGTGGGGGGATAGGAGATTGGCAGCGGCAGAGCGGAGGGTGCAGGTGGGAGTGTGCCTGTGGAGGAGGTCGGTCAGGTAGGATGGGGCCAGGTTATGGAGGGCTTTGTAGGTTATGAGGAGGATTTTGTACTGGATTCTCTGGGGGATGGGGAGCCAGTGGAGTTTATAAAGGACGGGGGTGATATGGTCACGGATCGAGGTGTGTGTGAGTAGACGGGCAGCGGAGTTTTGAATGTATTGAAGTTTATTGATGATTTGTGAGGGTGCGCCATAGAGGAGGCTGTTGCAGTAGTCCAGACAGGAGGTGATGAAGGTTTGGATGAGGGTTTCTGCAGCTGGGGAGGAGAGGGATGGACGGAGACGGGCAATGTTTTTGAGGTGGAAGAAGGCTGTCTTTGTGATGTGTTTGATGTGTTTGTCGAAGGAGAGGGTTTGATCAAGGATGATTCCAAGATTCCGGATGTGAGGTGAGGTGGATACTGGGAGACCATCAATGTTGAGGATGAAGTTTTGGGTGGATTTGGTGAGCGTTTTTGGACCAATGATGATGATTTCAGATTTGTTGCAATTGAGTTTGAGGAAGTTTGATTGAAGCCAAGATTTTATTTCAGTGATGCAGTTTGTCAGTGTAGAGTGTGTGGTGGGGGAAATTGACTTGGTGGAGATGAGGAGCTGGATATCATCGGCGAAGCAGTGGAAGTTGAGACCATGACGGCGGATTAATTGACCAAGGGGGAACAGGTAGAGGATGAAGAGGAGGGCGCCAAGGACTGAGCCTTGGGGGACACCTTGGGGGAGGGGAGCGGTGGGGGATTTACAGTTGTTAATGGAGATGAACTGGTGTCTGTCAGAGAGGTAAGATTTGAACCAGGATAGGGCTGTGCCGGTGATGTTAAGGGAGGTTTCAAGTCGGGTGAGGAGAATGGAGTGATTTATGGTGTCAAAGGCGGCGCTGAGGTCAAGTAGGATAAGGATGTTGAGGTTGCCAGCGTCGGAGGAGAGGAGAATGTCGTTTGTGATTTTGAGGAGCGCAGTTTCAGTACAGTGGTTTGAGCGGAATCCGGATTGGAAAGTTGAAAGTAGAAAGGTGGCAGTAAGATCTGACACCGACCGATCTCATCCTACGATCTTGTGTAAAAAAAATAGGAAGTGAAGAAATTTATGTTTAACAGTATCCAATGGAGCAGTTGGTGGTTATTCAACACAAGAGATGGAACTGGATGGCTGAACGTGAATTACAAAACAATTATACAGCAAGAAACTAGATGACATTACAGACCTTCACTCTTGTGATTTATTCTTCATCACTATCTAAGATTGGATTACAGTCAGCCCACTTCGACCCAGCAAACTTGTCTTCCACCTTATCCACACGCAAGAACAAAATATGACAGTCTGATTTAGGAAGCTGGAAAATAAACTTTATCTATGTTTTTACAAATAACACAAACAAATCACAAAGATACTGAGAATAACTTTTTGAATGTAATTCTGACACATGATTGTTCTCACTTGTTCAGTCTTTAAAGTCAATATATTCCTTTGAGAGTAGTTTACCCACAGCTGAACAGGTGTCATGGCTTAAATACATCGGACAACATCAGATGCCTTTACTTTGACAACCTCAAAGCATTTAGGATTGCTCTAAAATTAAATTATTTTGATCTAAGAAACATAGCCTTTTGCATCACCTGTTTAATGATGTGGGGAAGAAAGCATTGTTTATAATAAATTGAACATAAAACATAGAACAGTACAGTACAAGAACAGGCCTTTCTGCCCACGGCCCATCCAACCAACCCATCTACGCTTATGTCCAAGTCATTTATATGTACAATGTAAACAGCAGAGGTCCCAGCACAGATTCCTATGGAAATCCACTGGTCACAGAACTCCAGCCTAAATATTATTCCTCCACCACAATCCTCAGTCTTCTATAAGTAAGCCAGTTTTGAATTCATACAACCGTCACTGCTAATCCTGTGCATTTTAATCTTCTAGATCAACCTACCATGGGGGACTTTGTCAAATGCCATAGCAAAATCCATGTAGACAACATCCACTGCCCTCCCTCATCAATCACCTTTGTCACCTCCTCAAAATCTCATGGGACACAAACTGTTGTGTACAAATCCATGCTGCCTGTCCCTAATTAACCCATTCTCTTCCAAATTTATGAGGAGTAAATCCTACCTCGAAGAATCCTCTCCAATAGCTTCCCTACCACTGACGTGAGGCTCCATGGCCGATAATTCCTTGGAATAACCTATGATAGATCCCATCAGGTCCTGTGGACTCATCCTCATTAATGCTCTTTAAGAGCCCCAACACCTTCTTAAATTCAAGCTGCCCTTGCATATTAGTATTCCAAGGAATTATCGGCATAATTCAACTGATCAGCTTCAGATGAGAAGGGAAACATTTAGTTTTAGTTTTACTTTTACTTTTAGTGATTCAGGATGGAAACAGTTTTTTCGGCATCGAATCCATGCCTACTATTGATCACCTGTTCACACTAGTTCTATGGTTATCCCACTTTCTCATCCACTCCCAACACACTAAGGGCAATTTTACAGAAGCCAATTAACCTACAGACCCACACATCTTTGGGATGTGGGAAAAAAATTGGAACACCTGGAGGAAACCTTTTTTTTGGTCACAGAGAGATAGACACAAAAAGCTGAAGTAACTCAGCAGGTCAGGCAGCATCTCTGGAGAAAAGGAATATGTGATGTTTCAGGTCGAGACCCTTCTTCAGACAGAACGTGCAAACTCCACACAGACAACAACTGAGTCAGAATTGAACCCAGGCCTCTGGCGCTGTGAGGCAGTTGCTCTACCAGCTGCACCACTGTGCCACCCTAGATGGACAGTGAGCGGGACTTCAGGAGCAACATTCCAAGGGTAGTCTGTATCTGAAATGAGCTACCAGAAGGAGTCATAGAAGCAGACAAAATTACAACTTTCGAAAGACATTTCCATAGCTATAAAATGGGATCTGGGATTTCAGTTTCTTTTTTTGGGCCAACATAAACACAGCAAGTTGAATGGCAAATGTCTGTGCAAACAACCTCTGTGATTACATGATGATTCTTAATTGAGTGTATTTTTGAGAATGAGCATTTTAGGAGGTAATGGATACACATATTTTTAACAACATTTTTAACTTAAATCTTTTTAAATAACAAGAGGTAATGTATAAAAAAAGAGCCATGGATCCTCTTACTATGGAAATCAATGTTCTGTGACATTCATGTCATTTTTGAATGGGTATTTCACTGGACATTTCAACTGGTTTATTTGTGCATCAGGACAACAATATTTAATTGCCCATCACCATTTCAGTTGCTTCCTTTTCAGAGAACAGTGGTCGTTTAGGCTCCTGGTTAACAATCCAGTGAAACGCAAAGTGGTGGAGCAACTCAACAGGTCAGGCATCATATCTGGAGGACATGGATAGGCGATGTTTTGGTCGAGTTCCTTCTTCATATACAGTCTGACGAAGAGTCGCAACCTGAAACATCACCTATCCAGAGATGCTGCCCCTAATCTGCTGAGTTACTCCAGCACTTTGTGTTTTACTCAATATTCCAGCATCTGCAGTTCCTTGTGTCTCGAACAATTCAGTAACCATGGATTAAATATGACCATGGCAGTTATAGAACTTCAATTGAATTAATAATCTGGAAAGTGGAAAAATAAAAATTTGTCTTTAGAACGACAAGATTGTAAGATGGTCAGAAAAATCTCCATCTGATTCACTAATGTCTTTCAGGTTGGAAATCAGACACCATGTGACTTTGGGCCTATCCAAAGTGGTTGAGTCTTGACAGCCTTGTAACCCATGCATTTGAGAATGGTTTATCTCAAGGGCAATTAGTGATAGACAATAAACTCCGCCAGTTACTGATTACAATAAATAAAATACCTTCTTCTCCATTGCTGCTCTGGAGTTGGTAAACAGCCCAGAGCTGTTTGAGATTTACCCAGATTCCTGGCTCATCATTATGAACTCTGGCCACCCATCAGGTTATCCATCTTACAGATTCAGCACCAAATTTATTTGGTAATTTAGTCATCTCCCATAAATATTGAGATATATTATTGCCAGTTGCATTCAATAAACTGGGTGACGCCATAAGATGGCAGCCTCACCAACAGTCTGTCTCGTCTTTTCCTTCTTTTGTTGTTTTAATCTGTTGTTAAATGTATGTTGTAGTGTAGTTTTGTATTATGTGGGAGGTGAGAGGGGTGGGCACACGTATTTTATCTGAACTGTACACTGCAAGGGCTAGGAAGCGAGCGGGCAAGATCATCTCTAACCCCTCTCACCCTGGCCACAATCTCTTTGAAACACTTCCCTCTGGAAGGCGACTCCGGAATGTCAAAGCAGCCACAGCCAGACATAAAAACAGCTTTTTTTCCACAAGTGGTAGTTCTACTCAATAACCAATGTCTGTAGTTTCTTTTTTGCTCTGGTTTATTTTTCACCCACATGTTTAGTCCGTAATGTTGTATCCTTATGGTTTTGATGTGTTTATGCTTTATTCTTAATTGTTAACTGTATGATTGTGTTTTCATTTTTGAGCGGAGCACCAAGGCACATTCCTTGTATATGCACATACTTGGCCAATAAACTTATTAATTCATTCATCTCTTTCCTCGACAGAGATGCAACTTTTTCCATATTGTATCAGTCAGTTACAGACCAGTTAGCCTGACTTCGGTGGTGGGAAAGATGCTGGAGTCAATTATTAAAGAGATAATAACGGTGCATTTGGATAGCAGTAAAAGGATAAGTCCAAGTCAGCATGGATTTATGAAAGGGAAATCATGCTTGACTAATCTTCTGGAATCTTTTGAGGATGTGACAAATAAAATGGATGAAGGGGAGCCAGTGGATGTAGTGCCTTTGATAAGGTCCCGCACGGGAGATTGGTGACTAAAATTAGAGCACATGGTATTGGGGGCAGAGTGTTGACATGGATAGAAAATTGGTTGGCAGACAGGAAGCAAAGAGTAGGAGTAAACGGGTCCTTTTCAGAATGGCAGGCAGTGGCGAGTGGCGTGCCGCAAGGCTCGGTGTTGGGGCCGCAATTGTTTGCCATATATAATAATGATTTGGAAGAGGGAATTAGAAACAACACTAGCAAGTTTGCAGATGACACAAAGCTGGGTGGCAGTGTAAACTGTGAAGAGGATGTTAGGAGGTTGCAGGGTGACCTGGACAGGTTGAATGAGTGGGCTGATGCGTGCCAGATGCTGTATAATATAGATAAATGTGAGGTTATCCACTTTGGTGGCAAAAACAAGGAGGCAGAATATTATCTCAATGGTGTTAGGTTAGGTAAGGGGGAGATGCAGCAAGACCTGGGTGTCCTTGTACACCAGTCACTGAAAGTTGGCGTGCAGGTACAGCAGGCAGTGAAGAGAGCTAATGGCATGTTGGCCTTCATAACGAGAAGATTTCAGTATAGGAGTAAAAAGGTTCTTCTGCAGTTGTATAGGGCCCTGGTAAGACCACACCTGGAGTATTCTGTACAGTTTTGGTCTCCTAATTTGAGGAAGGACATCCTTGTAATTGAGGCAGTGCAGCGTAGGTTCATGAGATTGATCCCTGGGATGGTGGGACTGTCATATGAGGAAAGATTCAAAAGACTAGGCTTGTATTCACTGGATTTTAGAAGGATGAGAAGGGATCTTATAGAAACATATAAAATTATAAAAGGACTGGACAAGCTAGATGCAGGAAAAATGTTCCCAATGTTGGGCGAGTCCAGAACCAGGGGCCACAGTCTTAGAATAAAGGGGAGGCCATTTAAAACTGGGGTGAGAAAAAACGTTTTCACCCAGAGAGTTGTGAATTTGTGGAATTCTCTGCCACAGAGGGCAGAGGAAGCCAAATCATTGGATTGATTTAAAAGAGAGTTAGATAGAGCTCTAGGGGCTAGTGGAATCAAGGGATATGGGGAGAAGGCAGGCACGGGTTATTGATTGTGGACGATCAGCCGAAGGGTCTCTTCCTGCACCTATTTTCTATGTTTCTATGTTTCTATGTGTCTATGTTTCTATGTTTCTATGTTTCTATATTTCTATGTATCTCTGTCCACACTGCGGCCTAACATCATGGAACTGGCGGTCCCTTTGCTGGGGATCGACTTCGGGAATGCCAAACACAGGAGCTTCAACCGCCCTGATCGCGGGAGCTTCGATCGCCCCGACGCGGGAGCTTCGATCGTTAGCTGCGGGAGCTTTGATCACCATGACTGCGGATGGTTCGACTGCCCTGACCATGGGGGAAAAGGAGGGAAGAAGATAATACCTTCCATCACAGTGCGCTGTGGTGGATGTTTATGTTAATTTTTATGTAGTTGTGTGTCTTGTTGCTTTTTTGGTATGATTGTATGGTAAATCAAATTCCTTGTATGTTTTAACATATTTGGCTAATAAATTAAGTACAATGCAATACAACACAATACAAAACATGTTTTGGCTTTCTAGGTGCTGCGAAAGATAAGTCAGGCAGGCTAGGCCTTTATTCCTTGGAATGCAGGAGGCTGAGGGATGATCTTACAGAGGTGTATAACATCAGGACAATGTATGTAGTGATTGCCCAGAGTCTTCTATCCAGGGGGATGAAATGAGCCATAGGTTTAAGGTGAGAAGGGAAAGATTTAATAGGAACCTGAGGGGCAACTTTTTCACTGAGAGGGTGGTGGGTACATGAAATGTGCTGCCAGAGGTGGTAGTTGAGACAGGTGCTATAACAGCATTTAAAACACATTTGGACAGGTACATGGATAGGAAAGATTTAGAGGCATATGGGCCAAATGGGGGAAGATGGGATTGCTTTAGATGGAGCATCTTGATCGGAACGGATGAGTTGGGTAGAGGGGCCTTTTTCCGTGTATGGCTCTATGACTATGGCTCTAAATTTTTGTCTTGGACACCACTCAATGGAAAAGGCTAGTACTCCGTCTCTGTATATTCCTTATGTACAAATTAAATTATTTAGAGTTTAAAAAATGTATTTAGATGTTGGCTCCTTGACAATTCATATTCTTAACATGGGAACAATGAAATCCTGTGTGAATCAGCCTACTAAACTGTTGAAATGAAGGATTAATCCGTGGCTTTCTAATTATAGGAACTCTTAAACCTTTTCCCAAAATGCTAAATTAAATTTTTAAAGAAAACATTCATAGATTACATTTTTTTTCTGAGGATTATACCAGCAATGTTTCATATTGAACATGATGTGCCAATATATCTTTTCTGTTTTTTCCTGATAATTATAAAAAATATATATATAAATGACATGGGGATGATCTCATTTTTGATTGCAGAAGGAAAAATAACATTCTATTGTTTAGGAATCATCTTTTTTCTACATTGATTTGCATCACATAATTTTGTGCATCATTGGTTATGAGGTAAGTTCAGATCAGTGAATTGTCTGTTTTCAGTCATCCAGACACTTTAGGGAAGGCATCCAGGTATTTTCCTATAGGAATGCAAACTGGAGGACAAATTAATCTGCACCGTTTCCCATACATCTTTAGGTTGATACTTGCAGGGTGAGATTAACAATGCCTGTTTATGTGTGTTCCATCCACTTCCACAGCTGGGAGGAAAAAAAATCACGGTAAAGAGGCATGTAGAGTAGACAGGAGTTGATGGCTGAATGGGTAGGTTAAAAGAAAACAAGTAACTAATGGAGAAGGAATTTTAATAAACAAAAAAAGGTATTGTAATGGAAAATGTAATCTCTGTGCAATACACAGCTACAATGTTCAAATCAACCTCATACTGAAAAGGGTGAGTGCCCTAATTAAGCTGTAAAATGGATTGTAGATCTAAATGAGCAAAAATAACCAAAAAAAACACTACATTAATACTTAAAATCCCTGGAGACTTCATATTCTACCCTATTGTTTGCAAGCTTGACAGACACAATATACGATAAATGGTAATGAACTACAGTAGCAAGTACTGTGTTAATTAGTATTATAGCTTTGTTGTATTTTTCCTTTTGCATCCACTGCAGTGAAATTAGAATCTCTTAATACAGTCACTGTAGAGTAAAAACGGTGTCAACACTATTTGCTCGTGTTTAACCCTCAGCGCAGGAGAAATTCTCTTGGAGAACACTAGAGATTTACACAACCTGGTGTATGTAGCACTCTAGTGAGACTACGCCTCAGAATTGTAAAGCCTTTGCTCATGAATTACATCTGTCCTAACAGTCATGATAAGATGTTAATATATGGTTTTCTTAGTATAAATCAGTCAATACATTGCCATGTAAATAGTCAAGTGTCAAGACGTTTAATTATCTTATGTACCAAAATGGAACAATGCCGCAGCATAACAGGTCTGTAACTGCAGTACTCAATAGATAACAATAATAGACAATAGACAATAGGTGCAGGAGTAGGCCATTCGGCCCTTCGAGCCAGCACCACCATTCAATGTGATCATGGCTGATCATTCTCAATCAGTACCCCAAAATAACATAACAAAAACATAATAAAAACAATCAAAAACAAACAAAAAACACTGTGGGCGGCATGGTGGCACAGTGGTAGAGTTGCTACCTTACAGCGCTTACAGTGCCGGAGACCCGGGTTCGATCCTGACTACGGGTGCTGTCTGTACAGAGTTAGTACGTTCTCCCTGTGACCACGTGGGTTTTCTCCGAGATCTTCGGTTTCCTCCCACACTCCAAAGACGTACAGGTATGCAGGTTAACTGGCTTGGTGTATGTGTAATTTGTACCTCGTGTGTGCAGGAGAGTGTTAATGTGCGGGGATCGCTGATCAGTGCAGACTCGGTGGGCCGAAGGGCCTGTTTCTGCACTGTATCTTTAAACTAAACAAAACTATACTAAAAAATGTTCAACAAATTTTAAAAAACAATATTAGTGTAATGATATTAGTAAATGACCAACGATTATACGAATAAATCTATCAACTGATTATCCATGTAAAATCATCAATGAATTTTCCAAGATAATGGATCGATTAAATATTCAAGTAGCATGTTGATTTGTACATTTGTAGTGATGATCATCCACATGAACTGAAGCAGATTGCCCTTGTAAGGTGATCAATGGATTGTTCATGTAAGGTGAACAACATGCTGGACAATATCTGAATAAAATATATGATCATTTTACATTGAATTGGCTTCATTAAGTATACTATGAGCTGTAGTTTGAGAGGTGCATGTGAAATGAAGCATACAGACTGTACTTTAGAATAATGGTTAATTCATAGGCATTTCTGATGCTTATTTGATATTATGAAGTTAATGATTCTACTAAAAAAAGACCCAGTTGATGGTTCAGCTACCGAAATGGGCAGAGAAATGGCAGATGGCATTTAATCCAAGCAAGTGTGAAGTTTTGCTCTTTAGGAGATCTAATGTAAGGGGAAAGTATACAGTTAATGGCAAGACCTTTAACAGCATTGATGCTGGGTCCTTGTTGTCTAAGTTCCTGAAAGTGGCAACACAAGAAGCTAGAATGGTAAAGATTGCATATGACTTGCTTGCCTTCATTGGACAGGGCATTGTGTATTAGCATCAGAAGGTCATATGGCAGCTTTACAGGACATTTGTTGGGCCACATTCGGAGTATTGTGTGGGTTCTGGTTATTCCATCACAGGAAGGGTGTGGAGACTTTGGAGAGGCAGAAGAGGTTTACCAGAATGCTGCCTGGACTAGAGGGTGTTAGCTGTCAGTAGAGGATGGACAAACTTGGATTATTTTCTCAGGAGCATCAGAGGTTGACAAGAGACCCGAGAGAAGTATTTAACATTATGAGAGGCATAGAGTCTACAGTTGGATCCTGTTTCCCAGTTTGAAAATGTCAAAGACTAGAAGGCAAAGTTTTAAGTTCAGAGGGGGGGGAGTTTAGGAGCGGCACGGTGGCGCAGTGGTAGAGTTGCTGCCTTACAGCGAATGCAGTGCCGGAGACTCAGGTTCGATCCTGACTACGGGCGCTGTCTGTATGGAGTTTGTATGTTCTCCCCGTGACCTGCGTGGGTTTTCTCCGAGATCTTCGGTTTCCTCCCACACTCCAAAAGACTTACAGGTATGTAGGTTAATTGACTGGGTAAATGTAAAAATTGTCCCTAGTGTGTGTAAGATAGTGTTAGTGTGTGGGGATCGCTGGGCGGTGCGGACTCGGTGGGCCAAAGGGCCTGTTTCCGCGTTGTATCTCTAAATCTAAAAAAACTAAAAAATCTAAAATTTAATGGTGTTGTGCAGGGGAAGTTTTTTTACAAAGAGAGTAATAGATGCCTGGAACTCGCTGCCGGACATGGTTGTGAATATAAATATGTTAGTGCCATTTAAGAGGCTTTGAGATAGGCACATGAAGATGCAGGGAATGAAGGAACACAGATTACGTGCACACAGCGGAGATTAGTTTAACTTGGCATCAATACTTGCAAATGCTTATTCAATTCAATGAATACATATAAATACTAATTAAATCAAATAAGCTATTCATCCAAGGGCTGCTTTGTAAATTAAAGTGTAACTATGGAATTAACTACCTCTATATTAAATAATAACTTTTCCAACTGAATTTAGACTGCAGTGTAGTTTTCTTTGAATTTCTTCGGGTCTGAGACACTCCAATGCAAAGTGGAGGGATGAGAATATCATGACAATGTGTCTTAAATACATTCACATTATATAGTAAGGTGAACAAATAGAATAGGTTTTTTGGTAAGTATCAGAAATTTAAGAGGTATCAAGAACCTGTAAAAAATGATCCTTTTGTTAAGGTGCTTTTTTTCAGTGGGATAAATAAAAAGACTTCAGTGGAGTTTAATCATAATGTAGTAAACATGAAAGATTTGGTTAGTGGATTGATGATATCTTTTCTAAATAGGATCCTAATTTCCACAATATGTTGGCTACCTTGGATGAGGGATATTCAGATATGGCTAAAAGGATATTAGAGAAAGAAGAAAAGGACCAATTCATTAAGGTCCATGTTGTGATCCACAATATGGGAAGGATTAGCCAGAAGGTCCTGTTTGAAAATTTACAGGCTCTTGGTACAAATTAAATAACTAATTTAGAAACAATGAGCTACAGATGCTGTCTAAAGAAAGGTCTCAACCTGAAACATGTTTTGGAACAATTAAGTACAATACTCTTGTGGATTTTCATTCCCCTGCTGTGGGTGCAAAATGTGGTAAGAACAATGAATTAACAAAAATAACGAGACAAATGCTGGTCTTTTTTTTGCGCCACCACAGAAGGCTGTGGAGGCCAAGTCAATTAATATTTTTAAAGCAGAGATAGATAGATTCTTGATTAGTACGGGTGTCAGGAGTTATGGGGAGAAGGCAGGAGAATGGGATTAGGAGGGAGAGATAAATCAGCTATGATTGAATGGCGGAGTAGACTTGATGGGCCAAATGGTCTAATTCCTGTCCTATCACTTATGACCTTATGACCTTTTAGAGATCTTTGGAAATGCATTTCTTCTTTGGGTCCATGGGTAAAGATAAATAGGTCTGCTTAATATGCAATGATTTGATTGTGAAATGCAAAACAAATCAGTATTATAAAGTGATAAATGAAACTAAGGTACTCTCTAGCACACAGAGAGAAAAGTCTCTTCGAATTGCTATCTCATGTGTAGACCCTGACTTCATAGAGCTGGTGTCTCAGGGGGATCGCTATACATCAAACTGACAGAAAAGTACATAAATATGTGCAAAATAAAATTGGCTAAATTTAGTTTTTAATGAATTGAAAATTGATTGAGTGAACATTTTAGGGGATTTAGTTATATTAATAGTTATATATTCACTGTGATTATTAGTGTGTTTGTGGGGATGGTGCCGAGGGCACATGGTATTTATGTGGCTGATTGGTCAATGGGGACTGTAAATGTGGCTCCAGAGTCAAATAACTATGACTGCAATTGTACTACAGCACAAAATTAGGAGACTAAAGGAAGTCACGTTTCTTTGAAATGATGTCACCTTTCTTAATTTTTGTTTCATTTTAGTTTTAGTATAGTTTAATGTTTGTGTTGATTTTTGTTTTGTAAATCAATTGTAAAATGGTTTTAGCTGATTCGACATATCAAGGGCATTTCACAACTGTTGGGAGCTCTTACCGGTTGATGTAGGTTGGAGCAATCAAAGCTATCAAAGTAAGTTGTGGCGCGGGTCTCTTTGTGCTGCCAGGGACCATTCTGCTGGGGCCAGGAATGCTTCAGGCAAGCAAAATTGATCCTCCACATCTGAAAGATGTAAGTTGGGCATGTGGGAGAACAACAGGCACCAATTCTGGGTAGGACAGTGAATCGGTAAGCTCAAGACCATTTTCTCTGGGTCACTACCCTTGCCACATACAAGTTTTGTTTAGTTTAGAGATACAGCAAGGAAGCAGGGCCTTCACTTCACCGAGTCGACACTGACCATCGATCGCCCATTCACACTAGTTCTATATTATCCCACTTTGGCATCCACTCCCTACACACTAGAGGCAATTTTACAGATGCCAATTATCCTACAAATCCGCATATCTTTAGGATGTGGGAAGAAACAGGAGCACCCGGAGGAAACCTACGCAGTCACAGGGAAAACATGCAAACTCCACGCAGATAGCACCCAAGATCAGAATCAAACCCAGGTCTCTGGCACTGTGAGGCAGCAGCTCTACCAACGGTACCATCATGCTGCAGTTATTGTATCATGCTAATATAAGTGGGTGGGTAGAAGAATCAGTGCTGTTAATGGGCATGTGTGAAAGAGTGGGTTACAGAGAAATTGATAGGGGAATGAGAATGGTGATGCTCTGAGAGCTGGCATAAGTCGATGGATAAATGGCCTCTTTCTTCATCATAAGGAATTATGAATATTGATACACAAATATAAAAAAATGATAAAAAATCAGAACCAGATGATTTCAATTGAAGAGAAGCAAGTAAGAACATTGCAGAAACTTAACTATATTGGTCCAAAGTTAATTTGGTCCAGGGACTATTTCTATAGATTAGAAAATTGGGAGACCTTCTCTATTATTTAAGGTTTGGAGAGAAGGAAACAATGAAATCATAGATCAGTTCCTCTGACAACAAAGTTGTCAACAATGAAATCATAGATCAGTTCCTCTGTCGTCAAGAAATTACTAAAGTGAATATTTAAGCTAAAAGTGGTTCAACATCAGGCAAATTTTCAGCAGATGAGAGAGTGCTGCAATTGTAGCAGATAGCACGTGGAAGTAAAGGCTTGAGAGAGTTCACAAAGTGCTCCTCACACAGGTACTCACTCGCCTTCTCACACTCTTTGATTCACTCATAATTTGAGGAAGGATATTCTTGCTATTGAGGGAGTGCAGCATAGATTCACCAGGTTACTTCTGGAAATGGCGGGACTGACATATGATGAAAGAATGGGACGATAGGGCTCGAGCTCGCTGGAATTTAGGATGAGAGGGGATCTTATACAAACATATAAAATTCTTAAAGGATTGGGCAGGCTAGATGCAGGAAAAATGTTCCTGATGTTGGGGGAATCCAGAACCAGGGGTCACAGTTTAAGAATAAGGGGTAGGGCATTTAAGACTGAGATGAGGAAAAGCTTTTTCACCCAGAGAATTGTGAATCTGTGGATTTCTCTGCCACAGAAGGCAGTGGAGGCCAATTCACTGGATGTTTTCAAGAGAGAGTTACATTTAGCTGTTAGGGCTAAAGAAATCAAGGGATATGAGGAAAAAGCAGGAACGGGGTACTGGTTTTGAATGATCAGCCAGGATCATATTAAATGACCATGCTGGCTCGAAGGGCTGAATGGCCTACTCCTGCACTTATTTTCTATGTTTTTATAAGCTCTACTATTTTATAGATTCTTAGCAGGGTAAGTCTTGGGGTAACTTTGGACATTGATGTTTTTAATGGTGCTTAAGAATCCACACATATCCTGGTTATAGACTTGTTTGGTGGCAACTTGCATGAGAGTCTCAAGTGGACTGGCATGCTCTGAGCCATTCAAATGATAGATAAAGTATAATTCGAAGTAAATGTGACACAGAAACACAACAGGCCACAACAATAGTTTTATTTGAATGAAGCCATTAGGTGGACCATTCTTTCCCCAATCCCTCAGTAAATTAATTAAAAAGTAGTTCACCTTTCAACTTGATGACTGAGGGCAGTGTGATCTTTGTTCTGCTTCAAGAGTAATTCCTTATCATGTAGATTAAACTACAGTCTAAGATGTGGTGAAGTTAAAAGAGAAGAGGTTTGGCACTGATAATACCGCTTTGCTCGATCTTGTGTTCACTGTAACCTGCCCATCTTCATCATGGGAATTAGCTGCTATTGCAGTGAATTATGATGAATGAATGAATTAATACTTTATTGCCACATGTCACAAGTCACAGTGAAATTCTTTGCTTGCATACCCAAGGTATGCAAATAGTCACAACATTGAGGGTGCACACAACATTACAGAGTACCCCCAGGTCAGGTCCTCCATCGTTCATTGTTCTTCCCCCTCCCTCATGGCAGTCCCCTCATGCCAGGTCACCCTGCTGTGTAACATGCATTGCCAGGGTCCTTCTTAACCTCCTCCTTCTTGCAGCTGTGTAAGGTTCCTTGAGTGTGTAAGATCCCTTGAGTGTGTATGTGCAGTATGTCCATTAGGAGGCACAATGGATATAATTTTCACTTTAAGTGCAGTCCACTGCCACTCTCTTTGAAGACCATTGTTCAGAATGGTCCATGTAGAGTTTCAAGAGGATAAAGTGACAAAAAAAACCCTGAAGATTGTGCCGAATGCTCCCCAATTTGCATGCCATAATGGAATACTTTCCTGAAATAAAGTACAGAGTAGAAGTTTAGTGATGCTTATGATGCAGTTTTATAGGACTTAGGTTAGGATGCATTTGAAGTATTGTGCGCAATTCTGGTCACCCCAATACAGGAAAGATTTGGAAAATTTGGATAGGATGCAAAAGAGGTACATGGGCACATGGATATGCAAAGAATGGGGGGGATATGGGGGTATATGGGTCATGTGCAGGCAGATGAGATCAGTTTTTCTGGCATCATGTTCGGTACAGACATTATGGACCAAAGGGCCTGCTCCTGTGCAGTGTTGTGTTCTGTGCTCTGGAAGTGATTTTGCAGCTAACAGAATAGCATCTTTCTCTTCTACATCACCTCATGACTTTCAATTGCTGAAGATATACTAATGGCATGATTGTGTTAGTTATTTTTGCAAGCAACCTCACACTGGCATTCATACCCAATATCAACTATAACAAATAACAGAAAAATCTTGCTCATACAAAGGAAAATGCATCAGATCAATTAAACTGATGATGAAGGACTATAATTACACTTCTCCAGTAATGACAAATTTCTGGAGCCATAGAAATCAATCTCTCTGACTGTGATTACTACTAAATTAGTGGATGATGTGAGACCCAATGCAACTCACGAGCAAATCTTGCTTCTGCCCTCGCTTATTAATTCAATCAGAACGGGATCTGGCTGGATTCATTCCTGCCCTCTGAACTCAGTTACTCACAAACTGCTTTCTGAGAAATGAGGATTGGAGCAATGAAAATGCAGACTTTACCATCTAACGTGACAAGGGTTAGAAAAACACCTGTTTTATATTCCATCCCAACTTCTGACATTATTTTCATTCTCTGCAAGTCCACATAATTGGATATAACTTCAAATTTTGATATTTCCAATATTAATATTTCAAATTGATGATTGAGTCTCAACAACATAGAAAAACATAGAAAATAGGTGCAGGAGGAGGCCATTTGGCCCTTTGAGCCAGCACCGCCATTCATTGTGATCATCCACAATCAGTAACCTGTGCCTGCCTTCTCTCCATATCCCCTGATTCCACTAGCCCCTAAAGCTCTATATAACTCTCTTTTAAATTCATCCAGTGAATTGGCCTCCACTGCCTTATGTGACAGAGAATTCCACAAATTTACAACTCTCTGTTTCTTCTCACCTCAGTTTTAAATGGCCTTCCCTTTATTCTTAGACTGTGGCCCCTGGTTCTGGACTCCCCCAACATTGGGAACATTGGGAACATTTTTCCTGTTTGCGGTATGTCCCTTTAAGACCTGGCTGCACATGAATAGGTTCCTGGCATAAATCCCTTCCACAACTGACTGAAGAGATTCAGTCAACCTCAGTAAAACAACCTCAAATGGGGTCAAGTAAAACAGAGAAGCAACTTAGAAATTAGCATTGTCAGTTTTTGTTGCTTTTCAGTAGGACAAATAACCAGAATGGAGCTGCACTTAACTAACAGCAATGGCTGATACAACAGTGTATTAAAACTCATATCAAATTCTACAGATAATTCCTTACGGCTTATTACCTTTAGTTTAGTTTAGAGTTGCAACATGGAAACAGTCCCATTGCCTCACCGAGTCCACACAGATTATTGATCACCCATTCATACTAGTTCTAAGTTATCCTACTTTCCCTACATATCAGGGGCAATTTACTGAGGCTGATTAACCTATAGAGACCCCTGCGTCTTTGAGATGTGGGAGGAAACCGGAGGACCCAGACAAAACTCACATTATAATAAAAAGGTTGTGCGTGAAATCATCACTATTTGTACATGCCGCACAAAGAATAATTTCCAGAACAGTGTGGTTTCTTTTGCATGGTACTCAGTTCTGTCAGTTTCAACAGAACATACTTTATTAACCTATTGCAGGCTCCTGCAGCTGCAGGTAAAATCTCTTCAGTCAGCGGTGGAAGGGATTTATGCCAGGAACCTAATCATGTGCAGCCAGGTCTTAAAGGGACATACCACAAAAAGCCCCTTTACAAGGAAGTATTTCAGATGAATCATAATCATAATCATAATAGTACCCTGTACTTTATTAGCCAAGTATGTTTTGCAATATACGAGGAATTTGATTTGCCATACAGTCATACCAATAAAGAGCAACAAGACACCCAAATAAATTTTTAACATGAACATCCACCCTAGCGACTCCCCCACATTCCTCACTGTGATGGAAGGCAAAAAAAGTTCAAGCTTCTTCCCTTCTTTGTTCTCCCGCGGTCGGGGCACTCAAACCTTCTGTTGTCGGGGCCGTCTTGGCTCCCGCAGCCCTCCGCATTGGGGCGATCAAGCTCCCGCATCAGGGGGATCTCAGCTCCCCCGCACCGGGCGATCAGACCCATTAATGAATGGAATAATATTGTGTGAATACCTGAACTTTTGGAAAGTCTGCAATGCAACAAATGTTCACACCCATTGTGTCTGCTCCTGCAATGTGAAAGAGAAGTCTGCATAAAAGTTCATTCCTTTAGCATGGAGCTTGGATGACCTCCTTATTGCAGCCTCAGTGAGATGAGATGGAGACTTTCATGAGCAACTGCAGCCTGGAATTGCTCGTAGTCTGGGAAGAGAAGTGTGACTGTTATCTTGATCTCTATAAGAAAAGGTTTGTAAACACCTGTTTCAGTCCTGTGTTTCAGGTCACAGTAAGTTATAAATTGAGAACAAAGACAGTTCTTCATAAAACCTGGTTTCCATGGCAATAGGCTAAAAGCTGGTTGTTCTGTGAGTAAGTACAAAATTCAATTTTCCGATCTGTGAAGGTTGAAAACTGTGCTGCAAGTGAAACTTCCGTGATTTGGAGAGTTGCCAGGAAGAGTGGAAATTCTGCTGAATAATAAGGAAGTAAATAAGACAGGCACCAAGGCATGCAGAAAAGGAGGCAATATTGCTCTGCCTCAAGTTCAATACATGAACAAGCACACCCAAGGCTGTTTATTGGAGTTATGCTAAGGTATTCCAAAGACATGCAGATTTGTTGGTTAATCGGCCTCTATAAATTGCCCCTAGTGTGCAGGGAGTGGACGTGAAAATAGGACAACATAGAACTACTGTGAACAATGGTCGTCATGGACTCAGTTGGCCCAAGGCCCTGTTTCCATGCTACATCTTTCAATCAATTCTTAGAATCTTAAAAAATATATATCTTATTTGGTGATTCTGGGATCTATTACATAACTGACATAAATAATTGTTCATCTATGATCTATGCCTGTAATAGATTGTGTACAAAATATGAAGAGATCACTCAGAAATAAAATACTGCAAATGATTAAACTCTGGGACTCTTTGTCGAGCACATCCAATTTAGTGGCATACCAGAAGGTCTCAGATGAATCAAATGAAAATGTACACTTCCTTATCTCTGTATCTCCCCCTCCCCTGACTCAGTCTGAAGACCCGAAATGTCACTCATTCTTTCTCTCCAGGGATGCTACTTGTCCCACTGAGTTACTCCAGCATTTTGTGTCTATCTTCGGTTTAAACCAGCATCTGCAGTTCCTTCCTACACAAAAATGTTTCCAGTTGGGTCTTCATGGATGGACACCGATCAAATCAACATCTTGGTGAATATTGTATTTTATATAAGGTTTAACTGGGAACCAGATTATATGCTAAATTTCTCTATTTTGCACAGTGAGTGTTGTAGTGAATAAATTCTGAATTTTATGGTAATATTTTTATGGTTTGTATTTAAAATTGCATCAGGATTTTCTTTTTGTTATCAATCTAAAAAAGACACTGTATAGAAGGAAAGCAAGTTAACCACTAGGGAACAGTATCTAGCAAATTAATTATTTAGCACCATCTCAGTAGGCAAAATACTGAAATGATCATTGGACCGGATTAAATAAATGAGTAAATTAGTATGTATGACAAACAAAAATTAGTCATGCACTGGTAGGACATTATCTAGGATACAAAGGCTTGAGGAGAAGCAAATTAATTTCAAATCATTTTACAATTCAGCTTGTTATAAATGCAATTGGTGACTTAGTAAAGTGCCCGTGGCATTGCCTCTAGCCAGATGACGAACAATATATATAAGATTCAGACGTGCAATAATGGGCAGTGGGTGAGGTGGATAAGCATTTATCACCTGCCCTTGCATTCTTTTAGTGGCTGGGATTCCCAGGGAGTAAATAATCAAACAAATCAGGGTTAAAGTATACTGAAAGATGGTGGTTAATTCTGAGGCACATACACTTGTTGAAGGATCCAGCATGCTCTGGAAACAGTCTTTATTTAAAAGGAAATAAGCCAATTGAAGCCAAATTTCAGACTTTTTACAGTACTATCATCTCTACTATCCATGTCTATTATTTTCTAGTGCTAAGAATTCTCCCCAGTACCTCGGTACCTTCTCTGTCATATCTTACCTGAAACATCAACAATGAGAAGGGTCCCAATCCGAAATGTCATCCATCCATGTTCTCCAGAGATGCTGCCTGACCCACTGAGTTGTGTCTTCTTGTGTGAACCAAATTCTGCAGGTCCTTGTTTCTACAGATTTACCAGAATGCTGCCTGCATGAGGGGATATTAGTGACAGGGAAAGGTTGGACAGACTTGGATTGTTTTCTCTGGAATGCTGGAGATTGAAGGGAGACCTGATAGAGATATGTAAAATTATGTGTCACACAGATAGGGTAGACAGTCAGAATTTGTTTTTCCCAGGATGGAAACAACAAATACTAGAGGGCATAGTTTTAAGGTGAGAGGGGCAAAGTTGTGCTATGTACCTTTTTTATACAGAGGGTGGTGACAGCCTGGAACTCGCTTCCAGGGTTGGTCATTAAAGCAGACATAATAGTAGCATTTAAGAGGCTTTTAGATAGGCATATGGTTATGCGCAGTTATGAAAGAGATGGTCTTGGCATCTTATTTGACACAGACATTATGGGCCAAAGGGCTGTACTGTTCTTCAATTTCCATCCTTTCTCATTTCCAATATTGCAATGAATTAACTCAATATTTCACCTCACGGGCTCTGCGTGGACTGTTGAGCGTTTCCAAAATGTTCTAATTTATTTCAGATTTCCAGCATCTGCAATATGACTGATCTGCTGTACTATCCTTCGGACCAGCAACATGATAATGCTACTTTTATTGTTAATATTGGGCATGCACCCAGTTACATGGAAAGGATTGCAAAACAATTTTCAGGAAGCTTAAGTTGTAACATGTGGCATGGTGCGAGGTAAAAGGAACTAGACATTAAGATGTAGGTGGTCAGATTTTGTAGTTGAATGTTATCATGATAGAAAGCCAAAAATAATGAATTAACATGGAAAATATTGGGAAGTGCAGTTCCTCTTTTCCATGGGTCTTTTTCTATTTAGGAGTTGAGTTTGTCTGCGATAGAAGTTGGACTTTCTTTAACTGTTACTCTGTATCTTCATACTATTCTTTGTTCGCTTCTTGGAAATTGAAGGAGCACATATAAAGGCACATGCCAAAGACCTGAGAGATATGTTTTTTTGGGGGGTCTCTCCACTTCATTGGCAGAAGCCCCATGTGCCTATTGAAGATTTTTCTAAGCTAACACTAATACGAGTAATGGGAAGGAAAATCCCAAACAACCAGCTCTATATAAAATATTGTACATCACAAACATTGCATCAATAACAAATCTGGGGGTTTCTATTAAATTATTCTTAAATAAAGAAATAAAATATAGGTTTGCAGAACAATTTTTTTTTAATTGTCATAATTCCAATAGTTATTCAGTGAAGTGGATTTTTGTCACCAATCTCATTGATTTTCCTCACTTCTCTGGACCATCTGGAGTACAGCTCAGTATTCAAAACTATCATCTCCTCCAAACTTAAAGACAATGACTCGGGATCCCATACTTCCCTTATCAATTAGATTTAGATTTTAGACTTTAGAGATCCAACATGGAAACTGGCCATTTGGCCCATTAAGTCTGTGCCGACCAGCGATCGCCCCATACACTAGCACTATCTAAGGGACAATTTCCAATTTACAGAAGCCAAATAACCTACAAACCTGTACGTCTTTGGAGTGTGGGCGGAAATCGGAGCACCCACACGGTCACAGGGAGAATGTACGAACTCCGTGCAGACAATTCCCGTAGCAAGGATCGAACCGGGGCCTCTGGCGCTGTAAGGCAGCAACTCTACTGCTGCACCACCGTACCACCCTTTCTCAGATCCTCATCCATGGACCTGAATCAATGCTGATTGATAACAACATCCCCCCACAGTCAATCAAGGGTGTGTGCTTAGCCCCATGCACTACTCTGTTTGCACCATGACTGTATGACTAAGCACAGATCCAATGCCATCTGTACATTTGCAAATGACACCACTGCATTGGGTCGGAATGAGGGTGGTGATGAGCGCAGGGAAGAGATAGAACATCTGATTGAGTGCTACCGCAATGACAACCTCTCACTCAACAATAGGGTTGTCAAGTCGGAAAGGCTAGAGAGAAGATTTACGAAGATGTTGCCAGGACTTGAGGGTCTGAACTATAGGGAGAGATTGAGCAAACTGGGACTTTGTTCCTTGGAGCACAGAGGAATGAGGGGTGGTCTTATAGAGGTGTACAAAATCACGAGAGATATAGATTAGATAGATGCAGAGTCTCCTGCCAAGAGTAGGGGAATTGAAAACTGGAGGACATAAGTTTAAGGTGAAGGGGAAAAGATGTAATACCTTTTTCACACAAAGGGTGGTGGGTGTATGGAACGCATTGCCAGAGGAGGTAGTTGAGGCAGGGACTATCCCAACATTTAAGAAACAATTCGACAGGTACATGGATAGGACAAGGTTGGAGGAATATGGGCCAAATGCAGGCAGGTAGGTGGGACTAGTGTAGACTAGTGTAGTGTAGATGACATGTTGGTCAGTGTGGGTAAATTGGGCTGAAGGGCTTATTTCCACGCTGTATCACTCTATGACTATGCACTATTGATAAAACCAAGGAATTAATCGGTGACTTCAGATGGGGCATGTCAGGAGATTGCGTACCAATTTCATTGGTGGGTCAGCAATGGAAAGAGTTAGCAGCTTCAAATTTCTGGGCAGTAACATCTCATATGACCTGTACTGGACCTGGCACTTAGAGTAAGCACAAAAAAGGTGAACCAGCAGCTCTACCTTCTTAGAAATTCAGACAGTTAGGGTACTTCACTGAATACTCCAACAAACCTCTGCAGATGCAGTGTAAAAAAATATCTATTCAGGAACTGGTTGCATTGTGACATGGTATGACTATTCCAAGTGCTGCCTGAAGAAGGCAGCATCTAGCATAAATCATCCCCTCTATCCGGGCCATCCCCTCTTCCTGATGTCACCGGTGGAGAGGAGGTATAGAAGCCTGAAATCCCACCCCATCAGGTTCAGGAACAGCTGTTTTCCTATAACTATCAGGTTCTTGAACCGACCTGCATTTCCTTAATCCTACCGAGGCAACAGAACACTAAAGAACACCTCTTACAGCAAAAGAACATATGCTTTAGCCCACAACATCAGTGCCAAACAGGTTTTCTAATTATGTTTTTTATGCTAATGCTTTGCTTTTATCTTACTGTCTTTTTCTTTCCACCATCTTATAGAATTTATAAGTAACTAGACCAAGTGGACCCATTGGGCCCATTCCTTGTTGGGTTCCCATTGTGACATGGAAAAATTGTGTTTGACCTTTAAAATAACCTAAAGATAATTTCAGTTATTAATCAAAACGTAAGCATTAGATCAATTTATTTTTATTTTTTTAGAATAAAGTTAATCTCAATGAAAATTGCAGGTTAGGGTTAGGGTGAGGGTGAAGGTTAGGGTCAGGCTTTTATTTAGAATAAAATTAATCTCAATGAATATCCCCCTCCCTTCCTCCCCCCCCCCCCCCCCCCCCCCCCCACTCCATCCCCCGGTGGGGTTGTAGTCCGGTGATTGTCCAGTGCGTTGGGGCTGGATGGGAGCTTGGACTAGACCTCCCGGCGGGCAGCGCGGCGGCAAGAGGCACACACAAGATGGTGGAGCAGGAAGAGGAGGGGGAGAAGAAGGAGAGCGGCCGCCATTTTTGTTGCAGTCGTCGACTACGCCGTTAGTTGAAGCGGGCGCTGGAGGAGACGCAGGAGGAGGAGGAGAAGAAGCTGCTCACTGGGGGTTGTAGTCCGGTGATGGTCCGGGGCACTGGGCCCAGGGAGAGCAGGGACTCGACGACGCCCTCGGTTGAAGTGGGCGATGGAGGAGATCGAGGGGAACGATGAGACGACGGGGACAACGACCATCTTCCTCCTGCTCGCAGTCTCCCCTGGGGCCGGGTGTGGGCGAGTAGGGAGAGGAAAGGGGAGAGGGAGTCACTTACCCCAGCCCAGGATGGCCATCGCGGTGGTCAGCAGCAGGAGAGCGGCTGTCCTGCCAGTGGCCATCTCCTTTTGCCCACTCTCTGCCTCCGCTCTGCACCACGGGAGGAAGGTCAGGCGCGAGGAAGGCCGGGATGGGCAGCGGTCCACCTGCTGGTCCTCTGGGGGGAGGGAGAACATTGGTTTAAGTCAGCACCCTCACCCCCCCCTCATTGGCTTGCACTCGTGTGGGTCCCATTGTGACTTCACACGCAGAACGTAGCAAGAGAATACATCGGTTTAAAAGCACATTTATAAACTTTAAAGTCTCTCTAACTTTAAAAATATAGCACCAATTTGAATGAAACTTGTAAAGGGTCGCCAGGACAATGGTGATTAAGGTGGTGCTAAAATTTTGGCGCTATCTTTTAGCATTTTGGCTGTATTTCAATAACCAAATCTCAGAGATATATATAGATATATATATATATATATATATATCTGAGATTTGGTTTAACCAATGTTCTCCACACCCCCATCATATATATATATATATATATATATATATATATATATATATATATATATATATATATATATATACATAAATACATAAATACAAGATCATTTTAGCAATATATAGACTAGATGTGTGTTATTTATGCATAGCTTGTGTTTTCGTTTGTTATCTGAGTCTATATACCTGTAATGCTGCTACATGCATTACTCCTCTTATCTATTCCTCAGAACATGTTAAAGAAAGAAAAGAACAGCAATTCAATGACTTCAGCAACATTTATTACTAGCAACAGAGAATCAGTGGTGGTCCAAAGAAAGTAATGTTAAAGCTCCTATACTAGTACACATTGCTTATTTACTTTTGGCAACATATCTACTTATTGTGAAATCATAATTGTTTATTTGTAACTTGGTCCTTTGGAAAAATTAGTTAAATTTAATCTATTTCATATTACTTTTCCTTGGAATAACACAATACATTTGGAATTTAAACACCAGAAATATTCATTATATTTTTCTGTGCTCTAATGAATCTGATTTATTCACCAGCATAGTTGCAAAACAACTCACACGAACAATACTGAATAAAACTAGGATGCAAGTGTTTAGGAAAGTACAGTGCATTCAGAAAGTATTCAGACCCCTTCACTTTTTCCACATTTTGCTAAGATACAGTCTTGTTTTAAAATGAATTTAATCCATTTAAAAATAAGGCTGTAACATAGCAAAATTTGGAAAAAGTGAAGGGGTCTGAATACTTTCTGAATGCACTGTATTGCTTGGCAAAGATAATCACAATTCCGTTGGCTATTTTATTTGAGTATAATGTTGCTGAGACAAATCTCAATGGAGAAATGCAATGATGAATTGGATAAATTTAAAAGAGAGTGAGATAGAGCTCTCAGGGCTAGCAGAATTAAGGGATATGGGGAGAAGGCAGGCACGGATTACTGATTGTGGGTGATCAGCCATGATCACAGTGAATAGCAGTGCTGGCTCGAAGGGCTGAATGGCCTCCTCCTGCACCTATTTTCTATGTTTCTATGTTTTCAGCATTTTTTTCGCCATGATACATTTTGACTGCCATGCAAAAATCATGCATTGTGCAAGCACAGGGCACTTAGTTAAGGTCCACCCATTCAAGTCACTTCAAATATGTCATTCCTTGTGCAGCGTTACATATGGTCCAACAGTCCAGAACTGCCTAAAGGAATTTCCATTAAAACCTCACAGCACAGTCTCGAGTACCTATGATATGCTATTTCTAAAATGATATTGTTAAAATGAATATGTACTTACCAGATATTTTCCATATTGTCACTTGTATCTTTGAGGGGAATATCAGTTGGGTGATAGATTATTCTCGGAAATACTATGATTGTCGCTTTTTCTTTTTAAAGCTGCACTGATCCTGATATTCTGATGTGTTCTGTCGTTCCACCAGAAACTGTAATCCTCTTTGCATTAGCCATTCTTCACTGGACTGAATAGAATGTTACATTGCTTGTGGTGCTGCCTCCAGGAGATTATTGAAAATGGAGTTCCTACCCTTTCAGAACTATTTGATAGCTAGCGTTTAGATAATGCGTGTTTTAGTTTTCAAATTGTATCAATTCCAGACATCAGTGAATTTCCTCATCATAGTTCAAATAGTATCCAAGAAATGCAAACCGCCATAAAGATATTGCTGGCGATTGAAATTTGACACAGTGTGTTTTACCAGATGTTATACTTTTTCATCTGATAAAAATGGATCCACATAGATTTGAATGGAAGAGTCTTCTTATTACTGAGGAATAAATTGATTTCAGTGTTTATTATCCATTTAAGAAGCCCCAGGTCAAATAAATTTACTAGAACCTCTTTATAAATGATGGCACTCTGATCTTACATCAGATAGTTCCTCCCTCTTTATTTCATCACATACTGACAAGCAAAATAATCTCGTCAGCTCTTGGCAGAGACTGTAATTCATGTTTATTTCATTGTTGAGAACAATTAAATCATCAATAAATGATAACACAGACTTGTACATTACTGGAAATATTAGCTCAATAGAAGGGGAGGTAAAGGAGCATTCTCTACACTCAGTTAGATCCTTGTGATCTACACTTCAGGCCCACTTACCTGCCTTAGCTCCATATTTCTTGATGGCACTTCTTAACATAAATCTATCTATTTGAAAGCTTTAATTGTATTAATTGTTCTTCGGGCAAAGAATTCCAAATTTGAACAACTTTTTGTGTACAAGAAATCTTACTCTTAAATTCTTACTCTTGAAAATACTATGACTGCCGATTTTTTTTTAAGGCTGCACTGATCCCGATTTTCTGATGTGTTCTGTCATTCCAGTTTCTTAAGATTAGAGTAAGATTCTTGATTAGTACGGGTGTCAGGGGTTATAGGGAGAAGCCAGGAGAATGGGGTTGAGAGGGAAAGATAGATCAGCCATGATTGAATAGCAGAGTAGACTTGTTGGGCCGAATGTCCTAATTCTGCTCCTATCACTTATGAACTTATGAACTCCTGTCCTTTCCTTTCTCCAGCTGCTAGTTTTTGTCTGAGGCCCTCGGCTTTTTGCTAACTAGACCCATTACTAGAATGTAAAGGTGCAGACAGAAAATGATTAAGATTTGCATCATAACTTCAGGAAATTGCTAATCATTTATGTTTTCCTTGTGCTGTTGTCATTACTGTATCGTGGCAAAACGCAGCTGCTAATTTCTGTGCGGCATTTTTTCCCAAAAACACAATGGAATTATGTCTGGATAATTTGTTTACATTGACATGTTGTTCGAGGGAAAATCATTGGTCAGAATGCCAGATATAATTCCTCTGCTCCTCTTTAAAGCATTGTCATAAGATCATTTAAGCCTATTTGAGATGACAAACATCTCATCCAAAAGAAAGCACTTTGAACAACACAGCACATTGAGTCAGGTGCAGGACTCAGTGCCAGATTGGAGTAATGTGTTCAAAGCTCTTGAGTGCACCTTGAACTAATGATAATGATTAAGCATTAGCTTCTTGGAAAAATATTTGAATTTACAGCCCATTTTGCCTTAATTTAAAAACAGATATGGGAAATTTCAAGGTGATTTAGGCACAGCTCTAAGATTTGAAATATTTCTGCATTGAATTCAACTCTAATCCATCCATTCTTTTGACACAAAATTCCTCTTATTCCATCTATCCACGAGAACACAATTGTCAGAAATTATATTTCCCCTAGAACTGTCACTTCACTCAAATCCACTCTATCCCGACATCAGAAAATAAACCATGGAAGACTGGACAGTTGGCAGTGCTGTTATAGGCGAAGCTTATTAATTGAACAGAATGTATTAGTGGAAGATTAGTGGAGTATAGAAGCTACACGTCTTAGTCATGCATGCTGCCTCCATTCTTCTCAAATAAATTTAGTATTTTATGGGAAAAAAAAGATATTAAAAGGATAAAGAAGATAACAAATCCCCGAAAAGTCATTTTCTCAACATCATATTGGTCAATCATGCATGAAGTCACTAATTAATTTCCCTCTAATTATGTCATAGGGAAGCTACCGATTAGCACAATACCCCATGCTATGTCCAGGGCTAGACCAGGGTCTGTTATTATTTTGTACAACAACAGATCTTGTCTCTTTCACTGCACTAATCAGTGCAGTGCTGAGTCTTTCCCAACCTGCACCAGCTTGCAGAGGAATTAACGACTGTCATTCTCTAAAGCCATGAAAACAGGCTGCGTGAAGGTTAATGGACAGGCCTCCAAAACACTGGTTTTCTTTGTCTGCTGTTCTAAGAATGATATTAGTTTATTATTTTAATTAAAGATCGAGGTTCCAGATATCTATTAATCATATTTACTATTAATTACATGATTTGTACATTGGGATTGCCCCTTGATAAGGAAACACCTGCGCCTTTCTCCTTTGTCGTCGTAATTCCTGCTCTCTAATGCTTTCTGAGAATCCTTCTTTTTAACTGTGATTTAATCACTGCCTTTCTTTCTTCCCCTGTCAAGATTCTCCTTGGGTTTCATTTTGGTCTGTTCTCCCAACCATATGAAACTGTGCAATGCATTTTTGTATGTGAGAAGAGCTTCAGAAATGATGTTGTAAATCCCCCTGACAAGATGCTGATATTGGAGTTATTTTCTGGATGATTCTCACAGTAAAGATCGTGCAACTAACTCATTGGGATATAGGAATATGATAAAGTTTTTAAGATATTAGGTTAGGCATCAGCTATTAAAATCTACATAAGAAAAGCATGTCTACATTAGCGCTAAGTTATTTTGTACTAGATTCAAAAGGAGAATATTGGTATTACTTAAATTAAGAGTTACAATCCGAGTTGAGACATTAATTGGGATCAAGAGCATTCATGATTGAGAACTGGAAATGTGCATTAGATCTGCAAACTTTAGGTTTCAGAGATGCAGCATGGAAAATGGTCCTTCGGTCCACCGAGTACACCCTGACGAGCAATCATCCCATGCACTAGCACTATCCTACACACTAGGGGCAATTTACAATTTACAGAAGCCATTTAACCTGCAAACTGGTACGTCTTTGGAATGTGGGAGGAAACCGGAGCACCCTAAAAAAACACACGTGGTCACAACGAGAACGTACAAACTCCATACAGACAGCTCCCATAGTCAGAATCAAAAACCTGGGTCTCTGGCACTGCAAGGCAGCAACTGTACTACCGCGCCACTGTACCATCCAATGTCACTATTGCACTAAAGATTGGGCACACTGGAGGCAAATGTAGGATGGAAGTGATCAAAAGATTCAATGGGAAGCCACAGTTGAATTGCATTAAGTATGTGATTTAACCATGACAGACTAGATTCTGCATATTCCCTTTAACTCATGCTGAAAACCATGCGAGGAAGGTTTCTCCTGCACAATTGGCCATTGCCAACTTTGATAGTGCATTTGTGGCAATCTTGGCGGTGAGATGCTGGTATGAATTCACATGCCTCTGATGTTAACATGGCTAATGCAAGTAGAATCCAAAAGGACAATCATGGACTTCATGACATATTAGACAAGTCCCCAGTTTTCTGTGTTTCTTTATATAAAAAGAAATGCAATTGCTTAATGCACAAGTTTTTCCTCCAAAATAGAATTTCTAGGCCATGAAATCAGCCAGTTAGCCCTCTGTTGCTGTCCCTGCTCTTTCAAAACAATTTCTAATTGCTCTCACTCCCCTACTCTTTCCTCTTGGCATGTAATTTGTTCTTGGTCCTGAGGCAAATGTATCAATTATAAGTGACTGTCCAAAGATAGACACAAAATGTTAGAGTAACTCAGTGGGTTAGACAGCTTCTCTGGAGAAAATAGATATGTGATGTTTCGATTCGGGACATTTTAAAGGGTCCCAACCCTTCAAACCTATCCATTTTCTCCAGAGATGCGGCCTGACCCGCTGAGTTATTCGAGCATTTTTGTTTCTATCTTTTGTATAAACCAGCATCTGCAGCTCCTTGTCCAACTTTGCCAGCAAGTTCACTGCAGAACAATTAGTATCCTTGCCAAAAAGAACCAATGAAAGTGAAGGTTTCGCACCTCCAAACTGTCTCTCACTTCAGCCTGCCACTTCCTACAAAACTGATACATTTGTTAAAGTTTGATCAGGTCACTCAGGGTAATTTTGAAAGATTTTGCTGTGAGCGATATGGGGAGAAGGCAGGCACGGGTTATTGATTGTGGACGATCAGCCATGATCACAATGAATGGCAGTGCTGGCTCGAAGGGCCGAATGGCCTCCTCCTGCACCTATTTTCTATGTTTCTATGTCTCTATGTTTCTAAAAGAGCGGGGCTCAGAAAATCAAAACTATTGTGCCATTGTCTCATTTCCGATTTGCACCTCCTCTGACTCCAGCACTGCTCTGCAGCACGAGGCTTCACAGTAGGAGCCTGCTGAGAGAGAACAGTCCACTTCAGGAGGAATACGTTACATTCACATTTTGTGGATTAATTTCCACGGCACCATCTGTCCACAACTAAGAAAAATCCTAAAATGTGCACGACCAGAAAGAAAAAAACCCAGTGAATTCTGAATAAAACAGTCGCTAATAAATTGAATATTTCTTTTTAAAGTCATTATAATCTGTTTGATTCGGAATAATTTCCGAAAGAGAGCTGGTGATACCCTTCAGATACATCAACCACTTGAATCCTAATATCGACGCCTTTAAACATAAAAGTGTCTGACTTTCATTTTATATCCATTCATTTGAGCTTCAAACATTTCCATGCACTTTCTGTCAGCTGACATTGAAAATGAAAAGAAAAGAAAATGGGTAGGTAACATATACAGTTGATTTCCTCAAATTAATTTTCTCAAAGGCATTTTATCCACACTGGAGTGAATATGATGATACCCAGAGGGCAATATTGTTTTAATTAAAATGTAACAACAGAGTTTTGATCATTAGAAAATCAGGGTTAATATAGGGGCACAGTATTTTATGCAATTCAATAAATGAATCTTTTGAACTGTGAAGTGAGTAGTAAAACAATGTTTAGTTACAAAGAATGATCTGACATTCAATCTGCCTGTACTGGCCCTTGTTAATTAAAATCTTGAGATATTTGGCAGCTCATGTTATCTGGTAGTGACTGGAACAAATGCAATAATTATATCGTTTGGCTAGAGGTGAAGGAGGATTCGACAAAGATTTTGTGCTTCGAAAAATTCTGATGAATCTGGGAAACTGTAAAACAAATGTTGGCACTCGTATGCAGGGATTTGGTTCTGCATGAATGTTATGCTTGTCCCAGCATCCTAGGCCTTCCTAAGTGCCTAGCTAATTTAAAATTAGTAGAGTATTATAAGTTGAACTTTCTGCACATATGAATTACTCGTTTGAAAATTATTATCTTAATACATGCAGTGCATGTTAAAAAATGGTCCTGGATTTAGGATTTGTTTTGTTTGCTTTATACTCCTCCCCTCTTCCGTCAGACATGAGGTATATAAGTGTGAAAATACACACCTCCAGATCCAGGGACAGTTTCTACCCAGGTAGACACAAAGTGCTGGAGTAACTCAGAGGGGCAGGCAGCATCTCTGGAGAGAAGGAATGGGTGACATTTCGGGTCGAGTCCCTTCTTCAGACTGATGTCAGGGAAAGGGGCGGTACAAAGATAGAATGTAATTGGAGGCAGGAAGATTAATGGGAGAACTGGGAAGGGGGAGGGAATAGAGAGGGAAAGCAAGGACTAACCAGGTAGTATAAGAAAATAACTGCAGATGCTGGTACAAATCGATTTATTCACAAAATGCTGGAGTAACTCAGCAGGTCAGGCAGCATCTCGGGAGAGAAGGAATGGGTGACGTTTCGGGTCGAGACCCTTCTTCAGACTGATGTCAGGGGGGCGGGACAAAGGAAGCATATAGGTGGAGATAGGAAGATAGAGGGAGATCTGGGAAGGAGGAGGGGAAGGGAGGGACAGAGGAGCTATCTAAAGTTGGAGAAGTCGACGTTCATACCACCGGGCTGCAAACTGCCCAGGCGAAATATGAGGTGCTGTTCCTCCAATTTCCTACTAACCAGGTAGTACCTGCTTTACCTCTCTTTCCCCTCCCCCTTCCCAGTTCTCCCACTTGTCTTCCTGTCTCCTACAACATTCTATCCTTGTCCCGCCCCCTCCCCTGACATCAGTCTGGAGAAGGGACTCGACCCGAAACGTCTCCCATTCCTTCTCTCCAGGGATGCTGCCTGAGCCGCTGAGTTACTCCAGCATTTTGTGTCTACCTTTGATTTTAACCTGCATCTGCAGTTTTTTTTCCTACACAGTTTTTTCACAGTTGTTTTCAGGCAAATAAACCATCCACCCCACCCCAACCTCCCTCCCTCCCTCCCCTCTTCCTCCCTAGAAGATAAATTTTAACTTTAAAATGTGAATAACTTTAAAAATATAAAACCGATTTCAATGAAACTTCTTCCATTAGCACCAAAGGGATGATGGTGAGTAAGGTGGGCCTAAAATTGTTGCGCTATCGTGCACCGTTTTGATTGTAGTTCAGGAACAAACAAACAAACGATATTTTTAGTATATAGATAGTCTTTCCTCTCACTGGATAGCACACAGCAAAAACGCTTTTTACTGTACCTCGGTACATATGATAATAGACTAAACTAACTAACTAAAATGTAGAAGATATTCCACAGAGTAAAACTGGTGCTTCTCTACTATCTAGAGAGAGCTTTTAGTTGACTTCTCTGCAATCTATAATGCTACAACACGTCTTGCTTTCTCCTTTTCAGATTCTTATTCTGAGTGGTTCTAGAACGTTTCTTTATTGAATTACACACAGGGGGACCTCATTGCTTTTGCACCATGTTAGATGTTAATATTCAGAATCCTAATATCCTATCCATGTTCTCCAGAGATGCCGCCTGACTCGCTGAGTTACTCCAGCACATTGTGTCTTTAGATGTTAATGTTCATAGATCAGATGCATGGAAGAGCAGGTTATATTTATGCAACCAGGATTTCAATCAATTCCAAGAGATTAAAAATCCATCCCTGTGTGCTTCACATTATCCTTTGTACTGGGACTGGGTTAATAGTGTATGCCTCCTGGTCAGACAATGAAGGAATATGCCTGTACAAACCCAGCAGTGCCCTTTTCAGATCCATCAGCTGTGCAAGCCCACCAACTAATGAGCACTCATCAGTAATAATGGAATGCTCACACATGTTAAGATGATAAAGTATCACTAAAATGACTTCTGATATTAAAGATTCTCAGAGTTCAGCTTGAGGATGAGGATAAAAGGTACCAGATTGGAAAATAGAAAATGTATTTTGCAGTCTAAGACCCAGAGTTTCAATTTTCAAACCTTTAAGTGACTGATGGCTGTACTTGATGAAAGACTGCCGTCCTGTTATCTCACAATGAAGCTGCTCTTCCCTTTAGGCAGACTCTTCACCCAACCAACTGTAAGCCAAAATGCCTAACCTGTTTTGCCAGCCAGAGGATGGGGTGGCATGGTAGCACAGTGGGAGAGTTGCTCTCTTACAGTGCCAGAAACACAGGGGTTCGAGCTTGACAATGGGTGTTGTCTATACAGAGTTGGTACATTCTCCCCATGACCATGTGGGTTTTCCCTGGGTGTTCCAGTTTCCCCCCACACTCAAAAGACATAGGTTAATTGGCTTTGGTAAAAATTGTAAATTGTCCTTAGTAAGTAGGATAGTGCTAGTGTGCGGGGATCGCAGGTCGGTGCAAACTCGGTGGGCTGAAGGGCCTGTTTCACGCTGAAACTCTAAAATAAACTAAACTGAATTGCTGAACCAAAGTTTTATCTCTGGCCTGTCATCAGGTAGGAATCAGGAATCGGGAATCAGAGCCTCTTTAGATCTTCACGCTAACTCTTGGAGGCATGGAGAATACGAGATTATCAAACAAAGAAGTCAAGTGTCGAAACAAAGAACTCCAAATGCTGGTTTGTACCAACAATAGATATAACATGCTGTAGTAACTCAACGGGCAGCATCTCTGGAGAAAATGGATAGGTGACATCTCGACCCTTCAAAAGGACCAGACTCGAAACTTCACCATCCAGAGATGTTGCCTGATCCATTGAGTTACTCAAGCATTTTGTGTCTATCTTTGGATAATCACGTATAATGGAAACATTTGCCTCCAGACCAGGGACGAATTACATGCCAAGAGGAAAGAGTAGGGGAGTGAGAGCAATTAGAAGTTGTTTTGAAAGAGCAGGGACAGTCACAAAGCACTGATTGGCTTATTTCATGGTCTGGAAATTCTATTTTAGAAACATAGAAGCATAGAAAATAGGTGCAGGAGGAGGCCATTTGGCCCTTTGAGCCAGCACCGCCATTCATTGTGATCATGGCTGATCATCATTTGTAGGAAAAAACTTGTGCACTAAGCAATTGAATTTATTTTAATATAAAATAAACACAGCATCTCTGGAGAAAAAGATTAGGTGAAATTTAAGGTGGGGACCCTTCTTCAGATTCAAAGAAGTCAAGTTAAGTTAAGTTAACTCAAAGAAGTTAAGTCTCCTTTAGTTAGAAATTGTATTGCCTAGTGCTTTATCAATGATAGTCAAGTCGAGTTGATTGCCGTTTGCCCAATGTGAGGTACAGGTGCAATGATAAATCTTTCTTACAATAGCATCATAGATACATAGACTCACGCAGACATACAAAAACAAATTATACATAAATTACACATGAAATTTCTAAAAGAAAGGACACAGCACATGCAAAACATAATTAGAAAAAGAATCTACATAAATTAGATCAAAGATAAATCTAACCTGGAGTAAATTGTGTTAGCAATCTGCACCTAGCTAATATAAGCATCAGATTTTCAACTAATGACATTACAATGGAAGCCTTCCTAACATGAAATGGAGCTTCCAGGTCCTGGAAACAAGTGTCATGTGGCCGTCACAGAAAATAGCAGGCACATCCCTCCATTTGGACTTCACGATGTCATTTCAAGGGCTCATGACGCCACTTCATCTAGCAGCTGCAGAGCTCACTGGAGACTGCTCACACGCCTCCCAGATGAGCACAGAATGTTTATTGAACTCACTTAATGCAGGATAATGACCCTCTCCTTCAGCCCGGTGAGATGCTCTGCCTGAGAGAGCCAACCTCCCTCTTATTCCTGGCAGTCTTTGCATTAATGCAGGCTATTTTACAATTATATTATACACTTATAGGCGCTATGTTTTCAAGGGGTTGTAGGAAGTAACTATGTATGTGAATGTGCAGGAAATTGGGATGAGGAGTTGAAGTAGGATGCAAGTGTATGTGTGTGTGTGTCTATTTGTGTGTGCATCAACATTCACTAAAATGATGAAATCCAATTAGCAGGCATTTATAATTAAAAATCTTGCATTAATGTGAATAATTAAATTCAATTTTCAAAGGCATTAAATGTGTAAATGTTACCTCAGGTGCTTCAGACTACGACACCCTAAAGCACTGCGCACAGTAAGCATAAAAATGTCACAACTGGGTCATAAAAGATACTTATTTATTTGGCTGGGCACTAAATGGACAAAAAAGGCCATTAAAATCTATTTAAAAGGACACAGAATGCTGGAGTAACTCAGCGTATTAGGCAGCATCTCTGAAGAACATGGATACGTGACATTTCAGGTCGGGACTCTTCTTCAGGCACTCTCCACCCTCTGAGCAAAAGAATCTGTACTGCTCATCTCCTTTAAACTTTGCCCCTCTCACCTTAAAGCTATGCCATCTAATGTTTGATATTCCTACCCTGAGCAACGTTCTGACTGATTACCATATCTATGCTTCTCATAATTTTATATACTTCCATCACGCCTTCCCTCAACCTCAGAGAAAACAATCCAAGTCTGTCCAATCTCTCCCTGTAGTTATTATCCCTTAATCCAGGCATCATTTGGGAAAGCTTTCTCTGCACCCTTTCCAAAGCCTCCACATTCTTCCTGTATTGGGGTGACCAGAAATGCATGTAATACTCCAAATGCGGCCTAATCAAAGTCCTATAAATCTGCAACATGACTTCCATCCGCCTTCTTTACCATCCTTTCTACTAGTATTGCCACTTTCAGGGCATTATGGACTTAGAGTCCAAGACCCCAAGTATTAGAGGAAGAACAATAACTAAAAGAAAAATTTCAGAAGAGAAGAGTAAATAAAATATTTTGTAATGTGTGTAAATAAGAACACTGCACAGAATTAGACAACACTGAAAATTATTGCCCAATAACGAGCAAGAACTTTGAAAGAGTTATCGAATTGAACCTACTTTCCTTTTCTTTCCCTATTGCCCCTCATTCATATTTCCTCGACAAATGTTCACGTAATTTCCTTTTGTAAGTTATTATTAAACGGATTTCAATCAGCCTATCCCACACCTACCACTTTTTGAAGCAGGTGGGACAAAGCAAATTGTTTCCATCTTAGTAAAGGGTCGGAAAGTACTAATCTACTGGGACAGAAACTCATCCCAATACATGTGTGTACTGATTTGATTTGATAACTTGGGCTAATGGATACATCCCAAATTGGTATTGCAAATCTGGTTCAGGGAAATAATCAAGTTTAGTTATAGAGTCATAGAGTCACAGAGTGATACAGCGTAGAAACAGGCCCAACTTGGCCGTGCAGGCCAACGTCCCAACTACACTCGTCCCACCTGCTCACGTTTGGTCCATATCCCTCCAAACCTGTCCTATCCATGTACCTGTCTAACTATTGCTTAAACCTTGGGATAGTCCCTACCTCAACTACCTCCTCAGACAGCTTGTTCCATCCACCCACCACCCTTTGTGTGAAGAAGTTACGCCTCAGATTCCTATTAAATCTTTTCTCCTTCATCTTAAACCTTTGTCCTCTGGTCCTCGATTCATCTACTCTGGGCAAGAGACTCTGTGCATCTACCCAATCTATTTCTCTAATGATTTTATACATAGTTTTGCAGTACTTAGTAACAGGTTACCAAATGGAGAACAAAGTAATGGTGGAAATACAAAGATTGCAATGTAGAAATGGGAAGCTTGGCCCAACCAGACCATGCAAGTGTTTACCCTCTGTGTGACTAGAAACTAGAACCATACGTACCCACTCCTTTAAAGGTGTTTCTTTCTTTCCTTACTTTTCCTTCAGCTGCAGAAGATACCTTTTTTGAATCATCTACATTCACAACCTTACAATTCTCTGCATGAAATGGTTTCTTCAAACATCCGCTATAAATATCCTGCTTCCAACTTTGTATTTTTTCCCTTGTTTCTTGAACTGCATCTTCTTCTCTGACCGTAAACTGTTAATGAATAATGTTTAAAACTTATTTTACACCACTGTCAAGCTTCGAATTGTTTGCAAGAGAGTCAACTTTCCATTTTTCCTTTTATTTACATTTTCCCTCAGATCCTCCATTATACCTTGAATGTAGTCTCAATATCCTTACTGGAGAATGGAGCCCACTATTGCACACATTATGCAAACTGAGGTTTTAATGAGAATCGATCCTCTTATGATATTCTATATTCTAGAGCAGTTCAGTTCAGGAACAGCCCTGCAGCCCACCATGTCCATGCTGAACAGAATTGCCAAACCAAACAAATCGCTGCTTGCATACGATTCATATTCCTCCATTCCCTGGATATCCTTGTGTCAATCTAAAAGCCTCTTTTAGAAGTGAGGAGAAGGGAGAGTTCTTTGTAGGTTAGTTAGCTAAAATTAAATAAATCAATTTTCATACCGTTTAGTTATCATCTACCCAAATGGACTATGAGGTGTTAGCACTCTCGTTTGCATGTGGCCTTACTCTGTCAATGGAGGGGACACAGAACAGAAAGGTCATTATGGGAATGGGGAGGGGAGCAGGCCTTGGCAGACCGAGTGAAAATGCATGGCGAAACAGTCGCCAAGACTACGCTTGTTCTTGCCAATGTAAAGGAGGCCACAACAGGAACATTAAATGCGGTACATGAAGTTAGAGGAGGTGCATGTGAACCTCTGTCTCACCTGGAATAAACTATTGGCGTCCCTAAAATGGATGTGAGGGAGGAGGTATAGGGACAGGTGTTACATCTCCTGCGATTGCAGGGGAAAGCATCTGGCGAGAGGGTGGCTTGGGTGCTAAGGGATGAGTGAACCAAGGAATTGGATGTCCTAGAATGGAAAGTCTCATCACGGGAGCAGATGCGATGGAGACAGAGAAATTATGAGTTGGGGGATAACGTCTTTGCAAGAGGCAGGGTGGGAGGAGGTGTAGTCCAGATTACTATGTAGTCGGATTTGCAGTAGATGCCAGTTGATAGTTTGTCTATTGTGGTGGAGACAGAGAGATCAAGAAAATAAAGTGAGGTGTCAGAGATAGTCTAAGTGAAGTTGAAGGCAGGGTGGAAGCTAGTGATAAAGTTAGTGAGATAAACAAGTTCTTCACGGGTGCAGGAAGACATTGGTGTGGTGGAAAAAGAGTTGGGGGATGGTGCCAGTATACATTTGGAGGAAGGACTATTCAAACTAACTAATAAAAAGGAGGCACGCTGGATCCCATGCCCCAGAATGTCAGAGGAGTCAAAAGTAAAGTTGTTGAAGATGAGGACAATGTCTGCCTGGCAGAGGAGGGTTTTAGTAGAGGGAAACAGTTTGGATCTCTGTTCAAGGAAAGAGGCTTTGATACTTTACTGGTGGGGGATGGGTGTGTAAAGGGACTAGACACTAAGACGAGGCAATGAGGGCCAAGAAATTGAAATTTATTGAAGAATTGAAGGGTGTGTGAGATGGCTCAAATGTAGGTCGGAAAGGATTGTGGGAAAGGTCCTTGATTATGTTTGCTGCTTTCCAAAGGTAGCATGAAGTTAAGATGGAGTCAGTGATGGGGAGTCTAGTCTGTGTGGTGGACTGGGCCACACCTGGATACATGCAGAATATAATGAGGCACTTGGCAGTAACCTGGCAGTAACTGGCATTTGAAGATATTCACAAATCGTGATCATGGATATAAAGAATTTAGTCCTCTTGCCGAAATAACTCTCACCTGCCTTCACAATGTGTTTGGTCAGCATCATTGCTCTCTGCATAAATCTTTTCTGCACACTTGCTGTGTACCTCCTACTCAAGTCCTTCAACATTAGCAAAGCAATGTATTCCACTCACTCACAATCTCGAAGGAGTTTAAGAAAATGAGACACAAAGAACTGCTGATACTAGTTTACAAAAACAACACACACACAAAGTGCTGGAGTCTCTCAGTGGGTCAGACAGCATCTATGGAGAAAATGGATAGCTGATGTTTTGAGTCGGGACCCTTCTTCAGACTGCAGCATCAGCTGCATCCCAGACCCTCCCTCTGAAGTGGACCTAGCTGGCGTCAGGTAGTGGAAAATAACTTAGGTTAGCCCAATCATGGAACTTAGCAGCATGCTAAGTATTGTGGAATATTGTGTTCAGTTTTCATTACTCTGCTATAGGAAAGATGTTAAGCTGGAAAGAGTGCAGAGAAGATTTACAAGGATGTTGCCAGGACTTGAGGAACTGAGCTATAGGATGAGATTGGGCAGGCTAGGACTTTATTCCTTGGAGCACAGGAGTATGAAGGCTGATCTTATTAAGGGGAATAGATAGGGTAGATGTACAGTGCCTTTTAGCCAGAGTGGGGGATTCAATAACCAAAGGTTATAAGTTTAAGGTGAGAGGGGAGAGAATTAATAGATACCTGAGGGGCAACTTATTCACACAGAGGGTAATGGGAATGTGAAACATGCTGCCGGAGGAGGTAGTTGAGGCAGGTACTATGACAACATTGAAAAGATCTATTATATTTAGTCTGAAGAGAGCAAGTGAGAACCTTTAGTCCCAGTTTCAAAATATTTGTCCATGCAATCAATTTTTGTAGTCGTTGTAATTTCAGTCCTGTATTCTGTGTAAGCTTAAATCACATAGTGAGTTGTATTTTGCAGTGAATGGCCAATGAATAAGGGGAACCAAATCCATTTGCCTGATATTGCCATTTCTCAGCAAAACAGCATGTAACAAGGCTCATAGAAACATAGAAAATAGGTGCAGGAGGAGGTCATTTGGCCCTTCAAGGCGGCACCGCCATTCATTGTGATCATGGCTGATCATCCACAATCATTAACCCATGCTTGCCTTCTCCCCATATCCCTTGATTCCGCTAGCCCCTAAAGCTCTATCTAATTCTGTTTTAAATTCATCCAGTGAATTAACCTCTACTGCCTTCTGTGGCAGAGAATTCCACAAATTCACAACTCTCTGGGTAAAAATGTTTTTTCTCATCTCAGTTTTAAATGGCCTTCCCTTTATTCATTAGAATGTGGCCCCTGGTTTTGGACTCCCCCAACAGTCCAGAACCAATTGTGATTCTCAGACTGTTGCACAGAACTGTGAAAACAAAACTGGATTGTCCAGCAGTGCAGCCTCCGTACCTCACTGTCAGCATCCTGAGCTAACATAATCTCCATCCATAGTTCTTTATAAACAGCCATCCATCTGGTGCCTGACTTGTTCCGAGTGACACTCAAAAGCAACTGCACGCAACAGGGGAGAACAAAAGGGGACCTGGTGGAGATACCATGTATACTTTGCAACTTTGTCAGCGCCCTTATGTGGTGACTATTTGTATACCTTGGGTATGCACGCAAAGAATTTCACTGTGACTTGTCACATGTGACAATAAAGTATTTATTCGTAAAGTATTAATTAATTCATTCATGATTTTACCAAATCTAATCATATTTCAGTTTCAATATGATTCTGAGCCCTCAACTCCTCACCTGTGGGTACATGAGATGATCGAGGGTGCAGTCCTCAGTTGAATTGAACTATTGTCCATGAGCTTCTCTGAGGGTGATTTTGTTTTGAACAGAGGCACTGCTGATAGATACGCAGCTGCAAATAAACCCTGCAGGACCTTTGGAGATGTAGGGTCATAAACGCGTCAAAAGTTTGAGCTTATTTACATTTGGTTAATTAATGAGGTTGATGTTGGTTCCCAGCCAAGAAAAATATCATCCTTGCGTCTAACCTATCAAGCAATGTAGGAATTTTGTATATTTAATTGAAAAGGTTTACTTTTTTCCACCCAGCTAGTTATATCCTCAAGGATATATATTTGGCTGGGAACATTAAAGTACTGCTTGATAAGTAGCATCCCTCTGATATAGAATAAAAGGAATATTAATGCACTCCTACTTGGTCAGTTAGACCTGCCCGACAAAATGTTGTTGAGGTTAAGAACAGCTTCAAGGATAATCACTGTCTTGAACTCAAAGGCTGAATACTTCCTCCACAGACTATACTTAGAGAGAGACATGGACGTTCCCTGTGAATGATCATCATCCTGAAATGCACTGCCCTGCGTCTTCCTCTCCTCAGCCAGTGCTGTCTCCTTGTGGCCTTCTTCATATCATATCATATCATATCATATATATACAGCCGGAAACAGGCCTTTTCGGCCCACCAAGTCCGTGCCGCCCAGCGATCCCCGTACATTAACACTATCCTACACCCACTAGGGACAATTTTTACATTTACCCAGCCAATTAACCTACATACCTGTACGTCTTTGGAGTGTGGGAGGAAACCGAAGATCTCGGAGAAAACCCACGCAGGTCACGGGGAGAACGTACAAACTCCTTACAGTGCAGCACCCGTAGTCAGGATCGAACCTGAGTCTCCGGCGCTGCATTCGCTGTAAAGCAGCAACTCTACCGCTGCGCTACCGTGCCGCCCATCTCATTCTTGAGATGATGATACATGCAACAGTGATTGTTTCAATCCTCTGGGCGTGAATTGCCCTACATCTTTAGACCTTTCTGGGCACAGACATACATGATATCGTAATGGTCCCAATGCCAGCCTTAAAATAGATTTGTTCTTTCCCAACTTTTTGCTTTCTTTCCTTTAATGTCCTTTCTGATTTCAAGAAAGTGATTGTCCTTCAAGTTGTCTTTAACTTCAACGACATTGTGTTGAACAGGTCTTACTGATCAAGTAGGAGTGCATTAAGATAGACACAAAATGCTGGAGTAACTCAGCGGGACAGGCAGCATCTCTGGAGAGAAGGAATGGGTGACGTTTCGGGTCGAGACACTTCTTCAGACTGCAATAGGAGTGCATTAATATTCCTTCCATTCTATATCAGATGGATGCCACTTCTCAAACATTAATGTTCACAAACAAATATATATTGTTGAGGATATCTGCTCTTCAATAGTCTTAATAGTGATCTCCACAGGTGAAGTCGAGAAGAACTGAATGATTCTAAATAATTGCTTTGAGGAAGCTGCAGTGTACAACAGTCACATAAAGGATCAGTATGTGTCTACAACACATACAACATTCAGGGAAGGGGATTCCTTTATGTTTATGAAAGTCAGCAGATCTTTTTTTGGAGAATTCCGAACGTGTTGAAACCCCACTCTCGAGGGAATCCCGCATTGTAGAAGAATTTGTCCGTGTCTCTGACTAAGCAAACAAGCTGTCATGATTAGCCTGAGTTAAGTTATATAAATTCCCTGTGGCTCTTTAACCGATCTGGTGTACAATGGTTCTGGCACACTCACTTCCTAGGCTGTCTTCGGCAACCATTGAACACTGACCTACTCCTGGAGATCTCTGAAAGCAACATTGTGTTTGGAGTTATAGAGTCATACAGCGTGGAAACATGCCCTTCGGCCCAACTTTCCCATACCAACCAACATGTCCCATCTATACTAGAGCCACATGCCTGCATTTGGCCCACATCCCTCTAATCCTATTTTATCCACGTACCTGTCTAAATGATTCTTAAACTTTACAATAGTACCTGCCTCAAGTACTTCCTCCAGCACCTCATTCCATACACCCACCACCCTTTGTGTAAAAAAGATACACCTCAGGTTCCTATTAAATTTTTCCCCCCTCACCTTAAACCCATGTCGTCTGGTTCTCGATTCCCCTACTATGGAAAAGAAACTCTGTGCATGTACCCGCTCTATTCCTCTCATGATTTGTACACCTCTATTAGATCACCCCTCATCCTCCTGTGCTCTAAGGAATAGAGTATGAGCCTGCTCAAACGCTCCCTAAAGCTCAGGCACTCACATCCAGGCAACATCCTAGTAAATCATCTCTGCACCCTTTCCAGCTTGAAAACATTTAGCCACAAAGTTGACAGTAAGATCTGGTGGGATGGAATGTGCAATTGCAATTGTCCACAGATTCTTAGACCACCATTAATATTCCAGTTTCAGTGCACAGTGAGAATCTAATCAAATTTCTGTTCCAAAAGCATTCTGAAACATCTAACTCCTCAGTAGTCCATGTGTTCAGTGACTGAACTCTGCCTGGCTTATAGGGTTTAATTCCGTCATGATACGCAAGGTGTTTAGCCAGAAAACTCTTGTGCTTGAACCTCTGGCGAAAGACACTCAGCCAGAAATAAACACTGTGGGTGGATTCACAAAAGTACCAAAAATTGTAGAAAATTAGACCTGATTCAATAATAACACACTGGCAACATAATCTAATTAATCATAACTTTCTTTAATTCTATCAGCTCAATCATAACTTGGCAATTTTAAAAATAAAGCCATGGCTTCAAATTGGCTCAGAATGCCAGCTGACTGCCTAAGATAAGAAATCTTCTCTCAGAGTGGACCCTGTAAAGGCTGGACAAGGCTTGTGTGGTTTTCTATATACAAAATGAAAAGGAATACATTTGCTGAACGAAATGGTCTGGTATTTATCGGCTTTCTTTAAATCGCTCATTAAAATCTAGTTGTCAGCTCTGGCTCACTAGGTAGTATTAGTACCTCTGAGTCAGAAGGCTGTGTGTTTCAGTTCCAATTCAAAGACATGAAATGATAATGTAGATTATAGATAATGCAGTTTATTGATGAAAGAACTATGTAAACAATACAGGGAATGTGGATTCAAAACGCCTCACCATACATATATTTGAGAATATCCATTCAACCATTAGAGAAAAAATAAATCACTCTTTTTATAGTATCCGTCTGCAAATAAAGTGGTGCACATGGATCAGTGTTCAGACCACAGATATTTACAATCTATAAAAAAATAATTAGATGAGGAATTAGTTCTAGTGCATCCACATATGCTAATATAACAAAGTTCAATTCGAAAATAGTCTTTGCAGAGGCTGAAGAGAAAGGTTATGTGGGTGAGCAAGAATATGGTGGATGATATAAAACATAAAGAGATGTAATAACAATGAGTGTCAATGAAAATGAATACTTTTTACCTGGCAGAATGAAATTGCTGATATGTAGAGGGTTCTCAGTAGCCTTAAGCATAACTTAAGGGCCTATCCCAGTTACACGATTTTTAAGGCGACTGCCGGCGACTGTCAAAGTCGTAGCAGATCGGCAACATTTTTTTTACCCAACGACAATGACCACGACAATGCCGAGTCAGGTCGATACGAGTTACTTTTTTTGTGAAACTAGCACCTGGCTAAGAGATTACACCGTCTTCAGAAACATCGCAAAATTCCCACACTTACCTGACCATCAAACCTTCGCCTCCAATCTACCTGTCAAATGTCCTGACGGTAAATAAATTGGTTAAACAAAACTGTCTTCTGGTAGCTTCAAATGCCTTTTCTTAATTTAATATTACGTGCTTCTAAATGCATCTGCAACAACCTAGCAAACCTGGGGACAGCATGCGACAGCGCCCGCAATAAGCTATGATATCTGGCGACAAGCCAGCTGTCGCCAAGAAATTTATCATCATATCATCATATCATATCATATATATACAGCCGGAAACAGGCCTTTTCGGCCCACCAAGTCCGTGCCGCCCAACGATCCCCGTACATTAACACTATCCTACACCCACTAGGGACAATTTTTACATTTACCCAGCCAATTAACCTACATACCTGTACGTCTTTAGAGTGTGGGAGGAAACCGAAGATCTCGGAGAAAACCCACGCAGGTCATGGGGAGAACGTACAAACTCCTTACAGAGCAGCACCCGTAGTCAGGATCGAACCTGAGTCTCCGGCGCTGCATTCGCTGTAAAGCAGCAACTCTACCGCTGCGCTACCGTGCCGCCCTTTATATCTAGAAAAATTTTCCACGACGCGCCGAGATCCGCTACGATTCATTGAAGACTCCTCACGATCATGCCCGCGACACCCCGGCGAATGTTCGGCGACAGCCTAGTCGCCGGCAGTCGCCTTAAAATCGCCTAAATGGGACAGGCCATTTAAGCAGTAAAAGGATTGGTCCAAGTCAGCATGGATTTATGAAGGGGAAATCCTGCTTGACTAATCTTCTGGAAAATTTTGAGGATGTGACAAGTAAAATAGATGAAGGAGAGCCAGTGGATGTAATGTATCTGGACTTTCAGAAAGCCTTTGATAAGGTCCCACACAGGAGATTAGTGGGCAAAATTGGAGCACGTGGTATTGGGGGTAGGGTATTGACATGGATAGAGAATTGGTTGACAGACAGAAACAAAGAGTAAGAATAAACACATCCCTATCAAAATGGCAGGCAGTGGCGAGTGGAGTGCTGCAAGGTTCGGTGCTGAGGCTGCAATTATTTACAATATATATGAATGATTTCTATGATGGAATTAAAATGAACACTAGCAAATTTGCAAATGACTCAAAGCTGGGTAGCAGTGTGAACTGCGAAGAGGATACAAGGAGGTTGCAGGGTGACTAGGACAGGTTGAGTGAAGAGGCAGATGCATGGCAGATGCAGTATAATGTGGATAAATGTGAGGTTATCCACATTGGCGGCAAGTACAAGGAGGCAAATTATTATTCCAATGGTGTCAGATTAGGTAAAAGGGAAGTGCAACGAGACCTGGGTGTCCTTGTACACCAGTCACTGAAAGTAAACATGCAGGTACAGTAGGCAGTGAAGAAAGCTAATGGTATGTTGACCTTCATAACGAGAGGATTTGAGTAGAGGAATAATGAGGTCCTTCTGCAGTTGTACAGGGCCCTGGTGAGACCACATCTGGAGTATTGTGTGCCGTTTTGGTCTCCCAATTTGAGGAAGGGCATCCTTGCTATTGAGGGAGTGCAGCTTAGGGTCACGAGGTTAATCCCCGGGATGGCGGGACTGTCATATGAGGAAAGATTGGAAAGACTGGGCTTGTATTCACTGGAATTTAGAAGGATGAGAGGGTATCTTATAGAAACATATAAAATTATAAAAGGACTGGACAAGCTAGATGCAGAAGAAATGGTTCTAATGTTGGGGGAGTCCAGAACCAGGGGCCACAGTTTAAGAATAAGGGGTAGGCCATTTAAAATTGAGATGAGAAAAAACTTTTTCACCCAGAGAGTTGTGAATTTGTGGAATTCTCTGCCACAGAAGGCAGTGGATGCCAATTCACTGGATACATTCAAAAGAGAGTTAGATAGAGCTCTTAGGGTACTGGAATCAAGGGGTATGGGGAGAAGGCAGGCACAGTTTACTGATTGTGGATGATCAGCTGGCTCGAAGGGCCGAATGGCCTCCTCCTGCACCTATTTTCTATGTTTCTATCTATGTTTCTAAGATCAACATACCTCTACAGCACATGATAAAAAAGTAAAAACTTGGTTGAACAAACGAGTAAACCATCCTATCGTCATTATACAGAGCATGGATGAGCCACTCCTAGTGCTGTGAATAGTCCTCTGCTACGAACTATTTTAGACACCATACCTAAGGAAGGATATATTTTTTCTGGGAAGGAGTGTAGCATGATTCACTAGACTGATTTCCAGAATGGGAAATAATTTTTCACTGTGGAAAGTTCAGATAAACTAGACCAACACTCTCTTGAAAACTCAAGGAACTGCAGATGCTGACATACAAGAAAATGACACAAAACGCTGAAGTAACTCAGTGGGTCAGAAATAATGCTCCCTTGAGTTACATTATTAAAGATTGAGAGGTGGTAGTTTTGAAACGTGTAAAGTTTTTTAAAAAGCATGACGGGGAGATGCTGGGAAGATCTTTCTCATCACTGGGGATTGTAGAATGCAGGATCACAGCATCATAATAAGAGGTGGGTCATATAAAACTGAATAAGAATTCATATTCATAAAAATTAATGAATGATACTTTATTGTCACATGTACCGAGGTACAGTGACGTGCTTTGTTTTGCCTAGGCTGTATGCATGTCATAATAAAGTTTCATTCATTCATTCATTCATTCAAAAGTAAGGCAGGAGAAATTTCTACACTTATACCGCTTAAAACTTTGGAGTTCACCCATCTAGTGAACCTTTGGGCTGGTGGGTAATGGAATACATTTGAGGCACTGACTGAAAGATTTTTTGAGTCCCGTAGTATTATGTAATATGGAGCTCATCAAGGCTAATGGAGTTGATGGAGAATAACAGTCGTGAACGTATTGAAAGGTGCAGCAGGCTCAAGCGTTTGAATATCCTGATCCTGCTCCTTTTTCTTAGGTTGCATTTCACACTGCAGATGTAAGGTTTCGATTGGTGATTTATGAGTCTCAGGAACAATTACTGGAGATATATTTTCACTGTCATCTGTAGAAATTCCTTCTGACTTTTTTTTTAATTCTGATCTATTTAACTGCTTCATTTCTGTTGTGAATCCTTTCCCTTTTATTGCTTATTTCTCATCTGGGCTAATTGTCCCCAGTCTTTTTCATGTTTGCTTTTCGTCAAGTGTATTTCCTTTTCCCCCGTGATTCTTCATTCTCTGCAGGGTTAGTTCTCTGCTCTCAAGCATAATGTGTTTCTTTACCATATACATTTCTTGGGTTTCCTCCATCTGCTCCCCTTTCGTGCTAATCATATAAGAGACAGAGGGCGATACGGTGGCGCAGTGGTAGAGTTGCTACTTTACAGAGCCAGAGAGCTCGGTTCGATCCTGTCTAGGGGTGCTGTCTGTATGTAGTTTGCACATTCTCCCTGTGACCACATAGGAAGAAACTGGAGCACCAGGAGAAAACCTATGTTTCAAAAATGTGCAGGTTTTAGGTTAATTGGCTTCTATAAATTGTCCCTAGTATATAGTATAAAACTAGTGGTTGGCATGGACTTTGGACACTAAAGGGTGTGTTTCCACACTGTATCTGTAAACTAAACGAAGCCATAGAAAAACAAACTAAGACATAGTCATTATTAGGAAGAATAGACACAAAATGCTGGAGTCACTCAGCGGGTGTCGTAGCATCTCCTGAGAAAAGGTATAGGTGACATTTTGGGTTGAGACCCTTCTTCAGACTGAGTTTGAGGAACTTACTCCTATAAACAGTAGCTGCATGAACAGAATTGACAGCCTAGTAATCCATTAGCATCAATTTGCCAATCATCCCGTCAAAATCAGTTAACATGCGCACAATATTTGGAAGCCAAAGCAAACCTTTACTAATAAACATTAAACATGTTTGGCTACACTTCACAGAAATAAAATTACCTTGACAATGAATTAATAAAGAATTTAATTATTCCTTAAATGTCTCAGGTTTTGTTGAAAGATTGACATAAGTGTTAGGTCTGTTTCTGTTCAGAGAGGCTGTTTAGCCTGTTTCATCATTTCCTGTCTATCTCAGATTTACATGATCTGCAGTATTTTGCGTCCAGTGAATTTTACACGCTTTCATATTATTTAGTGCCAATTTAAATTGTGAAATTCCATTTTACATTTGACAGCTTGGCTTGTAGCAAAGATTTCAAGCTGAACTCCTGTTTTAAGACAGATAATAAATGTTCACACTAAGGGTGTGCAACACTGTTATACAGTGCCCAGCAACAACAATTGTTCCACTAGGATGTGTTCTCAGTGCCCTACTATACTCCCTATACACTCACGATTGTGAGGCCAAGTTCTGCTCTGACTCCATCTACAAGTTTGCAAATGACACTACTGTGTTGACACACAAACGGCCACAAACGATGATGAGATGGAGCACAGGAATGAGATAGACAGCTTACCGTCAGGACAACAAACTCTCCCTCTATGTCAGAGAGAGGAAGGAGCTAGTTATCGGCTTCAGGATGCGTGGTGGACTACGTGATTCCAGTCATCGATTAGTATCAACGGTGCCAAAATGGAAACGATTGAGAGCTTCTAGGTGTAAATACTGTATTATCAATGATCTGCAAGGACCAACCACATTGAAGTGACAGCCAAAAAAGCACACCAATTCCTTTACTTCCTCAGGAGACTGAGGGAATTCAGCCTGTATGTAATACCTCTTACAAACCTCTACACATACACCACAAAAAGCATACTGTCGGGTTTCATCGCAACTTGGTTTGAGAACCGCTCTGCCCAATGCCACAAGAAATTGCAGAGAGTTGTGGCTGTACCCCAGACCAATACATAGAGCAGATTCCCCACTATTGGTTTCCTCTACACATCATGACAAAAGACGAAATTGCGGAGCATTTGGATAGCAGTAACAGGATCGTTCCGAGTCAGCATGGATTTACGAAGGGGAAATCATGCTCGACTAATCTACTGGAATTTTTTGAGGATGTAACTAGGAAAATTGACAGGGGAGAGCCGGTGGATGTGGTGTACCTCGACTTTCAGAAAGCCTTCGACAAGGTCCCACATAGGAGATTGGTGGGCAAAATTAGAGCACATGGTATTGGAGGTAGGGTACTGACATGGATAGAAAGTTGGTTGACAGACAGAAAGCAAAGAGTGGGGATAAATGGGTCCCTTTCAGAATGGCAGGCAGTGACTAGTGGGGTACCGCAAGGCTCGGTGTTGGGACCGCAGCTATTTACAATATACATCAATGACTTGGATGAAGGGATTAAAAGTACCATTAGCAAATTCGCAGATGATACAAAGCTGGGTGGCAGTGTGAACTGTGAGGAAGATGCTATGAGGTTGCAGGGTGACTTGGACAGGTTGTGTGAGTGGGCGGATGCTTGGCAGATGCAGTTTAATGTAGATAAGTGTGAGGTTATCCACTTTGATGGTAAGAATAGGAAGGCAGATTATTATCTGAATGGTGTCGTTAGGAAAAGGGGACGTACAACGTGATCTGGGTGTCCTAGTGCATCAGTCACTGAAAGGAAGCATGCAGGTACAGCAGGCAGTGAAGAAAGCCAATGGAATGTTGGCCTTCATAACAAGAGGAGTTGAGTATAGGAGCAAAGAGGTCCTTCTGCAGTTGTACAGGGCCCTAGTGAGACCGCACCTGGAGTACTGTGTGCAGTTTTGGTCTCCAAATTTGAGGAAGGATATTCTTGCTATTAAGGGCGTGTAGCGTAGGTTTACTAGGTTAATTCCCGGAATGGCGGGACTGTCATATGTTGAAAGACTGGAGCGACTAGGCTTGTATACACTGGAATTTAGAAGGATGAGAGGGGATCTTATCGAAACGTATAAGATTATTAAGGGGTTGGACACATTAGAGGCAGGAAACATGTTCCCAATGTTGGGGGAGTCCAGAACCAGGGGCCACAGTTTAAAAATAAGGGGTAGGCCATTTAGAACAGAAATGAGGAAAAACGTTTTCAGTCAGAGAGTTGTGAATCTGTGGAATTCTCTGCCTCAGAGGGCAGTGGAGGCCAATTCTCTGAATACATTCAAGAGAGAGCTAGATAGAGCTCTTAAGGATAGCGGAGTCAGGGGGTATGGGGAGAAAGCAGGAACGGGGTACTGATTGAGAATGATCAGCCATGATCACATTGAAAGGCGGTGCTGGCTCGAAGGGCCAAATGGCCTACTCCTGCACCTATTGTCTATTGTCTATCATGCTGCCTCGGGAAAGCTGCAAACATAACCAAGGGCATTTCCCACTCCCAACCATTCCTTCTTTTTCCACTCCTGATGGCAGAAGATACAGAAGCTTGAAAGCGGCACCACCAGACTCAGGGTTAGATTCTTTCCCTCTGTTATCAGACATTGGAATGGTCCTTCCATGAGCTTCCATGAGGGTACAGTCCCAATTCTTCAACATTCCTCATTGCACACATTGAACATTTTATCTGCAACTTTTGTACTACAATGCTGAGAACTGTATTCTGCACTTTGGTATATTTCACTTTGCTCTACCTTTTGTACATGTGTTTGGCTTGTTTGAATTTATCTACAGTATTATCTGATTTGATTGGAAAATGCACAAAGGATTTTCACTGTACCTCAGTGTATGTGGCAATAAAAAACCAAAGCCTAAACCTGAACATGTGCAGGATTGGAAGCAGCAATATGCATGAGAGTCTAAGAAATTGTAACAGATTTAGGTTACTCAGTTCCTTGCACTTGCTCCACCATTCCAGAAGATTGTTCCTGATGTTTTATATTGGCACCACTTTCTATCAAACCCTGTAAGAGTTGTGACTGAGATGTCCTCTTGTGTTTTTCTAAATTCTGGAGCGTGTAAATCCAATTTGTTTGACCTCTCCTCATAGAACAGAGCCTCTCCCCATAATCAATCTGGTCCATCTTCATTACACTCCCCATATCATGAGTATATTCTTCCCTATAAGTGGGGAGAACAGATTTATGAACAATGCTCCAGATGCAATCTCACAAGTGCACAATGTAATTTTAGTAAGAAATCTTTATACATATTAAATCCTCCTGGAAAAAAGCCATTGCTTGCCTTTTTATTGCATGGGGTAACCACAGGTTAATTTTCAGTGATTCATACACAAGGATATACAGGCATCTCTGAGCCCTAACAACTTTTAATCTCTCACCATTTAAAAATTAATCTGCAATTGTTTTTTTTTAATCAAGCATAATGGACAGGCTTACATTTTTCCATGTTATATTCAATCTGCCATGTCCTGTTAATATTCTCTGTCTATATCCTGCTTACAACTCTCACTATTGCGCAGCTTTGTACCATCAAGGTGTCAAGTCAAGTCAAGTCCATTATCATATGCACAAGTACGATGAGGTGCAGGTAAAATAAAAAATCTGGAAACACATGGCCTCAATCCATTTCTGTGGTGGTTTCACCTGATTGAAAAGTCATTGCCATTTCATACTTCTTTTCAGTGACTTAATCAGCATTGGACAAACTGAAGTAAAAAAGAGACCGCCATCCTCCCCCCAAATCTTGCTGCAGGAAGTCTTGCTGCCTAGTGGGCAATTTTACCTGACAACAGGTTGGATCAATTAAACTCATCCTCATTGGCTTGGGTATGAGGAGAACCATATTCAATTGAGACAGGTAAAATATGGATGGTCTACCATCAGGCACTGGAATATGGGAGTTTATTTTTCCTTCTGCATCTACAAATGAACAATAAGCTCCCACAATACACTCTATTAGAGGAGAAAATAAATTTGTATGCGATCTCTGAAGTCTATTTGAGTGAGCGGATAAATTTCATGAGAACGTTAGGGAGATAAAAGTGCATTTATGAAATGCTTTCACACCCACAGGACAGTTAAACATCTTATTACTAACAAAGTATTTTTGAATGCAGTCACATGTAGGAGGCAATGTGAGGGGCATAGATGGTTGAAAACAAGGAGGCAGCCTTGGAGAGTGAGAGCAGAAATTCTCTGCAAAATAACCTCTCAATGCAGTCTTAACATCTTTCCTGAGTGTTCAGACATCTGCCAGTCAGTCATTTGCCTGCAATGTTAGTTTTTCACTGGTGAGCTCGGCCAAAGAGAAGATATTCTGACAGTTCTCAATGATAGGATGCAGTACCATGGCTGCAGTACCATAGCTACTGATAGACTTGGTGTATGATGAGAAAGTGATTAAAGAGTCGAAATTAATGATTTCGGAAACAGTTTATAAAGCACATGAGCATTAATAAACAAAGAAGGTTCATTTTTATAATTTTCATAAAATGTCCCTACTAAAAGGCAATGTTTATGATCTACACTATTTCGAGCGTGTAATGTAGAATTAAATTCAGTTAACTTAGGGGCTCCTGGGCTTTTTCATCAGATTGACTGGTGAAACTTACAAGCAGCAGTTAGTATGCCCTGTGAACATATCTTAGTACCAAGAGGGAAGCAGCCAATGTGGAACGAAAATGGGCAGCATGGTCGCTTAGCGGTAGAGCTACTGTCTTACAGTGCCAGAGATCCAAGTTCGATCCTGACTACAAGTGCTCTCTGTATGGAGGTTGTACGTTCTCCACATGACCACATGGGTTTTCTCCGAGATCTTCGGTTTCCTCCCTCTTGGCTTGGTATAAGTATAAATTATCCCTAGTGTGTGTGGGATAGTGTTAGTGTGCGGGATCGCTGGTCAGTGCAGACTTGGTGGGCCAAAGGGCCTGTTTCCGCGCTGTATCTCTAAACTAAAACTAAACTAAAGATTGAGGTACTTGACATGATTAACCTGAACTATTCCAAATCAGAAACAATCAGAAACTGTGTGTTTTAGTCAAGATTTCAGCATCTGCAGTTCCTTGTGTGTCCATTTTGCAATTCAAGAGGTGCTGAAGAAGGGTCCCCATCCATCCCCTCCAGAAACGCCACCTATCCATTCCCTTCAAAGATGCTGCCTGATCTGCTAAATTAGTCCAGCACTTTGTGTTTTACTCAGAAAATGATTCATTCATTCATTCACATATTAGTTTAGAGAGTTTATAATAGTGTATTACCACAATTCCAAATGCTCTAATCTGGTTACTGCTTCAACACTACATTTTGCACTCTGATATTTTTCTCTTTGCACTACCTGTTGTACTTGTGGATGGCATGATTATACTCATGCTTGGTACGATTTGATTGTCTTTCACAGCATCGCGGTACATGCGCTAGTAATAAACCAATACCAATACCAATGCATGATGTGATAAAGGTTAAGTGGGGATGAAAGCCTCATGTATAGCAATGCTCTAACTTTAAAATCCTTACCTCTATGCTTAAAACCCACAGTCCCTCCCTCCACCCTTAACCAGGCCCTTGCATCTCCCTATACCTGTAAACCTCCTCCACACCCACAACAATTTAAGATCTCTAGTTATGATCTCTTGCTGATTTTATTAGGTCCTTTATTAAGAACACTTACCTTGAACACTATAACCTCAAAACTCTATAATTAAAATCCTAAATCAAACCATTTGGCTGCTTCTCCCACCTCCCGTTGGTCACTGTGTGCAATCAACGTCTCCAGCCAAACTTTGCATCATTTATCCAATTTCTGGTAATGCTGTTTAATGTTAAATGTTACCTGAAATCGTGCACGGGGAAGCCCTGGAGAACATGTGGGGCTTTATAACTTTATAACTTTATAACACAGTGATGCAGCAATAGAGTTTGTGCCTTACAGCACCAGAAACCCAGATTAGATCCTGACTATGGGTGCTGTTTCTGTGCAGTTCGTACGTTCGCCCTGTGACCACGTGGGTTTTCACAGGGTACTCTGGTTTCCTCCCACATTCCAAAGACATTTAGGTTTGTAGGTAAATGAGGTGAAAGCAAGTGATGTGGTGCACATAGACTTCAAGTCAAGTCAAATTTATTTGTCACATACACATACACGATGTGCAGTGAAATGAAAGTGGCAATGCCTGCGGGTTGTGCACAAAAAAGAATTACAGTTACAGCATATAAATAAGTTAATAAGTTACTATTAGTGTCGACAAAAATTTAGTCTCTGCGGTTATAAAAGTTGACAGTCCTGATGGCCTGTGGGAAGAAGCTCTGTCTCATCCTCTCAGTTTTCGCAGCGTGACAGCGGAGGCGTTTGCCTGATCATAGCATCTGGAACAGTCCGTTACTTGGGTGGCAGGGGTCCCTCATGATCTTGCTTGCTCTGGATCTGCACCTCCTGATGTATAGGTCCTGCAGGGGGACAAGTGTAGTTCCCATGGTGCGTTCTGCTGAACGCACTACTCTCTGCAGGGCCATCCTGGCCTGGGCAGAGCTGTTCCCAAACCAGACTGTAATGTTGCCGGACAGGATGCTCTCTACAGCCCCAGAGTAGAAGCAATGAAGGATCCTCAGAGACACTCTGAATTTCCTCAGTTGTCTAAGGTGGTAAAGGCGCTGCTTAGCCTTACCCACCAGTGCGGCAATGTGTGTTGCCCACGTCAGATCCTCTTTGATGCGGACTCCCAAGTATTTAAAACTGCTCACCCTATCCACAATAGACCCATTTATCTCCAGTGGCGTGTACGTCCTTGGATGTTTAGCCCTTCTGAAATCCACAATCAGCTCCTTTGTTTTAGTGACATTCAAGAGGAGGCTATTGTCCTGACACCAGAGTGCCAGATCAGCCACCTCCTCCCGGTAGGCCTTCTCATCGTTGTTGGAGATCCGGCCCACCACCACAGTGTCATCAGCAAACTTGATGATGGAGTTTGAGCTGAACCTGGCCCCACAGTCATGTGTGTACAGGGAGTACAGTAGGGGGCTAAGGACGCAGCCCTGGGGGGATCCTATGTTCAGGGTGAGAGAGCTAGATGTGTGTTCCCCCATCCTGACCACTTGGGGCCTGGCAGTGAGAAAGTCCAGGACCCAGGCACACAGAGGGGTGCTAAGCCCCAGTTCCAGCAGCTTCTCAACCAGTCTGCTGGGGACTATTGTGTTGAATGCTGAACTAAAGTCAATGAACAGCATCCTCACATAGCCCCCCTGGCTGTCCAGATGAGAGAGAGCGGTGTGTAGAACCTGGGTGACCGCATCATCTGTGGACCTGTTCGGACGGTATGCGAACTGTAGTGGGTCCATGTTGCGAGGAAGGAGGGCGCAGATGTTCTTCTTGACTAGCCTCTCAAAGCATTTCATGACAACCGAGGTGAGGGCCACCGGTCGGTAGTCATTTAAACACGCTGGAGAGGCATTCTTTGGCACCAGTACAATGATGGATCTTTTGAAGCTTGCAGGGACCACGGACTTTGCCAAGGAGAGGTTGAATATTGTGGTGAGCACTGGAGCAAGCTGAGTAGCACAAGACTTTAGTACTCGCCCAGATATACCATCTGGGCCTCCAGCTTTCCTCGTGTTCACACGCGTCAGAGCCCACCTCACCTCATGCTCGGACACCGAGAATGTGTGCACATCCCCGGCGGTGGATCCCCCTCCAGCCTCGCTAGCCAGCGCCCCGTCGGTGCTGTTTTTAGACGGCGAGCTGGTGGTGTTACCCGACTCAAACCGTGCATAAAAAGAGTTCAGGTCATCAGCTAAGGAGGAGCCGGCACTTCCGGTTGAGGGGGTGCTGGACCTGTAGCTAGTTATAGTCCGTAGCCCCTGCCAAAGGCGCCTGGTGTCCTGCTGCTCCATCTGTGACTCCATCTTGTCCCGGTACCTCCTTTTTGCATCCTTCACTGCCCTTCGCAGTCGGTAGGACTCTCCCTTGTAGTCGTCCATGTTGCCGGATGCCAGGCCACGCGAATAGACCTGTCCACCCAGGGTTTTTGGTTAGGGAAGATACTGACCCTTACCGTGGGGATGATGGTATCGGCTATTGTGGCAATGAAGTCCGTAACCGCTTCCGCAAACTCATTTACGTCTCTGGAACTTGCTTGGAACATGTTCCAGTCGACTTCGCTCAGTGCATCCTGCAGCATGGCCTCTGAATGGTCAGACCACCGCTTTACGTCCCTCGTCACTGTCGCTTCCCGTACTATCCGTTGTTTGTACTCCGGCAGCAGGAAAATGGCAGCGTGGTCAGATTTTCCAAAAGGAGGGAGAGAAACGGCCTTGTAGCCTTTCCTGAACGGCGTGTAGCAGTGGTCCAAAGTTCTTTCCCCTCTGGTGACACACGTGATGTGTTGGTAGAAGTTGGGCATGACCTTTTTGAGATTTCCCCTATTGAAGTCTCCAGCCACCAGCACAGCCGCATCAGGGTTCTTGTTTTGGTGTTGACACAACACATCGTGTAGGGTCGACAGTGCCACGTCGGTGTCCGCATGCGGTGGGATATAGACGGCTGTGATGATCACCGAGCTGAACTCCCGGGGTAGGTAGAATGGTTGGCATGAGATAGTTAGATGTTCCAGGTCCGGCGAGCAGGAACGAGAAAGCGTCTTAATATTTCCAGGATTACACCAGTTATTATTGATCAAGAAGCAGACTCCTCCGCCCTTGGATTTCCCGGATTCTTCCGTTCTGTCCGCCCGGAAAACAGTGAAGGACTCGGATGGGCAGATCACCTGGTCAGGCACCAGCGGGGTCAGCCATGTTTCGGTCAGACAAAGGATGTTACAGTTCTTTATGTCCCTCTGGAATCTGATCCTCGCCCTGAGGTCATCCAGCTTGTTCTCCAGGGACTGGACGTTTGCCAGAAGTATGCTGGGCAGAGGTGGACGTAAGGCTTGGGTTCTGAATCCCCCCTCGCTTGGGTTCCGAATCCCCCCTCGCTTCCCTCGGTGTTTTTTTCGACTTTCCCACTGACCTGCGCTCCCACTGCTGCTGCCGCGGTGCGCTCCTTTGATGATCTCTATCGGTATATCGGTGAGTAGTTTTCTGTTTAATAGTGCTCCGGTAGCGCTCGAGTTTAATTTTATGAGCGTTTCCCGGTCGTACATTGGTTAATGCTAAGTGCTAGCACACGCTAGAGCACTTAGGGATAATTTTAAAGTAAACATACCAGTTTAAAACGCACAGTTCCCGCAGAGCTACCACGACGGCGACTGGACTGGACCGTGCCATCTTCCCCTTCCAGAAAGCCTTTGATAAGAATGCTCAACAGGTTTATCAGTGATGTTGAGGCACATGGCCCAATGGACACTGTTAACATGGATACACATCTGGCTAAGTAACAGGCAATAAAGGGTTATGGTGAATGATTCTTTGTCAGATTTGGGAAAGATGAATAGGTGTCTTCACATGAACTGATGTTAAGGCCATTTGATCTCTCTAATGACATAGACTTGGGCATGCAAGCCACAATTTCTAAATTTGTGGTTGACAGAAAACTCAATAGTACTGTTACCTATGCACAGGATAGTGATAGTTTGCAACAAGATAGATAGGGCAAGTGCATAACAGAGTAAATGTAATGCAAAGAACTCCAAGATGATACACTTTTGTAGAATGCATGAGGAGAAACAATATGGAATAAAGGATATTGTTCTAGAACTGATGTAGGAGCCGAGGGACCTGTGGACTGGGTGCACAAGCCATCGAATGTGCAGGCTAGATTGATAAATTGGTTAATATTATATACAGGCAATTGGTCTTATCAATGAAAGCTTAGTTTGGTGTGGTTTAATTTAGTTTAGTTTAGTTTAGTTTAGAGATACAGTGCAGAAACAGGCCCTTCAGCCCACCAAGTCCGTGCCGACCAGCGATCCCTACACACGAGGGACAATTTACAATTATACTAAGCCAATTAGCTTACAAACCTGTATGTCTTTGGAGAATGGGAAGAAACCCCGGAGATCCCGGAGAAAACCCACGTAGGTTACAGGGAGAATGTACAAACTCTGTTCAGACAGGCCCCTTAGTCACGATCGAACCCGGGTCCCTGGCGCTGTAAGGCAGCAACTCTACCGCTGCTCCACCGTGCTGGCAGAGAATATAAAAACAGTGAAGCTATAGTGAACGTTTTCAAAACGCTGGTCTGCCTCAAGTTAAGTATTGTCTTCAATTCAAGTCTTCTTGTCAGAGGAAGAATACAAAGGCACTAAAGATGATCCAGAAAAAAGTTACAAGAATGGTTCCTGCAATGATACTGCAGTTAGAAGGATGGGTTAAAGATGCTCGGATTGTTTCCACTGAGTGGAGATTTGATATAAATAGATAAAATAATGGGAGTTATGGATAGAGTGGATTGTGGGAGGCTGTAGGTCACAAGAATAAAATGGTCACCGGAATAAGAAGAGAATTAAGAGTGACATGAAGAAACACTGTTTTTACTAAGTGTGTGCTTGGAGTCTGGAATGCACTGCCTGTAGATGAGATGTAAGTGGGTTCCATTGTGGCCTACAAAAAAGAAAAAGGTTAAACTTATGGTGAGGAAAAGTTTCCAAGGCTGCTGAGAAGGGGCAGGAAGGCTAAATGGCCTCCTTTTGTGTTGTAATGATTCTATGATACAGATGCAGATTGAGAAGGTGGTGTTAACCCCTCAAGATTTGCAAAATATAAAAATAAAAGGTTGCTTTGAAATATCTTCATTTTGTTTCGACAAATGTTCGGGCACTCTTCACTGTTTCTAAATAATTGAACTCGGTTATAATCTAAAGCACCCATGCTTGTGATGTCATTCAAGAATCAGAAATATGCTGTTGTTATCCTATATCATTTGGTTAGTATTCCACTGGTTGCTTTTTCTGCCCAAGCATATAAGGTATGATGTAGAGATATATCAAAATTATAAACCCACACTGGACACCAGTAACCTCCATCTTTAATGGACGCATATTTTCATGCATGCATTATTGTAGTTTCATAGAAACATAGAAACAGAGAAAATAGGTGCAGGAGGGGGCCATTTGGCCCTTCGAGCTAGCACCGCCAATCATTGTGATCATGGCTGATCATCCACAATCAGTAACCTGTGCCTGCCTTCTCCCCATATCCCTTGATTCCACTAGCCCCTAGAGGTCTATCTAACTTTCTTTTAAATTCACCCAGTGAAGTAGCCTCCACTGCCTTCTGTGGCAGAGAATTCCACAAATTCACAACTCTCTGGGCAAAAAAGTCTCTTCTTACCTCAGTTTTAAATGGCCTCCCCTTTATTCTTAGACTGTGGCCCCTAGTTCTGGACTCCCCCAACATTGGGAACATTTTTCCTGCATCTAGTTTGTCCAGTCCTTTTATAATTGTATACGTCTCTATAAGATCCCCTCTCATTCTTCTAAACTCCAGTGAATACAAGCCGTCTTTCCAATCTTTCCTCACATGACAGTCCCGCCATCCTGGGGATTAACCTCGTTAACCTATGCTGCACTGCCTCAATAGCAAGGATGTCCTTCCTCAAATTAGGAGACCAAAACTGCACACAATATTCCAGATGTGGTCTCACCAGGGCCCTATACAACTGCAGAAGGACCTCTTTGCTCCTATACTCAAATCCTCTCATTATGAAGGTCAACATGCCATTAGCTTTCTTCACTGCATGCTGTACCTGCACGTTTACTTTCATTGACTGGTGTACAAGGCCACCCAGGTCTCGTTGCACTTACCCTTTACCTAATCTGACACCTTTGTTTCCGAACATACTGTACTGAAATATCTTAATCATTATCAACACCACGGATATCTTTCACAAAACCAGCTATGTAGTTCAGGACTCTACATAATCTACCTTTTAAGCAGAATTCAAAATGTCATCTCCAGATGCACTGCACAAAGATAATTGTGGAGTCTTAAAGTTTAACTCAATGTTTCTGGTTAAAAAAAAAGCAATTACAAATTGTAAAGAAGTCTTTAAATGTCCCCATCATAACACATCATATTATCAACTAAGAGCTTAGTCATGCTGTTCTGAATCTATCTTGTTCCGTTATTCACAAAGAATTGTAAAAGTACTGGTTAGAGTTACTTGCTCGAAAAAAACAAACTCATCACTTTTCCATTTATAATTGATGATGTTGCCCACAGTCTGAATGATAACAACATTCCTTCCTCACATCCAAAACAACCTTTTGCGTTGTTTCCCATCATGTTTGAAATTTATCCAAATGGTTTTTGGAAACTGAAATATGTAGCATCTGTTGCACCCCATCTATTAATTTATTGTCTTCAACCTCCACAGCTTTGAATAGTCAGGTTTAATTCACAGATTCATATAGATCTTTATTGATCAAATATAAATTTCTTAAGAATTTATAACCATGCATGAAGAATACATCAAACAATACTTTGAAGGAAGATCTCAGATCATGATTACGATTAAAATCATTAACAAAATGCAGAAAGGTATTGATTATGATTGTGAGAGAAACACTGACCTGTGGAAATCTTCATGAATGCACTGATGACACGGCATGAAGGATTCAGCCAAACTCTTATTCTTTTCTTTCCAGTCCTTAAACATTTTTGACATTATCATGTAACAGAAGATCCCTGTCAGCTTGCTGCTTTATATTGTTCTAATCCTAAATGTTTTTAATCATATTGGAGTGTCTGAGGTTGTTCACTGCTGCGCAGTTCTCAATAACACCTTGATCACACTGACTCGATGGCATCCAGTCTGCTTCGGAAAACTGAAACGTCTTGGTCCAGTCTGGCTTTCTAAAACTAGACAAGCAAGTCAGAACAGGTGCTGACTCAGATTAATAATCACGAGACTGCAACTTGAATAAATCCTGTCGAGCTTCAGCTGAGAATATTTTAGAGGCTTTTCTGAAGGAGGAATCTTGCACTCAGCTTGAATCTGACAGATTGCTGGCCCATCAAAAAACAACCTCTGTACCACCAATCTTTATACCACCATCTCTTAGCAGCAGGGTGAAAATTGTGGATCATAGACGCACAGCAATATTCCTCCACAAAAGCCACAGGATTGCTTCGTTTTAAAGAGTGGTTAAAAAGCTTTGTCTCAAACCTGCTGCAAAAATTACTTCATTAATTTTTCATCCATTATTTTGCATTTGGTTATAACTCTAGATTTTTCTATATATTAAGGTATTGCATTAAAGTGTGTAATTTAAGTATAATAACCAACATCTAATTGTAGAGAGCAGCTGCCTGAAGTTACTGTTGATGTCACCAGAAAAGGCGAGATATTTATTTTCATTGCCTTTCAAGTGATCGTTAGCTCATTTCTTGAAACTTCGTAAACTAATTAATACAAAATCATAACAGTTCACAATTCCATTTTTCATCCAATAGATGAAAAGAATTGTGACAGTTTAGAAAAATACATATATCAGGCATAATGTGGCTCAGAAAACTTCCACAAAAAAAAATGGTTTCACTGTCACTAAATAAACTTTATTGCAAAAGAAGTACTGAACAGCAAAAAAAATTCATCTGAGATGAATTGGAGGAAGGGTCTCGACCTGAAACGTCACCCATTCCTTCTCTCCTGAGATGCTGCCTGACCTGCTGTTACTCCAGCATTTTGTGAATAAATACCTTCATCTGAGATGGATTGGTACATGAGTGCAATTGACTGTGGTCTTCAATAACTGATCTTCATTAACATTTATAAATTTCCGAGAACTAATTACTCCAATTCTTGTGAAATATTTGCTGTCTTCGTGTCATCATTTACACGAGATGTCAACCATTCAGATCATAAAACCTGCAGTTTCTTTCCAAACCTTTTTCTCTCTCTCTCTTCCCTCATTTGTTCCATGGCTGATTAAGCTACATACCTCACATATAGATGTTCTAGATTCTGCCCTCCACAGTTGGATTTGTTTTCCATAAACGATATACCTCTTTGACCTTATGCCTTGTCACCTTCTAGGTGGTACAATGTCCTGGTTTGCTAATAGCCTCTAATGCACTGCCAAGTGAGAAAGCTGCATAATTCTGAAGAAGGGTCCTCATCCCGGCACAGTGGCACAGTGGCACAGCGGTAGAGTTGCTGCCTTACAATGCTAGCTGTAACCCGGGTTCGATCCAGACTACGGTTGCTGTCTAAATGGAGTTTGTACATTCTCCCTGTGACCATGCGGGCTTTCCTTTCACATTCCAAAGATGTGCAATTTCGTAGGTTAATTGTGTTCTGTAAAATGTCCCTACTTTGTGTAAGATAGAACCAGTTTATGGGCGACCGTTGGTCGGCATGGATTCAGTGGGCTGAAGGGACTGTTTCCACTCTTTATCTCTAAAACTAAACAAAAAATAAACTAAAACTAATTACCTATTCGTTGAGTCTGAAGAAGGATTCAGATCTGAAACATTGCTTATCAATGTTCTCCAGAGATGTTGCCTGACCCGCTGAGTTACTCCAACACATCTCGTCTTCTCTTAGCTGCATAGTTCTTCAGGCAATTAGGAGGGAAGGATCCTTCTTCAAATGTTAGTGAGGTTAGGACCTAAAAGAATGGAAGCCTTGCATTAAGAAAGGAAATCTCCATCAAATCCAGCTCTGTTCCATTTGAATGATACCCACCTGCAGAAAACTAGAGGATATGGTGTCCCTTTAACAACACATATTCTGTTGTATTGCTGCATAATTTCATTGTAAGAATTTCATTGTTCTATCTGGGACATATGACAATAAAACACTGTTGACCTGACTCCTGAACACTTCTAACTTCATGGAGAATTTGTTGCTCACGACTTTTATTTTTGGTTTCAGAAATAAATCTGTCAGTTTGCAATTGTGATTTAGTAATGAAGTGTGAAAGTGATGAGATCCTGAGAATTTTTTCTCTGCTGTGGGTTTTTTTTGGCACTTTCGTTTGAGGAAGAAATTGATGATTTAATCCACCAGATGGGCGATGCACTTCTCTACATAAGGATGGTAGAAATCTGCAACCTAGAACATTTTCCACTCCTCCAAACAAAGGCCATGGAATAGTTTGCACCCAAACATAACATTCACTTGTCCACAAGGAAATCATGAAAATGTTAATCCCAGAACACTGTTCCATTACATGTTCCATTACATTCCATTACATTCCATTACATTCCATCACATCACATGTGGTTAGTGGAAATCTATATCCAGATGTAGTCTCTCTTCCCCCCTCATGGATTGTCCCTAATTCTCCTGGATTCCTCCTTTCCTTCCCCTACAATCAGTGTATTTTTGCGATCTCCTCTTCATTTATCTCAGCTAGTTAATCTCCTTCGGTTTCCTGACAGTAGCCTTCTCGAGGAAATCTGATGCAATTTGATTTTATTCTTTTAAAGGTACCATTTTACTGTCAGCTCATGTGAGGGCTCAGATACAAAGAATTATATTTTCCGAGGAACAAAATTATTTTTAGGGTGGGCTTGAGCATCTATTTCAGGGAAAGACAATGGAGAAACGCTTTGACAAACCTTGCTTGCTCCAGCTGTGTGCAATCTAACGCAAGGAGATTTATAAATATGATTGCACAGTTCTTTTTTGAGGATTGTCTATCAGTGCCTAAAGTTTAACACTTGAATTATTAGCCATGTAGAATTTTTGAATACTTCAGCACAATGCTCATGTGATTGATTTCCAAGCAATATGGAAACCATCCTCATTACAGCATAATTTCTGAGAGTTAAAAATGTTTTTGCATTATAATGCAATATTCTTATGGTGACTGCTTTAAAAAGCTTAAAATATAACATGGAACAGTCACAACCTGATTCTCAGTATAATTGGCTAGCATTGCAATGGGGATGATTTCTGCAATTTCTAATAAGTTTATTGGCGAAAGATGGATATAGATACCATTGCAAATATAATTATGTTAAAATGATGTGCAGTTAGATTGTGTGTGGTGGACTGATGTTCATCCTGAATCACCACCCAAAGTCCCCACATTCAGCTGGGCCAGATAAAGTTAAAGTAGATAAAAAATAGAGATCCATGTTTGACCCTGACCTCTAGTACTATTATCTGTGTGGAGTTTGCACATTCTTTCTGTGGCCGTGTGGATTTTCCCTGGGTACTCTGGTCTCCTCCTTCATCCCAAAGATGGGTTTTGTAGGTAAATTGGCCTACTTAAAACTGCCCCTAATGTTTAGGGAGCAGATGCAAAAGTGGGATCATGTGGAACTAGTGTGAACGGGTGATCGATGGTTGTTGTCGACTCAATGAGTCAAAGGTTTGTTTCCATGCTGCATCTCTGAAACGAAAACTAAAGGAGTACAGATGGGCTTAGTATATATTATTGACTAGCTACAGTGTATGTTAGCTTATAGGTTCTGGGTATAAATGGGTGGTTGGCCTGCAGAACACTGTAAGTGTCAAGTTTGGAGGCCATAAAATTTCAGTCATAGAACATTTAGATTTTTAGATTTAGAGATACAGCGCGGAAACAGGCCCACCGAGTCCGCACCGCCCAGCGATCCCCACACATTAACACTATCCTACACACACTAGGGACAATTTTTACATTTACCCAGTCAATTAACCTACAAACCTGTATGTCTTTGGAGTGTGGGAGGAAACCGAAGATCTCGGAGAAAACCCACGCAGAAAACTCCTCATACAGCCAAGAGTTCAGACACCCATGTTTATCACAAAACAGTGGAATTCAGGTTTTTAACTGGCTCCCTAGTCTTATACTTACAGAATGTAATGGGAACTTCTTCAAGGATTTAACCACCTGTAACCCAGTTACGAATGCCATTACTAATAATTTCCCTCCCGATACTGGAGATGCAAAGCATTTAACCAAATAATGACAGGGATATATCAAAGAATGATAACATGCATGTTTCTTCTCATTTCTCCCTTTATTCCTCCCACTGAATGCTATGAACATTTACATAAAACTAAAGTCCAGTATTATCAGAAGCAGGAATTAAAAGATTGATATAAAGGCCAGAACAGTTAGTTACCAATAAGACCGAGGATTTACAAAAACAGGTTAATTCCCGGAATAGCGGGACTGTCGTATGTTGAAAGGCTGGAGTGATTGGGCTTGTATACACTGGAATTTAAAAGGATGAGGGGGGATCTTATTGAAACATATAAGATAATTAAGGGATTGGACACATTAGAGGCAGGAAACATGTTCCCAATGTTGGGGGAGTCCAGAACAAGGGGCCACAGTTTAAGAATAAGGGGTAGGCCATTTAGAACGGAGATGAGGAAGAACTTTTTCAGTCAGAGAGTGGTGAAGGTGTGGAATTCTCTGCCTCAGAAGGCAGTGGAGGCCAGTTCGTTGGATGCTTTCAAGAGAGAGCTGGATAGAGCTCTTAAGGATAGCGGAGTGAGGGGGTATGGGGAGAAGGCAGGAACGGGGTACTGATTGAGAGTGATCAGCCATGATCGCATTGAATGGCGGTGCTGGCTCGAAAGGCTGAATGGCCTACTCCTGCACCTATTGTCTATTGTCTATTGTTTATTGTCTATTGTTGCACTGAAAATGCAAAGATCTGACATTCAACCATCTCAATTCATTAAAAAAATTGCAAATGATCTGATAATACCCGTAGTGTTTAAGGATGTTCATTTTCTGTCAGTGGAACTCCTACCCTCTTGAAATTGTGGCAGGGTTTAATATATGCAGAAAATACAATTTTATAGTAATTTATCACCCTTGCTATCTTTTCTGGCACATTTATACAATAAAGACAATTCTCCTGAGTTTGCTTTCAACATAACTAGATCTCTGAAAATAGATGCTAATTACGAATAATTATATGAGACCAATGCAACTCAAAATATTACATTGGCTGAGTCTACTGATTCCAGGAAACTCCTGGTATATCTGCATCTTGAGGTCTTGGTCAAAGAATTGTTCCTCAATGGCTGATTACTGACTTTGCCTCTTCTCATATATATTATATGTTACAAAAATAACCACCACAGGCTGCCTTAGTTAATTGAACCATGCCCAAAAGCTAGAATAACCTCTTCAGGAGTACGTGAGGGGAGATCAAAGCCCATAACTACATACACGCTATGTTATTGACGGATAGTGGTGCAGCGGTAGAGATGCCGCCTCTTAGCGCCAGAGACCCGGATTTAATCCTAACCTCAGGAGCTCTGCCTGTGTGGAGTTTGCACGTTCTCCCTGTGACCGCATGGGGGTTCTTTCAGGTGCTCCAGTTTCCTCCCGCATCTCAAAGACGTGTGGGTTTTGTAGGTTAATTGACTTTGTTAAATTGTCCCTCGTATGAAGGATAGAACTAGTGTAAACGTAATCGATGGTAGGTGTGGACTCGGTGGGCCGAAGGGCCTGTTCTCACATCGTATCTTTAAACTACTTTTAAGTATATAAATTGTCTTCCATTTTATAACACAAATATTACAACACAGCCAATTCACATGGAAGAATTTTTGAATCCCTAGTGGCACCGAAACTTTGAAATAAAAACCTAGGCTAATTAAAAAAATAACTAATTGCCATTATCTCTTCATTGTCCATTGGGAATAAAAATATACTATAAATTAATTAACTTCCACCCTCTCCTCAAATTCACTTAGACTATCTCTGACACCAATCGCCCCTTTCTTGATCTCTCTGTCTCCATCACAGGGGACAGACTATCAACTGATGTTGACTATAAACCCACTGACTCCCTCCAACTATACCTACACTCATACTGCCTCTTGCAAAAACACCATCCCCATTCCCAATTTCCCCGACTCAGCCGCATCTGCTCCCAAGCTGAGGCTTTCCATTCCAGTGCCAACTGATTGGAGATCTTATAGACATCGCCAACCTTCCATTACAGAGGTGTATGCTTCCCACCTGTTTTAAAAGGGCATCAGTAATAGCTGGACCTAAGAAGAATAAGGTGACATGTCTCAAAGACTACCGACTAGTGGAACTAACATCCGTGCTGATTAAGTACTTTGAGAGGTTGGCTATGGCGCAGATCAACGGGAATGTGATCTCGCTGGCTCTCCACTCTGGACTGGCCTTCTTTGCAACAGCAAGACCAAGCGTAGTGGAGATGACTGTTTTGCCGAACACTTGTGCTTGGTCCGCCAAGGCCTACTGAACCTCCCAATTGCCAACCATTTTAACTCCCCCTCCCCTTCCCATACTGACCTTTCTATTCTGGGCCTCCTCCATTACCAGAGTACCACAGATGTTAGTACCACTGGTCAGTAGTCACACGTAAACTGAAGGTACACCACTTCATATTCCACTGGGGTAGCATGCAACCCAGAGGCATGATCATTCAATTCACCAATTTTAGGTAACCGAACTAGTCCCCTCATTTTTCCTCAACTCGTTTATCCCCACTCCCCACCATTTTAGACTTTTCAACTCATGCTTTTGTCCAACCTTCTGCTAATCAAAAACCCCTCTTGCTTGTACCCACCTGTCACTTGCCAAGCTTTTTCCTGCCCTCACACCTCTTCCAGCTTTCACCCCACAACTACAGTTAGTCTGAAGAAGGGTCCCAACCAGAAATGTCACCTATCCATGTTTTCCAGAGATGCTGCCTGACCCACTGAGTTACTTCAGCACTTTGTGTTTTTTTATGAGCACGACTGCCTGGAATAAATAAATAAATCAACAAACTAACAAAGACTTTTCAACGTCTATTTTTGTAGCTGATTGTTGAACCAGCCTTCTGCTTGCTTTTGTTGTGGTTAGTAAGGAACCTGTTTTGCCTAAAAGGGGTATTGCCCTAAAAGCTGATATTATACCGAACCCTATCAATTATTTTTGCAAGTAATTGAATGGAAGTTAATGCTTGCCATTAATAAGGATTATTTTTGGATTTGTGAACTTCATTTGCCCTAGCACTCTTTTTATAGCATCTCGGGTTCCCAAATGATGTCAGCAGTAGTGATGTCCAAAGTTCATTTCTGGGTAGATATCCTACGAAATTGATAGCAGCAAAACTGGTGCTGTTGACATACAGAGAGAAGCAGCTTTTAGTAATAGTACTTCTAGTAATGTAACACACTCATTTCTCCTGTGTTTATAGTCTGAGCATCGTACAACTCCCTGCAAAACAAACATCAATTATGTTGCCCCTTCTGGGATTCCAGGCCAATTTCTCTCAACCCCCCCCCCAGGAGATTACAGCAGGTTACCATTCCCTATGTGTCCAGAAATACCACGAGAAATCCGGCAAGAACAAGAATAACATAAGTGTTCATCGAGTCAGAAAAAACTACACAAAAGGAGAAGGTCATTTAAGCAAAGAGGTGCACCAAGAACTTTCTCCACAGTGGCTTTACCCCCAAAAAACTTCCTCCAATCAACACATTCTGCAGGAACAATTTCCCTGCTGTCCCCGTGATGCCATTCATTAGACAGATTTCACTCATATCTATGACCTCAGCCAATCTTCTTATCCTTCTCCATCTCTATCTCTATCTCTTTCTCCTTCCTCTCTCCCTTCTCCTGTTCCTCCTTCTCTTACTCTTTTGTTCTCCTTCTCTCACACTCCTTTCCTTCTCTTTGTTCTCTTCTTCCTCTCCTCCACCTCCCCTGTGTGGGTCCCCTCTAGATGTTCCAGTTTCCTGCCACATCCCAAAGGTTGGTAGGCTAATTGGCCAATAGAACTTCCCCCTAATGTGCTGATGGGTGATAGAATGTAGGGTAAACTGATGGAAATGTGAGGAGAATAAAATGGGATTGGTGGAGGATTAATAGATGCATGGTGGCTGGTGCAGAGTCCGTAGGACATAGGCCTGTTTCAATTCCATATCACTTCATGACTTAATGAGATGAGACTCTACCATCTGTTTAGATTCTGCAGCCTCTTTTTATCCATGCTACAAACTTTTCCAAGTGAGGAGGATGTCTATTAAGGCACTGATTTCTGGAATTTCCTTCCACTTTTCTATTGATCGGGCCGTAATAATGGGTATCCCGGCAGTGCAAATTTTCTCTCATGCACTTTAACGCACCTGTCATGCAGGGCACCAGGGTGGCACTGAGGCGCAGTGGTAAAGTTACTGCCTTTCAGTGCAAGAGACCTGGGTTCGGTCCTGACTCCAAGTGCTGTCGGTGTCGACTTTGTACCTTCTCCCTGTGACCATGTAGGTTTTCCCTGGATGCTCCGGTATCCTCCCACACTCAAAAGATGTAAAGGTTTATAGGTTAATTGGCTTCGGTAAAATTGTAAACTGTCTCTAGTGTGTACAATAGTTCTAGTATACGGGGTGCTAGCTGGTCGTCGCGGGCTCGGTAGGGCGAAGGACCTGATTCCGCACTGTACCTCTAAAGTCTAAAGTAAGATCTAAATAGTCAGTCAAGGATTTGTTTTGCAGCTGCCTCACCACTGTGCTGAGAGTTGAGATTTAGATGGCAATTAAAATAAACTTAAGAAGTAATTTTCTTTTGAATATTGCAGAAGTGGCTAATAAGTTTGTGAAATTTTAGTGTGTGCAGCCAGGAATTTGGTCTACAAGCAGACCCCTTTTCTGGGTGCAGAATGAGGCCAATCGGCCCATCAAGTCTACTCTGCCATTCAATCATGGCTGATCTATCTCTCCCTCCTAACCCCAACCTCCTGCCTTCTCCCCATAACCCCGACACCCGTACTAATCAAGAATATATCTATCTCTGCCTTAAATATATCCACTGACTTGACCTCCACAGCCAACTGTGGCAAAGAATTCCACAGATTCACCACCCTCTGACGTAAGAAATCCCTCCTCATCTCCTTCCTAACGGAACTCCCTTTAATTCTGAGGCTATGATCGCTAGTCCTAGACTCTCCCACTAGTGAAAAACATCCTCTCCACATCCACTCTATCCAAGCCTTTTACTATTCTGTGTGTTTCAATGAGGTCCCCCCCTCATTCTTGTGCAGCCAGTAATTTGGTCAGCAAGCAGACCCCTTTTCTGCACACATTTTGCAATTCTCCAGTCGTACCATATTTATTGTTTTCCATCAGAATGCAGCCAAATATCAAATGGATGGAAATCACAGGAAATTAGTACTAACAACTGAGCCCATAGAAAGACTCAAATCTACGTCAAACATTTATCTTTTAAGCTTGAATATTAAGTTTCAACTCATGCAACAATCAAACACAGGCACATGTTTGGAACCTGCAATCAGTGAAGGTTTTAAATATTTAATGTCACACACGCCATAAAAACTTACTCAAATGGAAAATAAAACAATGCAAGTCTCAGACAGGATACATTATTAAAAATGTTCAAGAAAATGCAATAAAACACCAAAGGAAAAAACCCTCCTGTTACATCTCAAACACAGGTGCTAATTTGAAGAGAGGCTGCAAGCAGGAACAACTGCAAGAAACTTGCATAAAATGCTTGGTGACTTGAGGCAAGGACAGTGTTTTCAAGGGTATGATTAAGTGGATCAGGAGACGATTATGGAGAATTGGAGGCAGGAAGTTGTATTTGGTCATGTTTGCTCCACATTCTGGTTTATTTTAGCCTAATGAAGTTGATTTCCTTCTCAAAAGTACAAATATCAGGCGACATGCACAAAAATAAATCCCAGTTTGTGCTTGTGCCAATTAGCAAGTTAAAGCAAACTGATGAATATTTATTGTGGTTATTTCACACCTTGTATTGTGCACAATTCGGCAGCACTGAGCAAATGTAGATGTCCCTTTTAGTCAATTTCGGAATGTAGTCTTATGCAACGGAATCTAGTTCAGTCATGCAACTAATACAAAGACAGTGGTGAACTAGAACTGGACTATTACTTAATGATTTTAGCCAACCTATTGCTCCTGAGATAGGGCTATTTAAAAAAATACCCAGAACGCTGGTGGGTAGAGTTCTAGGGTTTAGACTCAGTGACTGATGATATATTTCCAAGTCAGAATGGCATGTGTCTTTAGGAGAATCAGCAGTTGGTGTTATTCCCATGCATCTGCTCCATTTATTCTTCTTGGTTGTGGAGATCACAGTGTGGGAGGTACAATTGGAATAGCTTGAGTAAGTAACTCCAGTGCATTTTATAACTCCCCTCACTGTACAGAATGGGCAGCCTTCCGAGGTAGTGGAGGACAGCTGGAATGTCGATTGAGCAGGCTTATTTTTACTGAATGGCTTTGGGTATTTTGGGGGCAGGCATGGTGGCGCAGAGGTAGAGTTGCAGCCTTACAGCACCAGAGACCCGTCCTCAATCCTGACTACGGGTGCTGTCGGTACAGAGTTTGTACGTTCTCCCCTGACCACATGGGTTTTCCACGGGTGCTCCGGTTTCCCCCCACAATCCATTGATGCCTAGGTTTGTAGGTTAATTGGCTTCAGTAAAAATTGTTAATTGTCTCTAGTGTGTTGGATAGTGCTAGTGTAAGGGTTAAACACTGGTTGGCATGGACTCAATGGGCTGAAGGGCCTGTTTCCGTGTTGTATCTCTAAACTAAACTAAGTTAAACGTTTTGTGTATGGGAGATTGTGTCTCACGAATCTAATTGAGTTTTTTGAAAATGTGACCAAAAAGTTTGATGAGGGCAGAGCTGTAGATGTGGCAGTCTTGTATATAGATTTCAGTAAGGCATTTGACAAGGTTCTGCATGGTAGGCTGCTCTGGAAGGTTGAATTATTGAATTACTTCAGCACTTTGTGGGATACGACAACCATATTGCTTTTACACCCTTCTGCAATCTGCTGAATGATCTGTTCTATTAATTCCTGCTTACAATCTATTGATGGAGATGGTCATTTCCTGGTACCTTTTTGGTACCAATGTTCTCTTCCACTTATCAGCACATACCTGAATGTTTTCCAGATCTTATTCAGTGCAGCCACAGACTGCTTCATTTTCTAGAATTGTAAAAGTAATTCAACTCCATGCAATGATTGACAAACATCTCCACTTCTGACCTTAGGGCAGACCAGTTATGAAGGAGATAAAAATGGCTGGACTTAGATCACTGCTCTTAGGAGCTCCTGCACTGATGCCCTATGAATGGGATAATTTACAACCACTGCCATTTTTCTCATTGCAAGATATAATATCATCACTGGGGCGTTTACCTTTTGGTGCCAGTTTTAACAGGATGCCTTAATGTCACATTCTGACTTGATACTAAAAGGCACAAAAATTTAGGCTCTGATCCATTTTTGGACCAAGGTCGTGAAAAGGTTGGGAGCAAAGTTGTTCTGAAAAACCCAACGTGGTCATCAGTGAAGAGGTAATTGTTGAGTAAGTGCCAGTTGATAACACTGCTAATGATAGTTCCCATCACTTTGCTAATGATTATAGATAGAGTGAATGGATGGTAATTAGCTAGATTGCATTTGTCCTCCTTTTTGTAAAGAGGAAATATATCTTGGCGATTTTTCACATTGTTGGATAGGTGCCAGTTTTGTATCTGTAAGGAGCAGCTTGGCTGGAGCTAGTTTGGGAGTACAGGTCTTTAGGTCTACAGTTAAAGATGTTGTCTGGTTCAGTAGCCTTTGCTGCATTCAATGTACGCAGATATTTATTGATATCACATGGAGTGAATCAAATCAACTGGACACCGGCTTCTATGATGGTGGGGATCTCATTAGCAAGTCAAGATGGATCATGTATGCAGCACTTGAGGCTGAATTTGGTTGTGATTGAGGCTGCAGATGTTGGAATCTCCAGCAAAAAAACAAACTGCTGGAGGTAATCAGCAGCCAGAGAACATCTGTTTAGGGAAAAGGACATAAAATGTTTTGGGCGAGGATTCTTTCCCCTGTCCTGAAACATCGTCAGTCCTCTTACCAACATAGACACTGCCAGGGCACTACGTTCCACACTGGCCACCATGCATCAGCACCAGCAGTCCCTCACTCTGACTCTCCCACAGCTCCAGACCTCGCTTACCCAGACCTACAATGAACCCCAACTTTACATAATTCTATGGCAGATCCATACCTTCAACAAACGCTTCCGTGCCTACCTGGACTTTACTAAAAAGTCTGAAGAAGGGTTTCAATAGAAAATAGACAATAGACAATAGGTGCAGGAGTAGGCCATTTGGCCCTTCAAGCCAGCACCACCATTCAATGTGATCATGGCTGATCATTCTCAATCAGTACCCCGTTCCTGCCTTCTTCCCTACCTCCTTCCCTACCTCCTGACTCCGCTACACTTAAGAGCTCTATCTAGCTCTCTCTTGAAAGCATTCAGAGAATTGGCCTCCACTGCCTTCTGTGGCAGAGAATTCCACAAATTTACAACTCTCTGACTGAAAAGATTTTTCCTCATCTCCATTCTAATGATTTCCGTCTCGACCAGAAACATCACCTATTCCTATTCTCCAGAGATGCTGCCTGTCCCGCTGAGTTATTTTAGCATTCTACAGTTCCTTCCGACAAACACTGCCTATCCTGTTGAATTCCTCCAGCATTTTGACTTTTGCTGATGATTGTGAATGCTCCAGATATTTCTTCAGTACTCACATGAGAGTGAGTAGCCTGCCATTTAGACCCTGAGAATGGGGCTGTTCTTGGACCTCATGCTTCCATGAGCCGTTTACTTGTCCATGTCCATTTACAGCAAGTTATGGTGAGACTGCGGAAGACTGCAGTGTCCCAACTTGACCTATGTGGTGGCAGAGCATGACGACTCTTTGCGTGCTGATCCCAGAAGAGGATCTGCTATCATATATTACATTCGCTCCACTGTTTTAAATCTTTATTTCAACAGCAGCATTTCGTACACTGACTATGCCCTCCTTAATCTCCTCTCACTAAATGTTGTACTCTTTATCCTTTATCTATACATTGTGGACAACTTGATTGTAATCATGCATATTATTTTCCTTGGCTGAATAGCACCTAACAAAAAACTTTCACTGTGACAATAATTAACTAAAACAAACTACACTATTCATGAAATTGCTTTGCTTTATCTAATTTATGCTCCCTTTACTGTTTAGAATGCATGTAGCCTGGTATTGCAGCTTCTCGCAGATGACAATAGGTAAGAAGTTCTGTCTGAAGAAGGGTCTCGACCCGAAACGTCACCCATTCCTTCTCTCCAGAGATGCTGCCTGACCTGCTGAGTTACTCCACCTTTTTGTGATACCTTCGATAGGTAAGAAGTTGGCAGCTTTGCTCATCTGAACTCACTCTGCGAGGGTTGGCTCCTTACCTTGATAGTAATGGCTGAGTGACAGGCCAAGAAGTTACAGGTGAAACATGATGTAATCCAGAGGTCTGATTTAATGAAGAAACAGAGGTTCTTTGATGAACCATCATCTCAGAATGCATTGGGGCCACTGTCGATTAGGCCAGTTGACAGCTTGGGGAGTTGGGCAGAGATACATTGGAGATCAGCATGGCACCTTTTCAACTGCCTCTTCCTCACCACCATGGCAGTGTATTTGTATTGCTGTTATGTGTGGCTGCCTCAAGAAGAGCCCTCTGTGTTGATTCACTGCCCAGTACTCAAAGTGGAAATGATGTGGCAGCTTTGAGGTTTGGATGCAGCACTGGCCCTGTTACAGTGCATGATCCTGGGAACAACACTCAGGTGCTGCTTTCAATGCACCTTGGGCCAATTTTGCAACCTTTTCCAGGGGATTCCAGTGAGTATCAGTATTACATGCAGCACTTTCTGTACATCACATGATGATGGACTTCAGTTGCTAGGTAATAACGTATCTCGCCAACACATCCAGAAATAATCACATTGCATGGTACAGATTTGAACCTTGAAAGATAATTAAGAAGCAGAGCTTTCAGAACAGCAACATATAAAAGAAGTGGCTGAAATGCTTTATTTGCCATAGAGGAGATGGATGAGCCTAAAGGTTCTTCATCACCTGAAAAGGTGCATTAATCATTTTGCGATCAGCAGGACAATGAAGACTTTTTTTCCAAGTGCCCCCGCCATTGCACAGACACAAGGTGTTATGCACAACATACGTGATGTGTTCTAAAGCCCTTTCCACCTTTGCAAAACAAAGAATGCGGGTGAGTCATGGTCCCAGGTGTGGGGCAAGGAGATGGTGAAAACCGATGTGAGAGGGTATGACAGAGAGGGGGAATCAGCACAGTATTGAGATTTCAGTCAGATTAAGGGCTGTTGAAGCATCTGAGGAAGAAGAATTTCACATTATTTCAAAAATAAATTTTATTCATATTAAAGAATATATAAAACACAAACCACGCAAAACCTGTAATACATCCTTAGTGTGTCCTTACAATCATTATTGCTGGTGTTCTCCCCAGTAGTGTTAATCATAATCATAATCATTATTGTAATTTATTAGCAATTTTGCTAATAAGTCATATTCATAATCATAATCATTAACATAATTTATTATGTTTTGCAACATAAGGGGAATTTCGTTTCCCATGCAGTCATACCAAAAAAGCAACAAGACACACAACTATATAAAATATTGACATGAACATCTACCACATCGGCTCCTCCACATTCCCCAATGTGATGGAAGGTAACAAAGTCTTATCTTCTTTCCTCCTTTCCTCCAGCGGTTGGGGGAGCCGGCGATCAAACTCCCACATCGGGGCGGTCTAAGTTCCCACATCGGGAAGGTCGAAACTCCTACGGTTTGGAGTCCCCGAACTCGGTCCTAACCAGGGACCCTGAGCCTCACAATTTTAAAGTCTGCAGCTCCCGCAGGTTGGAGCACCAAAGGCCGACCCCTGGCAAAAGGATCGCCCGCTCCAAGATGTTAGTCCGCAGGCTCCGCGGTTTTGGAGCTCTAGAAGTCCCAAACAAGAGGCCACCAGCTCCATGGTGTTAGGCCGCAATGCAGACGGAGATACGACACGGAAAAAGTTGCATCTTCGTTGAGGAAAGAGATTTTAAAAAGTTTCCCCCACCCTTCCACCACCCCCCACAAATACACAAACTAAAGATAAGCTAAAACATACATTTTACAACAAACTAAAAACACAAGGAATGAAAAAAACAAAGACAGACCTCTTTCTTTCTTCACATGTAGTACCATTGCCATTCGTGTGGCCCATGTACGGTGATATCCCTTCCCATGTTTGAGGGGTGTCTCCATCAGGCTCAGCACCTCAATTTCTACCAGAAGCAGAAGCAACCCCAGACTATAGTTCTCCCCCACAGCACCTTTGCATTGGCCACACCATGCCTGAGGAACAATTGCAGTATGGTACAAGTTTTTAACTTAAAGATCACCTAACTGAAGCAAGTTTCTAGCATTGGATTCCATGGGTTCCCCTTTAATTTACGCCAAGCAGTAAATGCTCTATAACATTGCCTGCTTTCCAAAACAAGCACTATTAGGCTGCTGTGTTACTCGACAGAGTAGCTTTGCATCAAGAGAGCTAATAAAACTTTCATAATACTGAAAATACTTCAAATACTCAACAGTGCGGGCAACTACTGGCGAAGATAGAAACTCAGTTACCATTTCAACCCGATGACTTTCCATCAGAATTTTTTCCAGCACTTCCAATGTTCATAAGTTCATAAGTTCAAGGAGCAGAATTAGGCCTTTCGGTCCATCATGTCTACTCCACCATTCAATCATGGCTGATCTATCTTTCTCTCTTAACCCCATTCTCCTGCCTTCGCCCCATAACTCCTGACACTAGTGTGCTTTTTTCTATTTTAATTTCCAGTATTTGCAGTATTTTGCTTTTGTATTAATAATGTTTTTGTATATTTTGTTAATCTTTGCCATGTCATCGTTTTTGCAGTATTTTCTGCAAGGACTCTCCTGCCTATTCATGGTCAAGTTGGTCAGAGGAGGACAGCTGAAGGAGTGCAGAATTGGCTGAGCAGGTAATCGCTCTCAGAGTTTTCAGTTTTTTTTAACAGGAGTGGACGTTTTAAAATCCAGTGGGGGCCAGTTTGCAACACTTACCTTCAAGTTGGTCAGAGGAGGACAGCTGAAGGATTGTGGGGATTGGCTGAGCAATTAAATTTAGCAAATTGTTAGGTTAGCTAATTAATCAATTAGTCAATTTAACAGCTAATATAAGCGAGGCTTGCTCTTGGGGAGCGGCCTTGTCGGGGGGAAGTGCCTTGTCGGGGCGGAGCGGCCTTGTCGGGGCGGAGCGGCCTTGTCGGGGGGAGCGGCCTTGTCGGGGGGAGCGGCCTTGTCGGGGGGAGCGGCCTTGTCGGGGCGGAACGGCCTTGTCGGGGCGGAACGGCCTTGTCGGGGGGAAGCGCCTTGTCGGGGCGGAGCGGCCTTGTCGGGGCGGAGCGGCCTTGTCGGGGCGGAGCGGCCTTGTCGGGGCGGAGCGGCCTTGTCGGGGCGGAGCGGCCTTGTCGGGGCGGAGCGGCCTTGTCGGGGCGGAGCGGCCTTGTCGAGCGAAGTGAGCATCTTTGGTGAGGAGATTGAGGGAAGGGCCATGCCAACAGTTGGAGAGGGTGAAACCAAAAAGGAAAATGAAGCTAAGCTGAGTCAGTATGATATTTACAGGATGTGGGAGGTCAGGGACACTGTTGGTGCCTCTGGCTGCTATGAATGTGGGGAATGTGGTAAGTGTGTCCAGGTTCAGCTCCTGAAGGTCCACGTTGGGGAACTGGAGAGCCAACCGGATGACCTCGGGATCATTTGAGAAAATGAGACGTTCCTGGTCAAGACCTTCAGTGAGATTGTTACACCAAAGGTGTAGAAAGAGAGACGATGGGTGATGGTGAGGAAGGGAAGGAAGCTTGGAGTGCAGGAGTCCCTGGGGGTTGTATCTCTTGAAAACAGGTTCACCAGCTTGGAAGCTGTTTGGACAGAAAACACTGCCAGTCGGAGCGGTGAACAAGTGTGTGAGGCAAAACGTGGAGCTGAGCCAAAGCTGAAGAGACCAACGTCAGGCAGAGCCGTGGTAGTAAGGGACGCCATCATGAGAGGTACGGATAGGGGTTCCTGTGGCAACAAGTGGGATTCAAGGATGGTGTGTTGCCTCCCTGGTGCCAGGATTCAAGACATCATGGACCGAATGCAGAGGATCCTCAAGGGTGACGGTGAGCAGCCGGAAGAGGTAGTGCATGTCGGCATAAACGATGTCGGGAAGAAGAGGAAAGATGAGAGGGGATCTTATCGAAACATATAAGATTATTAATGGGTTGGACACGTTAGAGGCAGGAAACATGTTCCCAATGTTGGGGGAGTCCAGAACCAGGGGCCAAAGTTTAAGAATAAGGGGTAGGCCATTTAGAACTGAGATGAGGAAAAACTTTTTCAGTCAGAGAGTTGTAAATCTGTGGAATTCTCTGCCTCAGAAGGCAGTGGAGGCCAATTCACTGGGATCTTATAGAGACGTATAAAATTATAAAAGGACAAGCTAGATGCAGGAAAAATGTTCCCAATGTTGGGGAAGTCCAGAACCAGGGGACACAGTCTAAGAATAAAGGGGAGGCCATTTAAAACCACGGTGAGAAGATACTTTTTCATCCACAGAGTTGTGAATTTGTGAAATTCTCTGCCACAGAAGGCAGTGGAGGCCAATTCACTGGATGAATTTAAAAGAGAGTTTGACCTCTGGGGGCTGGTGGAATCAAGGGATATGGGGAGAAGGCAGGCACAGGTTACTGATCAGCCATGATCACAATGAATGGTGGTGCTGGCTCGAAGGGCTAAATGCCCTCCTCCTGCAACTATTTTCTATGTTTCTGCGTAACTTCAGTGGCATAGCAGCGTAAATCTCAATGGAACTAAACCCTTTTTATTTCCATTAGTCAGTCCTCAGCTTAGTGAGGCTTTGAATTAATTGCAGTGAGGGAAGTGCACCTGTGATTGCCTGAAAAAAAATCTGTATTGTATATGTGCATTAGAAAAATTAGCTCCACACCAAGTATTGTTTACTTGTTCCTCTGTCTATATTGTGGAATTAGTTTAAGTGTTTTCATTCTGTGTTGCGGCAATTCTGTAAAATCATCTAAAACATTTTAATGTCCATTTCTATCAACATTATTTATTTTCTTTATATATTTGCATTGCAGCGGACTAAGAAATAATACTGTGGCAGATCCCCATAACTATTGCACAGAGGAAATTAAAACCACATGGCTGATTTTATTTTGTGCCCATTTTATATTTGACATAAACATCTAAACTGGGCTTTTTGTGTGATCATTCAACATCAGGATTAACTCAACACCAAACTGAGTGATCAGCACGGACACATCAAGTAAATAGCGTGATTGTGCAGTATGATAACAGCTTCAGCTTACTGAGAAAACAATAATGTCTATGTGGCCATTCTGATGTTTCGAGCAGGGCTTACAACAACAAAATTTAAATCTGATGCACTCTAAACAGGACCCTTTCCCATATTCACATTTAACTGACCTCTTGAGATTCTGAAGTCTTTTTATTTTGAAAGAATAATATAATTCATTCAGACATCTTGATTTTGCACAAATTCTTAAAAAAAATTCTAGCCATTGGAAGTTTATATTAAATTACCTTGAAGATGATTTACAATGAAAACCCGTGTGTATTCTGCAAACTACAATAGATGTCTGTACTGAACGAATCTTGTGATGGCAGTTTAACCTCTAACACAGTTGGTCACTAATGATGGCGCTTATCACTAAAGGATTTTTGGCTTAATCCTCTTTTCTGTTTCAGCATTCAATCCAGATTGCACCACTGCCTTCTGGGTAATGAAGAGAGACATCAATTTATCCTCAGTATGCTTTGAAATCTCTGGCTGATGTGCATTAGAGCTCTGCAAAGCAACAAATTAACCCTTTGAGGATTGCAGTGGGATTAATGCACCCAACAAATTACAATATTTATACTGCGTTTCAATGCAGCAGAATGATTATATATTTTCCAGACATCCCCAATATTTTAATTTGTTTGCTTTTCTGGATTATAATTCACAACTAATAAAGACAAGATTAATTCTGCTTGTTCTCCACTGAAATGCCAATGCTTTATTCTAATAATTCCATTTCACCATCCTTACCCACATCTCTGCTCTCCAGAAAACAAAAGCAAAAAGCATAAAATACCATGGAACTTGATGCCACAGGACAAAAAGCAAATGGAACTGGAGAATGCTTTCAATAGTGCTTTCCATAATGTAGTCTCCTCACCACCTGTGGCTTACCTCCCTCTCACCAGTGATCATTAGTAGATGAACTGCCTTGTATTTCTCTGTACCTCTCTCTGTGGCTTGCCTGATAGGGTCATTACTGAAGATTGAAGATAATTTTGTCTCCACTGCTGGGACATTGCAATTGAAAACTGGATATATGAAGAATCACATGCAATGGTTTTAAAGAAAGATATCAGACAGCTTTTATTTATGACACACAGTCATCCTGTCCAACTTTTCTTGCTGCACTCTCACGTGATCAATTGCAAATCTCAGAAAGCGCTTGGCCACTTCATCACTGATCACCAGTATAATGGTGAGTGAGGCCTGCAATTCGGAGTCAAATTGTCAAGAATCTTCAAATTGGTCATCAATAGGTTTTCTTCAATTAAGTCATAATCTATCAATATTCTACATTCAAAGCCCTTTACCAACTTGTACCCAATGATTTCTTCATCATCACAGACCAAAGAACAGTTCCTGGACTGCCTCATATATAGCATTCTTATCATTCTCATAGCGATAAAATATCCATTGAATTAAATGGATAAACAGATCCTATTCAAGGTACATGTGAAGATTTGCAGTGTAAAAACTAGAGAATCACAGTGGTGCAGGGATAGTGTTGCTGCCTTACAGTACCAGAAGCCCGGATTCGATCCTGACTGTCCGTATGGAGTTTACACATTCTCCCTGTGAGTGCATAGGTTTTCTCCTTGGTGCTCCAGCTTTCTCCCACACTCCAAACAAATGCAGGTTAGTAGATTAATTGGTTTTGGTTAAAAAAAATTATATAAATTGTCCCTAGAATGCAGGGTGGTGCTAGTGTACAAGATGATCACTGGTCGGCACGTACGCAGTGAGCCGAAGGGCCTGTTTCCATGCTAAAGTCTAAATCTCAGTACATTTATGTTCAGCTTCTGAACTCTATGTGTTCCAGTAGCTGAACATACTGACAGGTACACCATCAATGAAGGTGTATAAAATGTCTAACTTCACTAAGCTTTTTAATGAAAGTTGGTAACTCCATTCATATTAACAGATGCACAAGCAATGTGGTAAGCTGAGGCTCTGATGCAAAGTGTATCCAGCATCCTGAGTTCTGGTCACTGCAATTTATTAAGAAAGTGAAAGCTTTGGAGTTGATGTGGAATAGATTTACTGGAATAGTATGTTCAAAAGAACTGCACATACTGGTTTATTCGGAAGATAGACACAAAGCGCTTCATGTCACCCATCCTTTTTCTCCAGAGATGCTGCCTGACCCACTGGGTTACTCCAGCACTTTGTGCCTATTTACTGGAATAGTTCCATGGTGAGTGATTTAGGCCACAAACGTTAGACTAGAGAAGCTAGAGTTGGAACAATGAAAACTGACCAGTGGTGTGACGGGTGTTCAAAATCATGATTGGTTTATATCTATATGCTAAAAGTCTCGTTTGTTTGTTTGTTCCTGAACTACAGCCAAACGGTACATGATAGCGTGACAATTTTAGGCCCACCTTACTCACCATCGTCCCTTTGGTGCTAATGGAAGAATTTCATTGAAATCGGTGTTATATTTTTAGTTATTCACATTTTAAAGTTTAAATCTATCTCCCAGGGAGGGGGGGGGGGAGGAGGTAGGATAAGGGGGGTTGAGGGGGATGGAGTGGGGTGGAGGGGGGAAAGGGAGGAGGTGGGGAGGGGGGTGAGAGGGGTGATGGGAGGGGGAAAGGGGAGCAGAGGGGGGATAGGGGGGAGGGGGATAGGGGGAGGGGGAGAGGGGAGGGAAAGAGGGGAGGGGGGAGGAGAGGGTGTTGCACCGATGCAGGAGAGGTTTGGGCCCAACGGGTCCACTTGGTCTAGCAAAGTAATAATTGGGAAGCTGTTTCCAGGATGGGTCAAAGACTGGAATCAGTATGAAAATGAAGAGAAAAAAATACAATGGAGATGTAAGGATCCTGACCACTCTTGCCATAATATAAAATGTTGCCGTGGCTATCCCTCGATGTCAAGGATGATGGTCTACGTTCTGTTGTTTTATGAACTATCAGGTGGCTTATGAGTCCAATCCTGGCTTTGAAAGTTCTTTGGCATTCAGGGCAGGTATTCCAGATGTCAGATCGGGCTTTGGTTGTTGATGCCTCTCTTTCTGTTTACTCGTCTTTTCTTCTAATTCTGCGCATCTGTTGGCTTCGAAGGTCGCTGTTCCTTTTTGGATGGTTGGATGGTTCGCCAGAGTTTCCTGTCCTTGGCAATGGTTTACCAACTTTCAAGGCAGGAGAATGGAGTTGAGAGGGAATATAGATCAGCCAAGATTGAATGGAAGAGCAGACCTTTTGGGCTGAATGGCCTAATTCTGCTCCTATGTCACTAGGTCCTATGGTAATTTGTTTTAATACCTCAACACACTTTGAATTCACTTTTTAAAATAATTTATGCAATATGGGAATAATGTTTCCAGTGAATCTGCCAAGTTGAAAGGGAACATGAGAAGCAAGAGGCTGGTGGATTGAAAGAGAGATCAGGAACTGAGACCCTGGTGAGTGGATAATAAGCAAGGGAGATGGGACTGCAACACAGGAAACAGGACCTGGGTGAATGGAAAGGGACACAGTTGAATGCATCAAGCATTATCTAGCAAATTAGGTGTCAAAATATTGGGATTTCTGAGCAGTCAGACAGTAGCAAATTGTAGCTTTGTTGAAGTTGAGATGTGGTGCATAGATAACACATGCGTGACATTTTGTTCAACGGCCCAATTACAGGTCATCGTCACTTTGTGCACTTAAGCATCAGTGAGAATGGGCCTTACACTTAACATTCGCAAGAGAAAATACCAATGTAAAGTGCTGCTATCTAACCACGCAGGTTTGTGGAAAATCCTTAGGGGGAGGGAAAAGAGGCCATTTCTGAAAAGACATTGATTATAAAATTTGCCATCGCCTCCAGCGCACTCACACTTTGTTTGACTCACGGTGAAAAGATGTGTTTGAAAATTGACCACAACTCTGGCACAAAGCATATGCTCCAACAGGCAGCAGTATTCCCAATCCTACAATATTCCTCAGAGATTTATCCTACCTACAGCAAATGCCTCAAGGCCCTGGAGAAATCCCTCCTAATGTGTCTCTTCTAACTCTTCTGAATGTATCAACAGGATAATCAACGCAACATCAGTATCCTCTCTCAGGCAAACAACCACACATTGAGGCCATGGTTATGGTCAGGCAGACTCTCAATGCAGGCACTCTTTTCTCCATATATTGGAATGTATGGGTGATCTTATAGAGGTGCATAAAATCATGAGGGGAATAGATAGGGTGAACCCACAGAGTTCTTTACTCAGAGGTTATGGGTTTAAGGTGAGAGTGGAAAAATATAATAGGAACCTGAGGAACAAATTTTTCACACAGCAGGTGATGGGTATATGGAACGAGTTGCCAGAGGAGGTATTTGACGCAGGTACTATAATAACATTTAACATTTGGACAGATACATAGATAGAAAAGGTTTCAAAGGATATGGCTCAAATGCAGGGACATGGGACATGTAGATGGAGCATGTTGCTTGACATGGGCAAGTTGGGCTGAAGGGGCTGTTTCCGTGCTGTATGACTCTATGACTAAGAAGACGGAAGAACTGAAAAAACTGCAGAAAAAGTGCACCTCCTTACATACTACTCTCTTGCTGTTCCATCATCTCCCTCCTGCCCCTTCTGTGGAAGAATCTGTTCCTCATCAGTCAATCGTGCTGAGTTTAGTTTAGAGATACAGCATGGAAACAGGCCTTTCACACCACCTAGTCCACCACATCAATCGATCACCCGTTCTCTCACGTTCTATGTTATACCTCTTTCTCGTCCATTCCCTGGGCCAATTTACATGCCAATTAAGCAACACGCTTAAGGGTTAAGGGAGAAACTCAGAGGAAACCTACGTGGTCATGGGAAGAACCTGCAAACCTCATATATACAACGCCTGAAGTCAGGATCAAACTAAGGTTTCTGCCGCTGTGTCAGCAACTTTACCAAATCTAAAGATCTTCCATGATTATACTTTGTTGAAAAGCAGATATAAAGGGATGACTGGTATTATATTCTTCAAGTTCCTATATTCAACCAAAATAATTTCAGCAGGGCATGAATGCTCACAACATTCATGTAGACATTGTATACATGGATTTCAGTAAGGCATTCGATAAGGTTCCGCATGGTAAGCTGCTGTGGAAGGTTAGATCGCATGGGATCCAAGGAGAGATAGGTGAATGGATAGAAAATTGGCTTCATGGAAGGAAGCAGAGGGTGATGGTGGAAGGTTGCTTCTCAGACTGGAGGTCTGTGACTAGTGGTGTACCTCAGGGATCGGTGCTGGGCCTGTTACTGTTTGCCATCGACAGTATATCAATGATTTGGATGAGAACATGCAAGGCAAGATTAGCAAGTTTGCTGATGGTACAAAAGTGTGTGGTTTTGCAGATAGTGAAGATGGTTGTAAAAAATTGCAGCAGGATCTTGATTGATTGGCCAGGTGGGCTGAGGAATGGTAGATGGAATTTAATGTAGAGAAATGTGAGGTGTGGTATTTTGGGAAGTCTACAATGGGCAAGACCAACACAGTGAATGGTAGAACTCTGGGGACTGTTGTAGAGCAGAGGGATCTAGGAGTGCAGGTGCATCATTCCTTGAAGGTCGAGTCACAAGTAGATAAGGTGGTCAAAAAGGCTTTTGGTACATTGGCCTTCATCAGTAAGAGTATTGAGTATAGAAGTTGGGAGGTCATGTTGCAGTTGTATAAGACGTTGGTGAGACCGCATTTACAGTATCGTGTTCAGTTCTGGGCACCATGTTATAGGAAAGATGTTGTCAAGCTGAAAGGGTATGGAGAAGATTTACAAGGATGTTGTCAGGACTAGTGAGTCTGAACAATAGGGAGAGGTTGAGTAGGCCTGGACTCTACCCTGGAGCACAGGAGGATGAGGGGTGATCTTATAGAGGTGTATAAAATCATGAGAGGAATAGATCGGGTAGATGCACAGAGTCTCTTTCTCAGAGTAGGTGAATCGAGGACCGGAGGACATAGGTTTAAGGTGAAGGGGAAAAGATTATATAGGAATTTGAGGGGAACTTTTTCACACAGAGGGTGGTGGGTGTGTGGAACAAGCTGCCACATCTGTGTCCCTCTCAATCAAAGAGAGAAATTGCTGGCAGATGGCTAGTGACAGAAGAAGAAAAAAATGCTGACGTACATGCTGACTTTATTTTGACAACGCCTGAAAAATGAGAAAACTGAGTAGGGTGATTTTCAAGTTCTTGTTATTTTGAATTTCAATTTTAAAATTCTGCCTTTTGCCTTCCAGGATCTTCAGTAGATGTCGCAGAGCATGCATGGTTCTACAGAGGAGTCTTGCCTTTGAGGTGTGTACTATCTCATTCTGTAATAGCCATGTCGAGGTACAAATATTTGAAATAGTGCGACACAGTGGTACAGCAGTACATCACCAGAGACCCAGGTTCGATCATGACCACAGGTGCTGTCTGTACGGAGTTTGCACGTTCTCCCTGTGACCGCATGGGTTTTCTTCGGGTTCTCCGGTTTCCTCCCACATTCCAAAGACTTGCAGGTTTGCAGGTTAATTGGCTTCTGTAAATTTTCCCTAGTGTGTAGAATAGAACATAGTGTACAGGTGATGACTGGTCGGCATGGACTCGGTGGGCCAAAGGGCCTGTTTCCACGCTGTATATCTAAAACTAAAAACGGAAACTAAAAACTAGAGAGACAAGGGACAGCAGATTCTTGAATCTTAAGCAAACCAGTAAGGGTTGGAATAACTCATTTGGTCACGCAGTATCGGTGTAGGAAATGGATCGGCTGAAGAAGAGTCCTGACCCAAAATGTTGCCTATCCATTTCCTCCACAGGTGCTGCCTGACCCATTTAGTTACTCCAGCACTTTGTGTTCTGCTAATTTGAAATAGAGAATTTTTTGTGTTATTACTCAGTGATTCATAATTACAAGAAAGTATGAGCAGACACTATTGGCAGGGATAATAATGTGTCATGTGTGTGAGCTCTATCCTCCTTAGGCTCTATGCAATTGAGTTAGACTATTCTTCAGAGATACAGCAAAGAAACATGCTCTTCGGCCCACTAAGTCCACACCGACCAGCGATCTCTCCATACACTAACACTATCCTACACACTAATAAAAATTTACAATTTTACCAAAGCCAATTTACCGACAAACTTGCGCATCTTTGAAGTGTGGGAGGAAACAGGAGCACCTGGAGAAACCCAATGCAATTACAGGGAGAACATGCAAACTCCAGAAACTCCAAAACCCATGGTCAGGAATGAACCTGGATCTCTGGTGATGTAAGACAGCAACTCTCCCGCTGGGCCACTGAGCTGCCCCAAATTGAAACAAATACATGGCTGATCATCTACAATCAGTAACCTGTGCCTGCCTTCTCTCCATCTCCCCTGATTCCTCTGGCCCTAGAGCTCTATCTAACTCTCTTTTAAATTCATCCAGTGAATTTGCCTCCACTGCCTTCTGTGGCAGAGAATTCCACAAATTCACAACTCTCTGGGTGAAAAAGTTTCTTCTCACCTCAGTTTTAAATGCCCTCCTCTTTATTCTTAGACTGTGGCCCCTGGGTCTGGACTCCCCCAACATTGGGAACATTTTTCCTGCATCTAGCTTGTCTAGTCCTTATGATTTTATATTTCACTATGAGATTCCCACTCATCCTTCTAAACTCCAGTAAATACAAGTCTAGTCTTTCCAATCTTTCCTCATATGACAGTCCCTCCATCTCGGGATTAACCTCATGAACCTACGCTGCACTGCCTCAATAGCAAGGATGTCCTTCCTCAAATTAGGAGACCAAAACTGCACACAATACTCCAGATGTGGTCTCGTCAGGGCCCTATATAACTGCAGAAGAACCTCTTTACTCCTCTACTCAAATCCATCCTGTTGGAAGTGGCGGAAATTTCGATGGATAATCTGTTGTATACGATGATCAGCCATGATCACAATGATAGGTGGTGCTGGCTCAAAGGGCCAATGGCCTCCTCCTGGCCTCCTCCTGCACCTATTTTCTATGTTTCTATGTTTCTGTGGGATCCCACCACTAGTCACATTTTCCCATCTCCACCCCTTTCGCCTTCCGCAGAGACCGTTCCCTCCGCAACTCCCTGGTTAACTCATCCCTTGCCACCCAAACCACCCCATCCCCAGGTACCTTCCCCTGCAACCGCAGAAGATGCAACACCTGTCGCTATATCTCCTCCCTCGACTCTGTCCAGGGATCCCGACAGTCCTTTCAGGTTAGGCAGAGGTTCACTTGCACCTCCTCCAATCTCATCTACTGTATCCGTTGTTCAAGATGTGGACTCTTATACATCGGCGAGACCAAATGCAGACTGGGCGATCGTTTCGTGGAACACCTTCGCTCAGCCCGCCTGAACCAACCTGATCTCCCGGTCGTAGGACACTTTAATTCTCCTTTCCATTCCTACACAGACCTTTCTGTCCTTGGTCTCCTCAGAGTGAGGCTAAATGCAAATTGGAGGAACAGCATCTCATATTTCACTTGGGCAGCTTACAACCCAGTGGTATGAATATTGATTTATTTCACTTCAGGTAGCCCTGGCATTCTCTCTCTCTCTATCCCTCTCCCACCCAAGTCACACTAGCTTCCCATTTTCACCCTACAAACAGCTTACAATGGCCTGTTTCCTTTATCATCGTTACTTTTTGCATATCTTTCATCCATTGTCCATTATCTCTCCACATCACTGTCTATATCTCTCGTTTCCCTTATCCCTAACCAGTCTGAAGAAAGGTCTCGATCTGAAAAGTCACTCATTCCTTCTCTCCAGAGATGCTGCCTGTCCCGCTGAGTTACTCCAGCTTTTGATGTCTATCTTCGGTCTGTATCCATGCTGTGACACTGACTGGTTAGCACGCAGCAAAAAAAAGTTTTTCACTGTAAATCGGTACACGTGACAATCAACTAAACTTAACATCCTTAAATTTTGGACGTTTCATTTCAATAATATTGATGTTACAGAAACTCAACCATTTAACTGCCATGTAGATTCCAGTTTGCAAAGCATTGGCATACTGAAACATTGTCCCAAAGTAGAATCCTGAATTGTTGTTCAGCTCTGCAGACTGCATACCACTTTACCCAGTGAATGAGCTGAGACTGCTCTCTTTAATATACCTGGGACCATTACTTGATTTGTCGGTACCTGATTTTTCAGGAATGTTTCATTGGCAGGAACATATTTACCAAGGTAACAAGCAAGGCATAAGTTTGACCTCCATTTTCATCTGCAGAGACACGGTTGGTTTAATGAAAAGAAATGCTACAATTACTGCTCTGATGGATAGCACAAAGCAAAAGGTTTAAACTACTTTTGATGGCTTTTGGATTGATTGAAGAGCCTGCAAATTGTGAGAATGTCTATTTCCACAATCAAAGGGCAATGATTGCAACTCTCTGATGACATTTTCAGCTGTGTGCATATGTTGTTTCCATCAGATAGAATAGAAGATTCTTCTTATTTTCTGGAATGATTTATGCATTGATCTTGAACCACCAATTCTCATATTAGGAGAGCTTTCTAACTAAAACTAATGTGCAGATTTTTTTTTTTCCATTAGACCTAACCTTTAAATATTTCCACATGCCTGCGCAGGTGTATGTAATCTAAATTTTAACAAATGAACATTTGATTTATGTGCATTTTTTATCTTAAGGCATTTGATAAATTATCTTTTGGCAAATTTTTTTATTAAAAAGAAAGTAGGCTATAAATAAAGCATTTATTTCAGAAAGTGGCTTGTCAGATAGTGCTATAAAATGGCTACTGGGTGATACAAAATTTGAACTGAAGGACAACCATAAAAATTATTTTGTGTGGAAAAGAAAACCAATTAAAACTTTCATGTCTGTGTTTTGATGCAAAATTGCCAAAGGAGTTCTACAGGGTTAAAATTATTAAAAGAAGCAGACAGTTCTATCCTTTTGGCACCAAAGCTAGTCTGGATTAAAGCTGACAGTTACTTCCATTTCAGGAATCTGATCCAGTGCAGATATTGTACTCGTCTGCAGTGTTGGGGCTTTGAACTGTCTGCTTGGAAGGGATGTTCATTAAAATATCCACTGCAGACTGAGTTGGATGCTCTTCAAGAGTGGTGAAGATGATTGGTAGATAGTTGAAGACTTCTGTTTGGGAAAGAGTGGTCTAAGCTATGATTAAGCTGCAGTTTGAGAAATGGTTGGAATGCTTATGCGACAATCCAATTTCAACGAGCTTGCAAAAAAAATCAGTAACTAAATTTGTAATAAGGCAATTACATCGCAGAAATGTTGACTGCATGCATCAACTGTGACACGTTTCCTTTTTTTGCTGTTTTACTTTACAATTCAGATAGAACAAAGTAATTGATGCAATGTGTTAATTTGGCATGTTATTTGAAACTTGCTGTTAACAATGATCATCTACTACAGTTGTTTTTCTTATGTGACTCAAAAGGTGTTTACCCTGGGATGTGTGTGGGTGTTAAGCCTAGGATTCAATTCACACTGGCTTTCTTTAAAGCATGCACAAAATCTAAGCATATTTCTGAAGAAAGAAAGAATGAATTAGAATAGTGTTGTTGAAATGTTAATAATGACATTAAAAATTGGAGCTGACCTTTCACATGGTGTTATATTGTCTTCAGAATGGATATCTTTATTGACTGTATCATGTGAGTGAGGTGTGATTGTAAAATCAACATACTACTGGCACATTAGGTAGTATAACAGCTGTGTCTAGTCAAAAAGGTGACTGTAAGAAAGATACGCATGCATTAAAATAGTTCTGTGTGGTTGTTAGGACTGATGAAATACCTTAAAATCCTACACTGTGCAAGGAGTAGCCAACAGATATTGCAAATCAGAATGCACACTATCACATTGCCAATTCAACAAATGGTTGTTATTATCACAAATAAAATATCATATACAAGGGTCCAAGCTCAACATATTTGTATGACTGTTGCATAAATAGCACTGTTGGTGTTTATGACTTTATTATGGGCAATCTCTGTACACTTTTAGATTCATACAGAATGCTGAATTGCAGCTGTAAAAGCTCTTGAAATCCAGACTTAAACGTGGAGTTCTGGCTTAAGTGCTAGAAACTCTAGGCTGCTGTTTTAACCTTAGCGGGGATAGACAGTTGAAGAAACCGTTATTTTGTTGGAAAGTTCGACTTTGTCAAAAGGTAGCTCCTTCTCATCTAGGCCATGATGTATCTTTGGAATATACTGATTCCTCTGCACTCTGCCAGATAGACTTTGCAAAGAAAACTAAGTTCTAACACCATACTGTATCTGCATACTTGCTGAAAACATCACTTATTTTTTATTGTGATTTTTGACTAATACTTGCATGTCTTTGGGATATGGGAGGAAACTGGACCACCCAGAGGAAATCCACACAGTCGCAGGAGGAACTTGCAAGGTCCACGAACATCGAATGTCAGAATTGAACATGGATCTCTGCCACTGTAAGGCCGTAGCTATTCTAACTCATTCACTGTGCCCGTGGACTGAGAACCCACCCAGAAGGCCCAGCTTGCCCGCTATGGACTAAAAACCCATGCCGCAGACCAGGAATCTGCCCAGAAAGCCCAGCTTGCCTGCCCAGAGTGGAAAGAGTCAGACAGGGGACCGATAAGCAGACCGGCAGTGGGAGGGAGTGCACTGCATTGACTGTGGTGTCGGCTGCAGGAGGCCCTGTAATAGCCTTGGGTCGGCTGGACCGAGCGCCGCTCCAAGTGGCCAAGCATGTGGACCGGACATGGCCTTCAGTGATGGAGCAACGCCGGAGGACACCAATGCTACGCTTGACCAGACCGACCCTGCAACGCTGCCAGGACAACGGGCGATCATGGTCAGGTCAAGAACCCTTCACGTACAATCTGGGACTTGAAAATTGTGTCAAAACTGGCGACTCTGTATACTGTCTCAGTGTATTACAGCTATGCACTTGTGCTGTATCTGAGATGCTTATTTAAGATTTATCTAAGTGTTTATGCATAGTAATACATGTACTAAACTGCATACAAAAATAAATTTCACTGTACCTCGGTACATGTGACAGATAAAGTACCATTGTAACCATTGTGCCACCCAGTGATTTCTGAAGTCATCAACATTTTTTTAAAAATGATAAACCCCCCCAACACCATGTGGTCCAAGAGGTCATTGGAATGTGGAGAGAATGGGAGTTATTCTTGCAGAATAAACACTTGTGGAAACTCAGCAGATGTGCTACACAAATGCAACAAATTACAGCTCCGCAGTTGTCAGCACAATCAGGATTAGAGCTTTCAGGGTACCTGTTGTGGACGTGCTTTTGGGAGAGGAGGGGAAGAACAGGCCACCTCAACTCACAATCAGAGCAGCACCTTAGGTTAGAAAGAAGTGGTCCTAGCACCAGTGGCCTGCCTTCACATTCCCATTCTATTTTGATTCCTTGTTTTGATTCTATTTTGATTCCTTTGATTCCTTTCATTACTTGCTGATCTCCCATGGTGAACAAGAAGACACAATGGCTTATAATAAAGAAGAGTCTTCATCATATAGGTGACAAAAGCAGAGTTAGTGATTTACTATAACTGAATGAGTCAAACACTGATCTTTGGAGTTTTAATGGATACTTGGGCAATCAAGTCCCCAAACTTATTATTCTTTGAAAACCCTCAACGCTTTATTCCCTCACTCATTTTAAAACTACCAATGTACAGCAAGGTTGGTAAATTTCCATTTGGCGATGTTTGAATTGTCAATTCCTGGCAGCAAAACTGGAGTTAACTCATACTGGAGAAACTCATACTTTGAGGGAATACTGCACTGTTAAAGGTGCCACATTCTGGATGACACAAGCTGAGACCCCCTCTTCTCTCTTTCAAGAGCACATCAGAAAAAAAAATGTTGTATAATTTTGAAGAAGAGCAAAGGAATTACCCTGGCCAAAAGTTTCCAATAGTCAAACAATTTCACTTAAAGTAGCCAAGATTCAAACAATTTCACTTAAAGTGTTTTTTCTGACCCTCGACAGATTGTTGTTTCAAACGTTTGCTGTGCACAATTTGATGATCAAATTCCCTACATTACAACTGTGACTACACTTCTATGCTTTGGGACCCTGAATGCCAAGAGTTAACAGGTTCATGATGAGCTGTTGTCTGAGAAGAGATATCTTTGTCAGGTCGTTGAGAACTTCAGAGGTGGATAAAACTAGAGGACATAGATTTAGGGTAAGGGTTAAGAGATTTAGAGGAGATCTGAGGAGAATATTTTTTTCAACCTGTTTCTGGAATACTTTGTTTAAGAGAGTGGTAGAAGCAGAGTAACTGACAGCTTTTAAGAAGTGTCTTGAGCACTTGAATCTCCAAGGCACAGAGAAGGCTGCAGGTCAAGTATTGGAAGATGGGATTAATATCGATGGGTGCCCATGGTCATGGTGGGCTAAGTGGCCTGTTTCCATGTTTTATGAATCTTTGACTCCATCATCCTTCTGGTGACATGGACGTTTTGGTGCCATGTTGATGGAGCCAACAAACTACTGAACTTCCTCAGTCTACTAAGGAAGTAGAGGCATCGATGAGCCTTCTTGGCTGTCGTATCATGTGGTTGGTTCACCACAGATCTGTGATAATATTAACGTCAAGAAACTTGAAGCTCTTAACCCTTTCCACTTCAGCACCATTGATATTGATTGGGGCACACACTCCACCAGTCTTCCTACATGAAGATGAGTTTGAATAAATCGTACCTTGTATGATCAATCAGGACTCCCATCTGGGCTTTTCTTTTTCTTTTTCTTTTTCTTCCTTCCCCAAAGATAAGTTCCACAGTTATTACCAATGCAAGATCCTTGTGGTCTCTTTATACCGCAAAGCAAGTTATGGATCAATAATGCCACAGAGACAAGCCCATAAGTGAAATATAAATGAAAAGAATGCTCAAAAATACATTGAGAAATAAACAAAAAATACATTGAGAAATAAACATTTGATGATGATATTTAGAGTAACCTTTAAAAAACATTGCATTTTATAAGCATGATAGCTATAATGAGGATTGCAATATGAAAATAGAGGTATAGAATGCCATCTTTTCATTTGGAGCTCATTCCAGGAGTGGCATAAGGCTGAGAAATTAGACAGCTGCAAAACAAGGTTCAAATCTTACTAAATGGACACTCAGCCAAGTAATAAATAATAAAAGAATCTGAATTATAGAATGACCAGCAGTTCACTGTGTATTTCTGACGTTTTACAGCAGCAAACACACATAGTCATTCTAATTAGTGAATATTTGCTGGCAAAGGCAGCCATATTCCAATTTTAATCAAGTAAATGTTGCAGCATAATGAGATGTGTCAAAGGTCAAATGTCTATTGCACTGTTAGTTGACCAGAAGAGCTCAGAACAATAGACTGTTATCTCATTGTGCCTCCTGCTGTCATGTTGATATTAATTTCAACTTTCCTGTGACGTGATAAAACCAGTCGTAAAGATCAATCTACCCAGTAATTTTGTGATTTATTGATTTTGCCACTAATACGCTGTGTTTGTAGCTGTCATAAGCTTTGGCATAAAAATTGACAAACATCAGTATAACAGGTCATATTGAATGAAACATGTAATGAATATCAGTGTGAGAAAGGTCATCTTATTTCGGTGGATCGACTTGACCAAAAGTTAATGTATGATTCCTCTGTCAATGACTTCTGTGCTTCATCATGCATTGATCTTTGGGATCAAATCATAGAATCTCACTGGGGCTGATTTCCGATGATACCCTCAGGAATATTGGGAATAGGTGAACAAGAACACAAAGAAATAGGAGCAGGAGAAGGCCACCTAACCCTCAATCATGCTCCTCCATTCAATGTGATCTTGGCTGATCTACCCCAAGCCTCAATTCTACCTCCTTGCTGGATCCCCCTAGTTTAGGTTTAGTTTTATTATGGGCATATATTTCGAGATACAGTGAAAAGCTTTGTTTTGCATGCTATCCAATCAGATCAGAAAATATGATCCATAAATACAATCAAGTCAAACTTAAGTACAATGGATAGAGAAAAGTGCAAGATATAGAGTGCAGAGTAGCAGAATATAGTTCCCAGTATTGTAGTACATCAGTTCCATAGACAAAGTTCAATGTCAATCATGGTGCACAGGTGAATTAGGCTGTACCCTAACTTATGGCCTCTTCAGAAGCTTGATAACAGGTGGGAAGAAGCTATTCTTGAATCTGGCAGTGTGCACTTTCAAGCTTCTGTTCCATCTGCCAGATGGGAGCAGGGAAAAGAAGGAATGATTGGGGTGGGACAAGTCTTTGAATATGTTGGCAGTCTTTCGTTATGTTGGTCACAATCCTCTGATTTTTCAAAAATGTATCTACCTCCATATTAAATACTAAATTTCACAACTAAATATCTACCTCCATATTAAATACTGAATTCCACAACTAAAAAAGCTAAATTCCACAACTCTTTGTGGTAGAGAATTCCAGAGATTCTCTACATAATGTGAGAAGAAATGTGATGTGCCTTGGACTTCAATGATTGATCCTTTATCTTGATACTGTCCCCTTGTTTGAAACTTGTTTCCCAGTAAATGCATCTCAGCATCTACCCTGCCATGCCTCTTAGGATATTATATATTTCAGTAAGAACATCTCTCAAATAAATGAGCTTTTTGGATGATTATTTTGTTACTATGGTTTTTATGCTGAAATAAGCTGAGAAATTCCACTCTCACAAAGTAAGGGATGCATAATTTCCTTCCCTGCCTTCACCTGAAAAATAAATCAAGCAATCCTATTAAATAACTCTGCAGCGTTTAATGTTTTAAGGACCATGAAATAGATATTTTAGTTAAATAGACTAGGTTTTCTCCACAGACTGCCAAGTAAAGCAAGAAAATTCTGTTCTTGAGAATAACAGCTTTGCTGACGGCCAACATCACATTCGATATCAAATAGGACTGGATAGTGGTGAATACTCCAACATATTTTCATCTATTTTAGCCATTTTTTTAACCATTTCCCCCCCAGAAATTCCCAGTGCTGATTTTGGAGACATAGGCTATTTGTTGAGCACATAATAGATTTTGTGGTAGTGAAATTAGATTCAATGCTATACATTTTTTGGATGCAGGAAAACCCCTTGACATCTGAACTGGCATCTGTTATGTGCAGACATTGTTTCACTACAAGTTGCCCTCTCCTCAAAGTCCCACAAGTTTCAGATTCCTTTCATTCAGATATGTATCCAGATCTGGTTCGAATTCTCCAAGTGAAGTTTGTTTCCATTCCTATCGCTAGCTGGTAATTTCAAAACCTGACCACGCGCTAGATAGAAAATAAAATGTTTGCTCATCTCTCTTGAGTTGTTTTTCTCAATTACTCTCACTCTTTTGTTTTCTTGTGATGATTGCATGATTGGAAACTGTTCTCTCTATCTTTTGTCTGAACCCTTCATGATTTGACATACCGCTCACCATCTCCCTTGTTCCAAACAGCATCTCCCATCCATGCACAAGCCTGAATTTCCTCAATCCTGAAATCAGTTTAGCAAAGGAGATGTGCAGGCCAGTTTTGTTACCAGGAACAAGCTGCTGTGGGCTGTGGTGGTGGCAGGTGCAATTGTGGCATTTGAGAGACTTTTGGATAGGAATGTGGATATGCAGTGCAGGCAGAGGAGATTAGGTCATTTTGGCATCATGTTTGGCATCAATATAATGGTTTTCTCCCATTAACCCACACTCATTTGAGTGAGTGCTGTTTCTGGAGCCTTTCTAACTATTCAGGTTAAGCTAACTAGAATGTGAATCTTGACACTAAATGTCACCCATTCCTTTTATCCAGAGATGCTGCCTGTCCCTCTGAGTTACTCCAGCATTTTGTGTCTATCCACTCCGTCTAACTAGAATTGTAGGAGCCATTTGTGTTTACTAGTTATCTTAGCATATTATATTATTTTGTATCCTGTTGTATTATTTTTTGGGCACTTGGGGGTTGGGGTGAGATAAATATTAGGCTTATATATATGGGCATATGTGCCTATATAGACTGGGAGGAGCCAGGGGAGGAGCCAGAATTATGAGTATAATTGGAAATTCACTAACATATTGCTTCAGACACGAAGGAGCGACGGTAAGATATAAGTTCTTACCAAATTATACAACGGGAGGTATATTAATCTGTTTGTGTTACTACTTCAATAAATGACTAACTAAACTGAAACGTCGTGAAGATCTCTCTGATGTTGTTTGCGTCAATAAATATCACTCCACTCCTTCGTCATACAGTAAGCTTAAGGACTTTATTGGGAAGGACTAAAGATGCTGCTATATTGGAAGAAAATCTTAGTTGGAATGAATAGATCAAGAGCTATATGGATAGATCAAACACATTCCCAATCTCGTTGTACCCTGTACAATGACAATAAAGATATATTTTATTGTATTGTATTGTATTGTATTGTATTGTATTGTATTGTATTGTATTGTATTGTATTGTATTGTATTGTATTGTATCCTCAGTGAGTGAAGATAAAGTAAACCTGTTTCCTAGAGTAATTTAAAGTTATAACTGGCTCTAGGAGTGGGACTGAAGCTTGTGTAGCTACTGATGGAACAAGGATTGTTTTATTGCAAAGCCTTGAACTCAAAACAGACTGATAAGAGTCACTATCTGCGTTGATCTGACTAAGGAGATTGGAAACTTCAAAAGCCAGTGTATAGCATTAAGGTTTATTGGAAAAGCTGTTTTTCAGAAGATGGATTGGAAAGCTACAACTGGAAAACTTAGGAATGCTGAAAACAAAGAAGTGACTTTGAGCGTTGTTAGTTATCAATTTTGTTTTGAATTCCTTTGAAGAAATGACTTTGCGTCTACACGTCTTAAAGGGATAACCAGCAGTATGTCTGTGGTTAAATCTGATGTTCAGTCACAAGGTGGCGACATCGGAAAATAGCCTAAGGTGAAAAAAAGGATTATCAAACTCACATCCAAAGGCTGTGAATTGCTCTTTCAGAAGCATGAGAAGAAAAAGAAAAGATATAAACAAGCCGGCAGGTTAATAGAAGATACGAGAGCTAATAAAATCAAGTGAAAATGTAGATGAGGTACGATTCAACTTGATTCAATTTAACCATCTCAATGATGAAATCAATGAAGAAAATTTAAAAAAGCATTGAAACAGTTATCACGATCTCAAGATGAACTTGAAAAGCAAGATCAATGGATGCACCGAACAAGGGATGCTTTCAATGAGTTAGCACAAGAAATTGGGGCATGGTTATACGAGGCTGGTCATCAAACTATACACTCCATTGCCAGGAGTGCTTCACGACAGAGTGGTGTAAACTTAGACATCATTAGACCTGAAGACAGAGCTTCAAATATCTCAAACTCTAAATTGAGCTTCAAATCTCGTTCTTCATCTTGTGCATCTTCGACGCACTCTGCTCATATAATGCTAAGGCAGATCTGGCCGTTCTTGCACCACCCACTGCTTATGCTTCTCCTGCCCCAACCCCACCACCCCCACCTCCTCTCCCCAAACCACCACCACCCACACCCCCTCTTCCTCTCACACTCTTGAGCACCCAGCCCCTGTGCTCCAATCTGTCTTTCTCCACAGACCAGGTGAGAAATGCGCTCAGGAAGATCTGGCGGCTGGTCCGGACGGCATCAGCTCGAGGCTCCTCAAGTCCTGTGCAGACCAGCTGTGCGCGATAGTGGAGCATGTCTTCAATCTGACCCTGAAAATGGGGAGAGTTCCACAGCTGTGGAAAACATCCTTCGTGGTACCGGTACCAAAGACGCCGCACCCGAAGGAACTCAACAGCTACAGGCCGGTGGCACTGACATCACACCTGATGAAGTCACTGGAGCGTCTGGTCCTCGCCCTTCTCCGCCCCCTGGTGAGACCATAAATGGATCCGCTGCAGTTCGCCTACCAGACTCGCATTGAGGTGGAGGACGCCATCATCTACCTACGGAATAGTGCTTTTACACACCTGGAGAATCCAGATAGCACTGTGAGAATCATGTTCTTTGATTTCTCCAGCGCGTTCAATACCATCCAGCCGGGGCTTCTGGGGGGCAAGCTGGAGCGCACAGGAGTGGATCACCACCTCACATCCTGGATTCTGGACTACCTCACCAACCGACCACAGTATGTGAGGACAAAGGACCGGGGCTCGGACAGGGTGGTCTGCAGCACTGGGGTTCCGCAGCGAACAATGCTAGCTCCATTCTTGTTCACCCTGTACACTGCGGACTTCAGGCACAGCTCTGCAGACTCCTATCTACAGAAGTTCTCTGCCGACTCTGGCATCGTCGGCCTCATCACGGGCGACGAGGACAGGGCGTACAGAGAACTGATCAAGGAGTTTGTGGACTGGTGCCAGCAGTACTGCCTCCGGATCAACGCGGGGAAAACCAGGGAGATGGTGGTAGATTTCCGCAGGCGCAGCCAGGTCCCCCCGACATCGGTGAACATCCAGGGAATGGACATCGAGAGGGTGGATTCTTATAAGTACCTGGGTGTCCACCTCAACAATAAACTGGACTGGACTGAAAACATCGATGCGCTTTACAGAAAGGGCCAGAGCAGTCTATCTGCTAAGGAGACTCAGGTCCTTTGGAGTGCAGGGGGCACTCCTAAGGACCTTCTACAACACGGTGGTTGTATCGGCCATTTTCTATGGAGTGGTCTGCTGGAGCAGCAGCATCTCAGCGGTGGAAGGGAAGAGACTCGACAAGCTGGTCAGGAAGGCCAGCTCTGTCCTGGGTTGCCCCCTCGACTCAGTGCAGGTGGTGGGAGAGAGGAGGATGATGGCAAAGCTAACATCGCTGCTGGACAACGACTCCCACCCCATGCAGGACACAGTCACTGCACTGAGTAGCTCCTTCAGTGACAGACTCCTTCACCCCAAGTGCATGAAAGAGATTTAGGAGGTCCTTCCTTCCTGCTGCTGTGAGACTGCACAACCAGCACTGCTCCCAGCAGACGAGTCAACAATAACAGCTAAGAACACACAGAAAACCGATGACAATTTATTTATCTTTTATTTATAATGAATGATCTCTTGCTCTCTTGCTATCCACTTTGCTGCTGTAACACTGTAAATTTCCCCAGTGTGGGACGAATAAAGGAATATATTATTATTATTATTATTATTATTATTATTATTATTATTATTATTATTATTATTATTATTATTATTATTATTATTATTATTATTATTATTGTTATTATTATTATTATTATTATTATTATTATTATTATTATTATTATTATTATTATTATTATTATTATTATTATTATTATTATTATTATTATTATCTTCCTCTACTGATGCTCCCACAGCCTATTTCTCTTTATTTCACCTTAAGAATAATGATGTAAATGTTTAGTGCCACACCATCTGCATCTGTAAGTCAATTTTCCTTTTTGTTTCTGCCCACTTCCCCCTACCCTGATTTCCTCTCATGACACCTTCCCTACCCCTATGTCTACAGATAGTTTGGATTCCCTTTTGCTCTCAATATTTTGGGATTGGCCGGGTTCTCAAATGTTTTAACAACTTGGCACCTAACAAGCAACCTGTTTTTCTGCTCAGTTTTACTCTCTTTCTCTTTGGTCATCTCGGATGCTCTGGCTTTAAGTTCATCACCCTTCTTTCTCAGTGGAACATACCTAGATTGCGACTGAAACATCTCTAACATACAAGTCTTTCCACTGCTCAATTGATGATGAGAACATCTTCATTAGGATTAGCCTTACGATGACTAGGTTCATTTTGGAATGATCTGTATTTTCTTTCTTTATTCGAAACCATATGATTTTATGATTGCTGCTTTCTCTATTTTCCACGCTCCATTTGAAAATTAAATATAATATATATATATAAATATGAAAATTAAAAATACAGATATTGGAAGTCTGAAAAAATGCTAGGAATGCACAATGGGTCAGGCAGCATCTGTGAAAAGGAAAGCAGAATTAATATTTCAGATAGAAGACCCTTTGTGAATACTTGCTTCACCTGGCTTGGCTCATTTCCCAGAATCAAGTCCAGGAGTGCCATCTTCCTTATTGAATCAGATTTATAATGATTAAGAAGGTTCACCAGAACACATTTCAGTACCTCCTCTGTTTCTTCTCCACTTATGTTATTGCAAGGCCAATCTATAATTGGATAGGTAGTCACCCATTTTGATTACTCTATGGCTTTTGCACATCTGTACAATTTCCCTGCACATTTTTTTACATTTGTCTACCAGTGTTCTCTTCAATCAATAGTGCCAGTAGTACATTAATCAGTTTGCCAGACTGACTAGATGACAGCATTGATACTTTGGAAATTACACCTAATCTTAAACCCAAATCAAAGAAGATGCTGAAAAAAATCTCCTCAACAGGTTTTAAAATAAGCATCAACAACTTTCTGCTTAGATGCTGATTGATTTTGTTTTGCTATTGCTATACTTTTATAGATTCCAGAACTTTCTACGGCCAGTTCAACTGGTTGAAGTCTACAGGGAGTTGTGTAAGAGTTGCTGAATGGCTTTCTCCTGACTTTTAGGCTCCTGTACAAATCCTTGACTGGGAGAATAAACAGGGCTAGACAGCACAGGACAAGCCATGAGAATGAGTGTCCTCGGGATCAATGCCATATCATCCCAAGAGAAAATATGTGTATAGGGTTCAGATGACCTGAGCATGGCTTGACAAAGCTCAAATATATTTTTCTAATGCACAGTCGTCTTGAACTAAGTATGAAGATAAGATTTGAAGAGAGAAGGAATTGCTACAAAAAAACTTTAACATCTGCCATGCTTCATAAGTAACAAGACAGTAAGTATTTATGTAACTAACATTTTGTCTGGTGTTTTATGCCAATAAGTAAAATTAATTTTAATACATCTCTTACAACTCATTCAGAGAAATATTTGTACTGAGATGCTATATAAATTAGAGAGCTTCTTTAGTAGGCAGGTCTTAGACACCAACTTGCCAGCTTGCGAAATATTGGAAGGACATTGAAATGGGCCATGGAGGACATATTTGTTCTGGTGCATGTTGAGAGCAACAACATAGAATAGGAAAGTGTGTAGAAAGAACTGCAGATGCTGGTTTATACCAAAGAGAGACCCAAAGTGCCGGAGTAACTCAACAGGTCAGGCAGTATCTCTGGAGAAAAAGGATGGGTGACATTTTGGGTCAGGACCCTTCTTTAGACGGGAGAAGGATCCGAACCAGGAGGGTCACCCATCCTTTTTCTTCAGAGATGCTGCCTGACCCACTAAGTTACTCCGGATTGGTGCACTTGTACCCTAAGATCCTTCTATACATCAAGGTTAATAAGGATGGAAAAGAGGGGGAGAGTAAAAATGGATGCAGGTCCAGGTAGGGCATGGGGGTGTGTGGAAAGGAATGGGCTTTTGATAAGTTACCTAAAATTGGAGAATTCAATGTTCATACCATTGGGCTGTAAGTTACCCAAGCCGAATATGAGATGTGGTTCCTCCAGTCTGTGTGTGACCTCACTCTGGCAATGAAGGAGACCCAAGTCAGAAAGGTCAGTATAGGAATGGGAAAAGGAATTGAAATGGTTAGCAACCAGGAGATCCAATAGACCTTGGCAGATCAAATGCAAGTATTCACCGAAATAGTCACCAGGTCTATGCTTGTTTTTGCCAATGTAGAGGAGGTCACATTGGGAAATGGATGCCGGAAGGACTGCTGTGGTCCCTAGATGGATGTGAGGGAGGAAGTAAAGGTACAAGTGTTACATTTCCTGCAGTAGCAGTGGAAAATATCTGGGGAGGGGATGATTTTGGTGGGAAGGTGTGAACGAACTAAGGAGTTGCAGGGGGACTGGCCTCTGCAAGAGGCATTAAGCGGTAGGGATGAGAAGGTGTGACTGCTGGTGGGTTCATGTTGAAGGTGGTGAAAAAGTCAGAGAATTATGTTTTGGATGCGGAGATTGGTGGGATGAAAGATAAGGACCAAGGGAACTCTATCCTTGGTCCTTCTGGGGGAGAGGGGAGCGAGAGCAGAACCATGGTACATAGATCAGAGGAGATGCAAGTGAAGGATCCAACCATGACAACAAGGAGAAACCGTGTTATCTAAAGAAAGAAGACATCTCAGATGTCCTAGAAAGAAAACCATCATCTTGGGAGCAGAGACAGAGAAATTGAGAGTAGGGGATAGTGTCTTTGGAAGATGCAGGGTGGGAAGAGGTGTAGTCCAGATAACTGTGGGAGTCAGGTGGGTTTGTAGTCGATGTCAGTCAATAGTCTGTCCCCTGTGATGGAGACAGAGAGGTCAAGAAAGGGAGAGAGGTGTCAGAGATAGTCCATGTAAATTTGGGGGCAGGGTCAAAGTTTGTGGTAAAGTTAATAAAATCAACTAGTTCTGCATGGGTGCAGGAGGTATCTCCAAAGCTATTATTGATGTAGCAGAGAGTTGGGGTATGGTAGTGGAGAAAGAATTGGGGATAGATGGGGGAAGAGTCTTTTCATTGCTAGTCTTTGTTCATCCATCTACCTATCCAAAACCTCCCTCACCTGTATCCACCTATCACTTTGTCCTGGCCCTCCTCTCTTCCCACCATAATGAGTGTGAAGGAGGGCTCCAACCTGAAACATCAGCTGTCCATGTTCTCCAGAGATACTGCCTGGCCCTCTGAGTTAGTCCAGCACTTTGGGTCCCTTTTTGAAAACCAGCCTCTGCAGTTCCTTTTACTACAAACTAAAGAAGAAGATGGTTCTTTGTCACAGAAGACTGTGGGGGCCAAGTTAGTGGATATTTTTAAGGCAGAGACAGATAGATTCTTGATTAGTACAGTTGTCAGAGGTTGTGGGGAGAAGGCAGAATGGGGTTAGGAGGGAGAGATAGATCAGCCATGATTAAATGATGGAGTAGACTTGATGGGCCGAATGGCTTAATTCTACTCCTATTCCATATGATCTTACGACCTTATGTTATTCCAGAAGAAGGAAATAGGTAAAGAGATAAACAATGTTGGTGCCTCATTATAGCCTACCAAAGTTTTTTGAGCTGTTCTTTCAGTTGAATTATATTAAAATATGCTGGAAATATTTAATGTCAGGCTGAGTCTGTAGAAAGAGAAACAGATTTAATGTTACAGGCTGAAGAAGCTTGCAGCTTTTTTTGCTATTACTCCCACTAGATCTTACTCTTCAGATGCTCATTCTATAGCTGGTAACAAGGACTGTAAATGAATGACAGTGGGACTGCAACATTGCCAATATATTCAATCATGTTAATCCTTTATGATTCTAGTAATTTTCCAAAAAATATCCTATTGGCTAATTGGTTTCCCTTCTGCAACCAATTTCAATGGTAGTGGTAGTATATTTTCTAAGCTGAAAGAACATTACACGTTACACGTCCTCTTTAAAATAAGCAGGTCAGCTTTAATTGGTGCCACCCTCACATGATATTGACCCGCTTCTGAAACAGTTAACCAAGGAAGAGTATTTTACTTTGGAGATACAACACGGATACAGGCCCTTCAACCCACCGAGTCCGCACTGACCAGCGATCACCCCGTACACTATCATTATCCTACACACTAAGGACAATTTTACAACTTACCAAAGCCAGTTAACCTACAAACCTGGACGTCTTTGGAATGTGGGAGGAAACCGGAGAACCTACGAGGTCACAGGGAGAACATACAAACTCAGTACAGACAGCACTCGTGGTCAGGATTGAACCCGGATCTCTGGCGCTGTATGGAAGCAACTCTACAACTGTACCGCCTGAGTAAAATGAGTGTTAGCTGAATGCCACAATTATTCAAATAAGCAGACAGTTTGTGTGCTTTTTACATTAATCTCAAAATTTACAGATTTATCACTTTTTAACTTTGCATTCTTTTCTGAGGGTATTGAATGTAATGCTCAGTGTACCATGACTTGTTTGCCTAGCATTTAATAACATGGTCCAGGTATTTAATAATATGGTCCAGGCATTACCTATGATCAGGCCATACCATGTCTCCACTGGGGCGTCAAAATAGCAGCATTGCTGAATGACTTTAGGTTTCTGCTTTCCATGATTCTTTTGAATCACAAAGTAAGGCTGTTTTTATGGTCCCTTCAAGGAGTCACAATGATGGACAGCACAGGGCAGAGAAACAGGCCGGCATTCAAAGTCCCATTTTAGTGAACTCTCTCTATTTGTCTGTTCAGTAAAAAGTACCAACAAAGACCAAAGTGCTCTCATTTTTTGACCTGTTTTAAACTTACAAAATGTATCCCAATTATGAGCAAGGTGGAATCAGACTGATTCATACTATAAAAAGTGTATATTTCAGTGACATTTCAGTATTTTAAGAATCAGTTTCAGTTTGGTGTTGCAGTTAATACAACACACATTTACTGTCCATGATATTTATATCACCACGCGACAAAACATTGATATGTTTGAGCATAGGTGAAGCTATCTGATAAGTAATGGTTTACTGATATAACAACAATAAATAAAATCAGTCCAATGTTACCTACAAATTTGTATTAAAATTTAAGAGATAAGGTATAGGATTAAAATGAATGCTGTACCTTTCCCAAATTCAAAAATAGAAAACCAAAAATAATCAATCAAAGAAAATAATAGGTACCATTTTAATCATTAGTTGATTAATTAAAATAAACGTGATGAATTTGACATGAAAGTGGAAGTATCTTTAGATTTATTCTTTCTTATTTTTATCATGTCATAACAAAGAACTCTAACAGAGAAAGAGACAAGGGCAATCTATCTATCTTGAGAAAGGAGGGTTAAGAAAAACCTTTGGTTTGATTGTATCACTGCAGAAAACTGTCTTCTAAAACTCTTAAAGATAATAAGAGCCGTCTGACATCAGTGAAGTGAGTACAGCGTATATACAATAACCTTGACCTGTGCTTAGTTCCTTAGCTTCTTTGTCTCTTACAAGCAATAATCAATCTTGTATTAACTTGTACAATTCTGCTCCTTAGTCGTATACTCCATATATTAAATTGGAATTGTATGTGATGGGAACTTTAATCAAAATTGTATGTAGAATATTACCATGCACAGGATAATTGCCACCTGCATCACTAAAGGAATCAGTAATGGTGCTTGGCTTATGCAAAATACCAGTAGGGAGCTCAGAATTCTGTCTTTAAGGATTTTATTGAAAGACAACTGAAGGCTCTTAATATTGATTATGACAAATAAGAAACAGTGCAGCTTTCACTTAATACTTTACAAAAGTCTCGGCCTACATTATATGCTCACGTGTCAGAGGTGGGATATAAGCTGAAATATTTCTAACTGCTAGCCACAAGCTGATACCTTGTGTAAGTGCTTTGGATTATAGCAGATATATTTTTTGAGAAAGTTTGAAAGGAAAATGATAATCAAAATACAACAATTATTAAGGTTATATTTAGATCACTGGTGCAGTGAATCTAGGGGGGAAAATCTGTTTAAGTAGCTTTATAGTTAAAATAGACATAAAATGCTGGAGTAACTCAACGGGTCAGGCAGCATCTCTGGAGAAAAAGAGTAGGTGACATTTGGGGTCAGAACCATTCTTCAGACTGAAAGTAGATGGTGGGGGGGAGAAATAAACTGGAGGCGAGAAAAGGACAGAAAAAATCAGGGTTGGCAACAAATGACTTCAGGAAGGGTGGAGCCCATAAAGGCCCATTGTTGGTTGGGGAATGCGTGATAACGAGAAGGATATACGGATGCGAAGAGTGGAACTGGTAGGATGACTAGGGTAGGGGTGGTGGAGAGAGGGGAAGGAATGCAGGAGTTACTTGAAATTAGGGAAACCAACATTCATACCTCTATGTTGTATCTTTTTTAATATGAATTTGGGCGAATCACCAAATAATGCAAATTCAGCAAAGCTATTTTATTGTTATTGTAAATATCATTGTCATTATTATTATCAGTATTATTATTATTATTGCTGTTGATTTTGGCTAAGGCCGCAATGCATGTCGCTCTGAATTACATCAGATTGGAATTTATATCTTGGAATTTAAAAGAATGAAATACAGGCAATCAGAAGTGCCTGGAATGTCAAAATGCATTCAACCTTCTGAAAAGAAATGTGGCCAAAGGAAAGAAAAATCCTGAAATTATAACTGCTGTGAAGTTATATCACAGCCATCACAATCAATTTAGATTCTGGGGACAATCTGGGCAGTGTGCCCTACATACCACAGGTATATCTGCTCCATTAAAACTGCACAATTTGTCCTTCAGTTGTCTTTGAAATGAACTACCGTGGAAAAGCTGGCCCACAAGCTTATATTTTGCTGTCTCTCTGTATATTAATATTTCAGAGAATGAGACTAAGCACTTTGTGCAGAGATGGCTTCCATCTGTTACTGGCACAGGAGAAAACATTTCTCTTTCAGTGTCACTGACAGTATATATAAAATAGGCCCTTAGTTTGTAAATAGAATTTGCAAGTGCAATACTGAGTACAACATTGAATCTGATTTCTCCATGTCCGTAGGCCAATCATTTAGATAATAGGTTCAGTATTTTTTGATACTTTGAGTCTAGGTATAATAGTGCCTCTGTATTAATATTGATGATGCACATGTGGACATATTTGCATTGCAGGATAATATATATAATGAAACTACCCCCTTTGTATTAAAACTCCCAATATTGCACACATATTTTGATACATTAAACATGATATTTTATGCAGGTAAAGGCATAAGCTTAATCATAGAACAAAAACAAATTGTAGATTTTGGGATAGTGCATAATCTAATTCCATTTCTCATTTTAGCTATACAATATTAATTAAAGTACTCAAGATTCAGAAGACATAGTTGAATGAAATACAATTAACAACATGATTTTCTGTATATAGCTCATTTCTAAATACTTTTCAGCCACTTCAATTTGGCCAAATATATATAGATCATCTCGCAACCTCTCAGAGACTTTAGGAAGGATTCTGAATAAAACAAGAATGGACGTTGATTTATTCATTAGCAAATATACAAATTACAAAATTATCACTTGGGTTCTTCCATCAATAGCTCTTTATTCATACTTTTGTTTTTTTTTGGTTTTGGGGTGGCACAGTAGTGCAGCGGTAAAGTTACTGCCTACGGCACCAGAGACCCTGGTTCGATTCTGACTATGGGTGTTGCCTGTGCAGATGGTTTTCCCTGTGACCACACGGGTTTTCTCCAGGATCTCCAGTTTCCAACCACACTCCAAAGACGTATAGGTTTGTAGGTTATTTGGCTTGATAAAAATAGTAATTTGTCCCTAGTGTGTGTAGCACAGTGTTAGTATGCGGGAATCACTGGTCGGCGCGGACTCGGTGAGCCAAAGGGCCTGTTTTCGCGCTCTATCTCTAAATTCTAAACTCTAATAGATAATAAGACCTACTTATTATCTTAGTAAAAAATCGATTACTGATATTTATTAATATTGATTTTTATCAACGTTTTCAAAGCAGAGGGAGTTGTGCGTGGCTGAGTCTCCCAGAGGGCGCTGCGGGCTCCAGGGGAAGCCGCCAAGGCAGCGTGGGCCTGGCCGAATGCAAGCCCATGGATGCACGGACCACACACCAAGAATGCACAGACTATGGCCTAAGACTCGGCGGATCGTGGCCTGTGGAGGGTAACCACTGGGCCGGCCCATGCTCAAAGGCTCCGGCACACCACAACCTGGAAGGGGAGTGCCTGCCAAGCTGCCACTGCTCGTCACCCGAAGACCAGAAACCGGGAGGATAGAGTCAGAGACGACGATGGATAAGACAGAAGGGGACTGAACCTGGTAGGAGAGGAGAGGGAACCGGGGTCGTGCCTATCCCCCCCTCGAGGTCGGCTGTGGGAGGCGTCCCCGAGGAACATAGATGGATGGGCGTGGAGAGGGCGACCAAGGAAGATGACTGCTGGAGGCCCACAGCAGCCTGGGGCTTGCCTCAATCACGCACCGTTCATAACAACTGGAGCTGTACTTGGAAAATGGCACCAAAACATGGTAACTCTTGCATGTGGGCTTAGTGGACTATTTCTGTACAGATGCTAATAGGGGGTGGGGGGGAGGGGTGCTATGGCGATATTCTACTGGACAGTTTGTAAGAAAATAATTTCACTGTACGTTTGCACTTCACATATGTAGCAATAAAGCACCATTGAACCATTGAACTTCTAACAGCAAGACTAATTATAAATTACAAAACGTGGTGAATTACTGAACACAATCATTTGTTTAAAAAGTACAATCCTTAATCGATTAGTTCAATAATTAGACAAAAAAAAACAAATGGCATTCTGATGTATTTATTGTTATCCAGGCTTTCACTGTATGGTTTAACTAAAGTAATTTGACAAAGTGCAATGGACCATGAATGGAACTGATATGAAATGTTTCCTGGGATTATTTGACACGTCAATTGAAATTGAATGAAATAGATGAGATTGATGTAATCATGTAAATAAACCCTTGACGTAAAGAAATTCTACAGTCGAATGGTTTAAAGAAGACTTCGAAGGTATTGGTAAATGAAGATATTTTGTCTGGTAAATAGGCTTTTCTCTAAACTTAAACATGTCATTAGTTCAGTCAGAAGTAATTAATATCCTACTGTCTAGAGCAATGTCTAATATATAGTGGTTTCTTGTAGATGCTGTCTCTGTAACGGATGCAGCTGAAAATTGCAATATCTAATATTTATTATGGAGCAGAAACATTTGTAAATTGTCTTATGCTTACATATAATGTTCTTTCTTTTCTTCGAAAGTCTCAGGTGAAATCTAGAGGACTCATTTTTTAATAAGATGTCACCCAGACTATTTTTGTCAGGGCAATGTTATTTCACAAGTTATTCTCTTCCACTTTCAAAAATATGATGGTCAGTCTCTCAAGACTGCCTTAGGAACAATTTCCTATTTCCATGCTTCCAATGAAATTATGGTGGAAGTAGTTTTTAAAGAGTAAAAAAGATCAATCTTATTTCAAAACAGTCTGGAGCCTCAAGAGAGTATCGATGCTGGAATCTGGAGCAAAAGAAAGATGCTGGACTAAATCAGCAGATCAAACAAGATCTGTGGAGGCAAAACGATGCTCAAGATTTCAGAGTGATGCTCTGTTCAGGATTGAGGGTGTACAGGGAAGATGGCCAGGATGAACGATCAGCCATGATCACATTGAATGGTGGTGCTGGCTCGAAGGGCCAAATGGCCTACTCCTGTACCTATTGTCTATTGTCTACTGATATAGAAGTGTGAGGGAGGGGAAGAGACAGAGATTGATAGGTGTTGGGTAAACCCGATGAGGGGAAATAATGGGCAAATGAAACCAGGTGGAGTGGGAGGGCATGATGGAGGGGAGTAGGTGTGAAAATGAGCGAAGGAAGACGAAACCCAGCTGGACAGATATATGGCCATGGGACAGACGGAACCAGGTGGAAGAGGTAACAGGTCTTGGTAATGGGTGGGTTTAAACCAAGCTTGCCATCCTTTTTCTGGTTTGCACCTCCTTACTTTCTATATACAAGAAGGTTATCTCTGATGCTTATAGGTATTCAAAACACCATTTATATAAATATTTTCACATTTAATACATTTCAACTCCACTTTAAACAGAGTGATTTTCCTACAAATCAATTTTGCCACCATTTCAACTGAACATATCTAATTCAGTGGACAATCTTATTTAAAATATTATTTCTTGAATCTTCAAAATTCAAGGTATGGTTTCTTTACATAGTTAACTTTATTTTTTACTTGAAGAATATAGTCCATAAAAAGAAATAGTCAATGACAGTATGGTGTTGCCCAACCAAGTAAATATTTCAACATCTCTCTTGGCAGTCACCGAACAGTCACATTTAGGCATTCCCTGTGTCTGAGAGTCTAGACAGAACAGCACTAAACTGGCCTGCTGACCTACATCTAATGATGTTGTTGTGCTGTGTTGTTCCACCACTCTTGTTATGAGAAGTCACAGAATATATTAAGCTGTTCATTAGGCAAGGTTCCACACTGGATGGAATCAAGCAATGCTGACTGCAAGTGATGCCAACAAGTCATCCGTAGATTAAATGCAAACATGATTTTGGCATTACACCCGGGGCTATATGCCAAGCCTTTAACATCTTGTAGGGTTAAACATGAGTATAATTGTTATGTGCATTGTGTCTAATGACCCCTTTTAATACAATAAATCATCTAAGGGAACAATAGTTTTACACAACTAGGTATGGTTTAGTAAAACTTTTCATCGAATATATATTTTATTAGATTTATTTTACTGAGTACATAGAGGCAATTCATTGTTTGGCACATTACTGAATTTTCCTGGTGTGAAAATGGAAAGAATTTAATATTTTCTTGTTGATGTGTTTTACCAGGATAGGAAAGAAAAAGCATCTCCTGAGTGTTATCTTGTTTGTTATAGTAAAGCTTGCTTTTTTTTCAAGAAATGCTAATACAAAATGTTACCAAACTAAAAAATGCACAAATTATCCTCAGGACAGTATATTTTAATATCATAGAGTCATACAGTGCGAAAACAGGCCCTTTGGCCCAACTTGCCCATGCCACCCAATATGCTCCAGTTACACTAGTCCCACCTCCCTGCTTTTGGCGCATATCCCTCTATAGCTGTCTTATCCGATCCTGCAGGCCGACCCCGCAATGCCGCCAGGGCAACGGGCCTTCATGATCAGGTCAAGAACCCTGCACTTACAACAACTGGGACTAAAAAATAGTGCCAAACTGGCGACTCGGCATACTGTCTTATGTACTACTGCTATATATCGGTACTGGATCTGGGTTGCTTATCTAAGATGTATCTTAGTGCTATTGTATAGCGATACTTGTAATAAACTGTATACAAAAATGAATTTCACGGTACCTTGGTACATGTGACAAATAATGTACCATTGGGCAAACCACTGGGCATGTCCATGTATCTATCAAAATGTTGTGTATTCATTGTGATAATACCTGCCTCTTTGGATCAAAGGATCTTTGATCTTTTTTGCAATCACAGCTACACTGTTACCAGATTGGGAATGGCTTATAGTTTCTTTAAAAAGTTTTGCTTTTCCAACTGTGGGAAATATAGATGAGAAAATGGGACTAAACTCCATCAAAAGAAATGGTTGTGGGTTACACCACTGACCCTTGGAAATTAAATTTAGAATCTTCACACCCACATGTGAAAATGCGACTCTTCTAAAAGGGGTAACACATTGCTCAATAGATTATATAAATAAACAAACAAAAAAGAGTTCAATAAATTTAAAAAACAATATAGTGCAAAAAAAACAACTCCCCAAATCTTTTTCATAGGTAAAGCATTGAGGGGCTTCCTTTACGATTGTAACAATGTGCTGGGTCCAGGACAGGTCTTCAGAGATATGCAAGCCCAGGAACTTGAAGGCTTTGACTCTCTCCACCATCGACCCATTGATGAAGACAGATTTGTGGATTCTCGGCCTTCCTCTTCTAAAAGCAACAATCATTAAATTAATAATAATTTGCCAAGCTCAGGTCAAGAAAGCCACAAAATGGCTCATCCAAGCAAAGGAAAGATCACACTCTGATAACAACCTCTTAGATTGCTACAGATTAACGTTCATTTAAGAATATCATTTCACATGCAAGAATGGTTGACAATGGATATCCAATGTAAAAGCATTTTTAAGTAATATTGCTTTTGTGCTCTAGCGCATGTCAAGACTACATATTATGAGATTATATATCCTTGGAACATGATTTTCTATCTTTTGAGATTAATGAAAAAAAAAACATGGTCGGGCAGCAATTGTTTCACGATAAATGACTGGAATATAAAGGGAGTGCTGAAAGAGAATTCTATTCACTTAACTCTGAAGGAAAAAATGGTAGTCATCCCAATAAACATAGTGCTCATGCTTCTGCGTCACATTACACAATAACTCCTTCACAACTTAGTCTTTTAAATGCATTTCCAGATCAAAGTGTCAATAATTTTCAACCACAGTTGAACATCCAAGTAAGATCCTTGGGCTTTTGGAATTTTATCATGGGCAAGTGGCTGAAATGCATTTCCAAATCTCTGAAAAAGAGGGTTGGAAGGGAGGAGCATTACTGGTGCTACATTTCTCGATGGGCCGCGCACTGCGGAAACTTCCAATGTCCATGTGCTGCTGCCCTACCCTGTTAGCAGCCATGGTTCGACTGCCACGGAGCCAGGAACCCTACCTGAAGTGGGAGCTTCGCCCGAGGCTCATCTCCTGCACAGGGAGTAGGGAGTTGGCGGCGGATGCTAAACTAAAAATCGGAAGAAGAACCGGGGGGCCTTGCCTTCAATCCCCTCAAGGTTGGCTGCGGGAGGTGCCCCCGGGGCACAAAGGCTGAATGCGGCCGGGCGAGGAGAGGGATGGCGGTTCTCTGGACGATCCGATTATGGCGATGACTGCAACTAGCCTTTATAGCCTGCTGCAGCTGGGACTTTGAAAATGGCGGCAAAACCTGGCGACTGTTGCATATGGAATCAGTGGGCTGTTTCTTTGCATGCTGTACTTAATCGAGCATTGTGCATATATTTTCCCAAAAAAATTCCAGTCTGAAGAAGGGTCTCGACCCGAAACGTCACCCATTCCTTCTCTCCCGAGATGCTGCCTGACCTGCTGAGTTACTCCAGCATTTTGTGAATAAATACCTTCGATTTGTACCAGCATCTGCAGTTATCTTCTTATACTATTTTTCCAAAAACTTACTGATCTGTATGCAAAACACATAGAATAATAAAACAACCACTGAACCATTGAACCATTTTCCTTGCCAAAGATAAAACCCACTGTTGGCATTTCAAAAGATTTTGAACGGGTCTGATTGTCTATCGCTTCTTAAACAGTGGTGGCAGGACATGTATGAAGAAAAATGTTATTCCTTCTGCTTTCATGCTTTCTTCCATTACGATCATTAGGCACTGTATGCTGTTCCAAACAAAGTATTCAATCCCAATTCTGCACATCCCATGCTGAGAATACTGGACAGAATTGGATTGTTTTTTTCTGGAGTGCCAGAGGTTGAGGGCAGATCTGATAGAAGTATATAAAATTAGGAGAGGCATAGACAGAGTAGAGAGTTGAATTTTTTTTTCCCAGGATCGGAATATATTGGACACAGCTTTAAGATGAAATGGGGTAAAGTTTAAAGAATAGACAATAGACAATAGACAATAGACAATAGGTGCAGGAGTAGGCCATTCAGCCCTTCGAGCCAGCACCGCCATTCAATGCGACCATGGCTGATCACTCTCAATCAGTACCCCGTTCCTGCCTTCTCCCCATACCCCCTCACTCCGCTATCCTTAAGAGCTCTATCCAGCTCTCTCTTGAAAGCATCCAACGAACTGGCCTCCACTGCCTTCTGAGGCAGATAATTCCACACCTTCACCACTCTCTGACTGAAAAAGTTCTTCCTCATCTCCGTTCTAAATGGCCTACCCCTTATTCTTAAACTGTGGCCCCTTGTTCTGGACTCCCCCAACATTGGGAACATGTTTTTTTACACAGAGAGTGGAGGGTGCCTGGAATGCACTGCCAGAGATGGTGGTGGAAGCAGATATGATAGGTCATAAGGCCATAAAGTTATAAGTAATAGGAGCAGAATTCGGCCATTTGGTCCATCAAGTCTATTCCGCCATTCAATCATGGCAATCTATCCCTCCCTCCTAACCCCATTCTCCTGCATTCTCCCCACAACCCCTGACATCTGTACTAATCAAGAATCTATCTATCTTTGCCTTAAAAATATCCATTGACTTGGCCCCAACAGCCTACTGTAGCAAAGAATTCCACAGATTCACGGCCCTCTGGCTAAAGAAATTCCTTATCACTTCCGTCCTGCAGGAACATCCTTTAATTCTGAGGCTATGACTTCTAGACTCTCTCACTAGTGGAAACATCCTCTCCACATCCAATCTATCGAAGCCTTTCACTGTTCGATACATTTCAATGAGGTCCCCCCTCATTCTTCTAAACTCCAGCGAGTCCAGGCCCTGTGAGGTCAAATACTCATCATAAGTTAACCCACTCATTCCTGGGATCATTCTAGTAAACCTCCTCTGGGCCCTCTCCAGAGCCAACACATCCGTCCTCAGATGTGGTGCCCAAAATTGCTCACAATACTCCAAATGTAGCCTGACCAGGCCTTATAGAGCCTCAGCATTACATTCCAGTTTTTGTATTCTAGCCCTCATGAAATACATTCTAGCAGTGTTTTTCTATTCTAGTCCTCTTGAATTAAATGATAGTGATGTTTAATGGGCTTTTGGATAGACACATGGCTATGCAGGGAATGGAGGGAAATGGATTATGTGCAGGCAAATAAGCGGTTGCCTTGTCATTATGTTTGACATAGTCAGCGTGGGCTGAAGGGCCTGTTCCTGCGCTGTACTGTTCCATGTTCCATGTTCTATATGTACCTTCTGCAGAATGCATGGCACAAAATCACCCAAATTACCAATAATTTGACACCATGATTTTAAGAATAAGGGGTAGGCCATTTAGGACTGAAATGAGGAAAAACCTTTTCACCCAGAGAGATGTGAATCAGTGGAATTCTCTGCCACAGAAGGCAGTGGAGGCCAATTCACTGAATATATTTAAGGCAGAGTTAGATATAGCTCTTTTGGGGCTAATGGAATGAATGGATCTGGGGAGAAAGCAGCAACAGGGCACTGATTTTGGATGATCAGCCATGAATGGCGGTGCTGGTTCAAAGGGCCGAATGGGCTACTCCTGCACCTATTTTCTATGATGTTATGTTTCTAAATCCTCCAGACCTTGACCTCTATTAGCACCAAACACAACAGAAAGGGTCTAGAAAACCACTGTGACCTTCTGATGACGATATATCGTTATTCCTTCATTATTGCTGTATCAAATATCCAGGAATACCTGACAGCAAACTCTGGCAGAAGCCCCGCATTGTACTAAAGTGGTACAGAGCAGCACCTCACAAATCCCTGCTCATGGGATGCTTAAGATGGATGACAATATATGCTGCATCTTCTAGAGATCCCCATGTCCTTTGAGTGCAACAAAAGAGGGACACCACCCCCACATACTCAGTCCTTGAACAAACATTCACACAATTGCCTCAGTGGCATCCCTTCATCAAATAACAAACCTGAGCAGGGCAGAAATAAATACGTCCCCTTCCCTGGTTGATTATTTCATTCCATGATAACTCAACTGAGAATAGAAAACACTACAGGGTACATTTTCCTCTTTAGTGTCCAGATGTAAAAACTTGTTCCAGTAGAATTGCTTATTTTCATTTTAGTCCCTATGAGCTCACTGAACTATTATTACTGGACCCAAGAGAGGAAAACCTATCCCCAAGTCTTTGGAGGAATACAGGGTATAAATCCAAGATGCAATGGCAATTTAAACTTAGGTCATTAGGTTAAGAAATCATACTATCTGTTACTCTCCCTTTAAGTGCAGTTTAAACTTATTTCTTCTTTGTTCGTACATTTGCAGTGTTAGAATCCTCTCTATAGACATTTAAAGAAGCACATCTTAATATTTCTGTACAGCTTATTGTCATGATATTGACATATCTCAAAGCACACTATATTAGTAATTTATTCAGTCAAGTGCTGGGGATTAAGGATTAACTAGCACATGGGGAGTATGGGCAAAATGCAAACATGTTTTCAATGGTTCAATTGTTCTTTATTGTCACGTATGCACAGCACAGTGAAATTCTTTTGCACAACCCACAAATACACACTCACCATATTTTGACAACATTTATAAAGAAAAATCCAAAGTCCAAAGTCCTGCTAGAAGTACTGCAATGCCCACCAATCCAGGTAAGCCCAGGTAAGCCCCAGGCTACTGCTGGCCAGCGACCCAACATCCCTCTCCTCGCCCAACCACCTCTATGTCCAGAAGTAGGAAAAGGAATAGACATTTGGAATTACCCAAGGATTTGTTCATGATTATATGATAGTTAAATCTTGTTTCCATTTTTTAATGGAAATACTTAAATACCATTTATTTGCTCTATTTTCCAGCCGTGTCCATTCTTGTTTGTTTGGTTGAAAATCAGCTTTTTGTGCGATAATGATGAATGGAAATAATGAATTGGGAAACAGGCAAGATCCTTGTGTCAGCAGCATTGTGAAAGTGGGGTAACAATAAGAGTGGCTCTGACATACTCTATGGTTAGGGTACAAGTCTACAGTGACAATCCAAAAAGACCTTGCTTCCATGGGACATCGGGATGCCAGCTGGCTGATGATGCATTGGTCTATTCTCCTTTACAACTTCAACATATTTACATATGTTGTATGATGGTTTTTGTGGTGCTGTTGGGCTTCAGTGTTTGGGTTTCTCATTGATGTCATCAGCTGGGTTTAAATTTAGTAACCTTTGAGAACTTTGGGCAGCACGGTGGCGCAGCAGTAGAGTTGCTGCCTTACAGCACTTGCAGCAGAGAGATCCGGTTTCGATCCTGACTACGGCTGCTGTCTGTGCAGTGTTTGCAGGTTCTCCCCTCGACCGCGTGGGTTTTCCCCGAGATCTTTGGTTTCCTCCCACACTCCAAAGATGTACAGGTTTGTAGGTTAATTGCTTGGAATAAGTGTAAATTGTCCCCAGTGTGTAGGATAGTGTTAATGTCCTGGGATCGCTGGTCAGTTTGGATTCGGTAGGGCAAAGGGCCTGTTTCTGCCCTGTATCTCGAAACAAAACTAAACCAAACTAATCTTGATGGCCATTCCTCACATATTTGCAGGTCTAAAGGCACCAAGGAGCTTGGACAAAAACACTGTGACAACTCTCCCTGAAAATTGGCATGCATGTTCAGCATATGTCTTGTCATAGAATCATAGAATCATAGAGTCATACAGTATGGAAACACGCCCTTTGGACCAATGCCCACGCCAATGAACATGTCCCATCAACACTAGCCCCACCTGCCCATGCATGGCCCATAACCCTCTAAACCTATCCTATCCATGTACCTGTCCAAATGTCTCTTAAATGTTATGATAGTACCTGCCTCAGCTACCTACCTCCTTTGGCCACTCATTCCATATACCCACCACCCTTTGTGTAAAAATGTCACCCTCAGGTTCCTATTAAATCTTCTCCCCTCGCGTTAACCTGTGTCCTCTGGTTCTCAATTCCCCTACTCTGGGCAAAAGGCTCTGTACATTTACCTGATCTATTCCTCTCATGTTTTTGTACACCTCTATAAGATCATCACTCATCCTCCAGCACTTCAAGGAATTAAGTCCTCGCCTGCTCAACCTCTCCCTGGAGGAGTTTTGGTGGTGTTTGTTGGGATAGCAACAGTGTGGGATCAGCCTTACAATGGCATGATGGCACAATTGTCTGTGCTCATGCCTCTAACTCAGAGTTGTAGATTCAAGTAAAATTCCATTTAACAGAGAATAAAGATGCAGGCATCTAACTGAAGTCATGCTTCAATGTCATTCTTCCGAAATCCATTCTCTCAGGCAGATATAACGGATCATACAAAATAGAAAATAGCTGCAGGAGGAGGCCATTTGGCCCTTTGGATCCTATGATACTCGGTTGTAAAGAGAGATGGGAGTAATTCTTACTGTTTTGGCTCATTTTACCCCTCCATTTACTGTACAAAAACAGGTTACCTGTACATAAATCAGCTGCCCATATTTCCTTCTTTGCTGGGTAACTACACTTCAAAAGTTCATCACAGGCTGTAAAGATATAACTGCAGGTCTATCATGCCAAAAATCAAAATTTCAACCTTTTTGAATAAAAAAAAGGACTTAGTCTTAAGAAGTTGACTGAATGGGAAAGTTAGGTTATACATGTAATCTTACTTTGTATTACTACAGTTACAGTTTGTTCAACTGTGTTGTGTAGATGCCAAGATCCAACCCAAGCTGCACATTTTTCATATACAAATGCTTGTTTTTCATGAACTTTATTAGGAGTTTGTTAAAAATCTAATCATGAAGTGATGAAAATGGGTATGTTAGGTACGCATGTGACTCTATATGTATGGATTAAAAACTTGCAAACATTTCAACATTCTAATTGTTGAAATTCCTACACATAGCAGTTTTCTAGCAACTGAAATGTGATGATCTGACTGCAAAATGACTATTTTTTTAAATGATTATTGATTTGGAAAACAGAAAATTTGGCATCCCTTTTGATCCCTGCCAGCTGCCAGAACTCCGCATTTACACGTGATGACCAATTATGCCCTACTAAGATTGCTAAATGGTATTTCAAGTATGCAAAACAATATGATGAGTTGCCAATACAGATAAGAACCAGCAAACTTGGATTATGCACACATGTTACTTTTAATAGTGGCAGGACTGTCTGAATTGAAACAAGCCGGTTCTGAGTTTTCTAGATTTTATTTCAATTTGGCACATTTCTCAAAGCCTTTTACCACATAAACAATTATGAAAGCTTTTATTGGGGGTAGAATGTTATTTTAAGACACGTAAAATGTGAAATGTAAAAAATATACTGACTTCAATGATTCATAGGAAGTTTTTAATGTTTTTAAAGCAACCCCATTTGAACAGTAATGATTGACAGTGAGTATGTGAATTTAATTACCTTTTCTGTATATTCGCAAGATGTGGATGTTGTTGGCAAAATCAGAATGTATTGCCCATACCGAGTTGTTCTAGCTATAATTTAATACAATTGAGTGGCTTGCAGGGCCAATCCAGCGGCCAGTTAAAGACTGACCGTATTCATGTTTTGGACCAGGGCCACATAAACACTAATGGAGGTGGACAGTAGGTCTCCCTTCCCTGAGGACATTTCTAAATAACAATCCATCAGCCACGAGCACAGGATCACAGAATGATGCTGCACAGGAGAGGCTATTCTGCTCATGGTGCATATGCTGGCTCTTTGGCAGAACTACCCAACCTGTCCCACTGCACTCCACTTTCCTGCAGTCCTACAAATCTCTTCCCTTCATTTATTTATCCAGTTTTCTATTGAAAGTAAGTATTGAATCTTTTCTCACCACCTTTCAAGCAGCGCATTTTAGTTCAGAACAAGTACAAATCTACAATTTATCCCAGCTTGCTGCATTTTTTGTTGTTGATTATCCCACTTCTTAAATTCAATAGCCAGCTACTTTGTTTTGCTGACATTGAGGGAGATGTTGTGGACATCATACTACTAAGCACTCTACAGTGTTTCTTTCCTGTACACCATCTTGTCATTGTTCGAGATCTGGCCCACTGTAATGGTGTCATCTGCAAACTTTTAAATGGAGTTAGAAAATAATTTTCCACACTCTATCTCTAAAACTAAACTAAATCACAACAAAGGACAAGCACAGCAGGCCCATAGGAATACAACCTCCTGTGGAGTCCTGTCGGAGTCACGGAGTACACCTCACTTAACGCTACCTCATGCAGCGCTGCTTCACTTGAAGCTCTTTTTCATTTTGGTGCCTTATTTTTAATAATAACTAGACAAAGTGGACCCGTTGGGCCCAAACCTCTCCTGCATTGGTGCAGCACCCTGTCCTCCCCCCCCTCCCCTCTCTCCTCAACACCCTCCTCCCCTCTCCCTTCTCCCCCACTCCCCCCTTGCCCCATCCCTCCTCCCCTCCCCCTCCCTTCCTTTTAAACTTTAAAATGTGAATAACTTTAAAAATATAACACCGATTTCAATAAAACTACTTGCATTATCACTAAAGTAACCATGGTGGGTAAGGTGGGCCTAAAATTGTCACGCTATCGTGTACCGTTTTGGCTGAAGTTCAATCACAAACAAGATTACAAACGAGAGTTTTAGTATATAGATAATATATTCCTTTATTCGTCCCACACTGGGGAAATTTACCGTGTTACAGCAGCAAAGTGGATAGCAAGAGAGCAAGAAATCATTCATTATAAATAAAAGATACATAAATTGTTCACACAGTTCTCTGTGTGTTCTTAGCTGTTATTGTTGACTCGTCTACTGGGAGCAGTGCTGGTTGTGCAGTCTCACAGCAGTGGGAAGGAAAGACCTCCTATATCTCTCCTTCACGCATTTGGGATGAAGGAGTCTGTCAGTGAAGGAGCTACTCAGTGCAGTGACAGTGTCCTGCATGGGGTG